>NC_088196.1:743856-1043856 GCF_028769735.1 Zonotrichia leucophrys gambelii
TCATCATTCTCCCGTGATTCGATTCCCGGTCAGGGAACCAAAAAATGTCATGGTTTGAGCCTGGCACAGAGCCAGTGCCCCCATGAAAATGCCCCACCCTGGTGTCTGCTGTGAGATGTGACCAGGAATAAGCAAAACAGGCTCCAACTTAAACATAAATAACACTTTATTACCTAAAACTACAGGAAAAAAAAATAGGAAAGACTATAAGGAAAAGAGAAAAAAAATTGAAAACCTTACAAAAACCACTTTTCCTCCTCCCCACTCCCTGACTTCCCAATCCAATACATTCTCTCAAAAATACCAACTGCCCAGTCCGGCACGACACTTTAGTATACTCAAACATCAGTTCATGAAGAGGGAAAGGAGTCCTCTTGTTCCATAGGCTTCTCGTGGAGACACACTGAGACCCCCGTGTGCTTCCCTGTCACTCCGGCACCACCCGGAAAGTCCATTTGCCGTTTGTGACACGTTCCTTCCATGCTCAGTGCTCTCACCACCGAGACATGGCCAGAGCTGCTTTTAGGGTGGTCTTTCAAGGATGCCTTGTCTCACTCCAAAAAGGCACAGTCTCTGCTTTTGGGACAACTGTCCCCCCCATATATTTCCAACCCCCTGGGGCCGGGGGTCCTCACAAATGAACCCTCCTGGTTTTGAGGCACTGCCTCCCCCTAAATGCAGTCTGTGTCACAGGAACAACTGAGTCCATGGCTACAAGAAAAGTCCAGCTAAAAGGCCACTCCAAATCATCTCTCCCCATCCAATCATCTCCACAATCTCCGGGCCAAAGTCTTTATCTCATATCATCTCTCATCTCCCTTCTTATTCAGCTTCGAGGAGGATTAGCATTTTTGCAAGGCCCCAATCATGCAAGAAAGGGTTAAAAGTTTTCAGTCTCTGTCTGTCGGACGGCTCCCACGCACGCTGCCCACACGCTGCCGCTGCGGCCGGGCAGTCCTCCTCCCCCTTCTCGCTGGCTGCTCTCCTGCTCTCCTGGGGGGGGGAAGAGGGGGGGGGGGGTGGCTGGCTGCCCGATGTCTCTTGGGGCTCCCCCACCCTTCCATCCTCGAAGCCCCCTCAACACCATCTCTGTCCAGGCCCCCAGGCCTCACCGCATGGCTGGCCCCTCCCCCGCCCAGCAGCAGCGGGCCGGGCGAGGGAGAGAGGTCTGAACTCCTCGGCCGCGATGTCCAAAAAGAGGAAGTGCCAGGGCAGTGCCCTGCTTTTAACCCCTGTGTATTCTCGGAGGTGTGTCCAAACCCCACTGGCTACACCAGGTGTCAGTATGAAACTCAAAACCTTCATTGGTTTGACCACAGCTTCCCAGAATTCCCACTCCTTCCGGGTCAACCCATGACACTCCACCCTTCACCTCCGAGAATACACTTTCTAAAATTATCAACAAAATTACAAAACACTTCTACACAACAATACCTTAGATTCACTATGACTATTCATCTACCTTAACTTAGTACATGCTTTCCTTATTCTTCTTGGTCTCATCTCACAGCTTTACCTCATCATTCTCCCGTGATTCGATTCCCGGTCAGGGAACCAAAAAATGTCATGGTTTGAGCCTGGCACAGAGCCAGTGCCCCCATGAAAATGCCCCACCCTGGTGTCTGCTGTGAGATGTGACCAGGAATAAGCAAAACAGGCTCCAACTTAAACATAAATAACACTTTATTACCTAAAACTACAGGAAAAAAAAATAGGAAAGACTATAAGGAAAAGGAAAAAAATTGAAAACCTTACAAAAACCACTTTTCCTCCTCCCCACTCCTGACTTCCCAATCCAATACATTCTCTCAAAAATACCAACTGCCCAGTCCGGCACGACACTTTAGTATACTCAAACATCAGTTCATGAAGAGGGAAAGGAGTCCTTCTTGTTCCATAGGCTTCTCGTGGAGACACACTGAGACCCTCGTGTGCTTCCCTGTCACTCCGGCACCGCCCGGAAAGTCCATTTGCCGTTTGTGACACGTTCCTTCCATGCTCAGTGCTCTCACCACCGAGACATGGCCAGAGCTGCTTTTAGGGTGGTCTTTCAAGGATGCCTTGTCTCACTCCAAAAAGGCACAGTCTCTGCTTTTGGGACAACTGTCCCCCCCATATATTTCCAACCCCCTGGGGCCGGGGGTCCTCACAAATGAACCCTCCTGGTTTTGAGGCACTGCCTCCCCCTAAATGCAGTCTGTGTCACAGGAACAACTGAGTCCATGGCTACAAGAAAAGTCCAGCTAAAAGGCCACTCCAAATCATCTCTCCCCATCCAATCATCTCCACAATCTCCGGGCCAAAGTCTTTATCTCATATCATCTCTCATCTCCCTTCTTATTCAGCTTCGAGGAGGATTAGCATTTTCGCAAGGCCCCAATCATGCAAGAAAGGGTTAAAAGTTTTCAGTCTCTGTCTGTCGGACGGCTCCCACGCACGCTGCCCACACGCTGCCGCTGCGGCCGGGCAGTCCTCCTCCCCCTTCTCGCTGGCTGCTCTCCTGCTCTCCTGGGGGGGGGGAAGAGGGGGGGGGGGTGGCTGGCTGCCCGATGTCTCTTGGGGCTCCCCCACCCTTCCATCCTCGAAGCCCCCTCAACACCATCTCTGTCCAGGCCCCCAGGCCTCACCGCATGGCTGGCCCCTCCCCCGCCCAGCAGCAGCGGGCCGGGCGAGGGAGAGAGGTCTGAACTCCTCGGCCGCGATGTCCAAAAAGAGGAAGTGCCAGGGCAGTGCCCTGCTTTTAACCCCTGTGTATTCTCGGAGGTGTGTCCAAACCCCACTGGCTACACCAGGTGTCAGTATGAAACTCAAAACCTTCATTGGTTTGACCACAGCTTCCCAGAATTCCCACTCCTTCCGGGTCAACCCATGACAATAACTTTGGTACATCCCATTCCCAACATAGATATTGATCTAGTACCAATATCCAAAAACCCTCTAACAGTGTTTAGAGTTAGAAAGTGAATGTTTATTGTGGGATAACTCCCAAATACACACACCAAATTTACAGGTGATTACGGAGTCCTTTTATCTATACAAGTATTGAATACCCAAAATACAAATGCACATTCATAACCTTGGTACCTCCCATTCCCCACTTCATATGATAATCAGTTCAAAAGCCATTAAGCATGGTAATTAGTTCAAAAGCCATTAAGCATGCACAGTTTGTTCCTTGAAATGGGTCAATGGTCCCTTTCATGGGGAGGGGTCCCAAAATGAGGAAGTAAATTAAGTCTTCCTCGTTCTGACCTTTCTGCCTTTTCAATGCAGATGTGACAAATGAGCCCATTGGTAGAACTCCATTCCCCATTTTCAATTGGTTTCAGAGCAGAGAGGCTGCAATTGGCTTATGTTCCTACAAGCAATTGTTTTATGTTCCTAGAAGCTATTTATCAGTTTCTGCATTCCTCGTTATAAACCCAGCTAATGAAACATTGTATTGACAAGCAATCAATTATTAGTTAACTACTAACTCTTAACTTCATCAAGGCCTGCCCATTTATTTTAATTAACTCCAGTAAAGCTCATCTCTAACTAAAATCTCTAAATTCCTTAAAGTTTGTGTCTCCCCCTTTGCCCTGGGTAAAGAGGAGCCTTCTCCACATCCCCTGCACTGGGCTGGTGCCCAGGGCCAGCCCTGGGGGATGCTGAGCTTGTCCCCAGAGCAGCCCTGGGTCCCTCCCAGCAGCCCAGCCCAGACTCCTGCACTGCCACTGCCCTGTGCCCTGCAGGGCTCCTGTCCTGGCACAGCCTGAGAGAGGAGCCCTGAGCTGCCAGGGCAGAGCTCCTGCTGCAGCACAGCCCTGGGAGAGCACATCCAGAGCACCCAGCACATCCCTTGGGAGAGGACACCCAGCACATGCCATGGAAGGGCACCAAGAACAACCCTCGGGAAGAGGACACCAACACAGCCCTTTGGAGAGCACCCAGGACACCCCTTGGGAGAGCACTCAGAGTACTCCTAGCACACCCCTTGGGAGGGCACACTTTGCACACCCAGCACATCCCTTTGGAGGGCAGACCCAGCATTCCCAGCACTCCCAGCACATCCAGCATATCCCTGGGGAGAGCATATCCAGCACTCCCAGCACTCCCAGCACATCCCTTGGGAGAACACACTTTGCACACCCAGCACTCCCAGTACCCCCAGCACAGACCTTGGGAGGGCACACTTTGCACACTCAGCACACCCAGCACACCCAGCACACCCAGCACACCCAGGACACCCAGCACACCACTCACACCACTTGGAAGAGCACACTTTGCACATTCAGCATTCCCAGCACACCCCTGGCAAGGCACACCCAGTACATCCCTGGGAAATCACTCCCAGCACACCCAGCACTCCCAGCACTCCCAGCACTCCCAGCACACCCAGCACATCCCTTGGGAGAGCTCACCCAGCCCATCCAGCACACCCAGGACTCCAAGCACATCCAGCACTCCCAGCACACCCAGCATATCCATTGAGAGAGCACACTCTGCAATCCCAGCACACCCAGCATACCCTGCACATCCCTTGGGAGAGCACTCCCAGCACACCCAGCACACCCAGCACACCCAGGACATCCCTTGGGAGAGCACATTTTGCACACCCAGCATTCCCAGTACACCCAGCACATCCCTTTGGAGGGCACAGTCAGTGCATCCCTTGGGAGAGTACCCAGGACATCCCTTGGGAGAGCACATCCAGAACACCCAGCACATCCTTTGGGAGAACACCCAGGACATCCCTTGGGAGAGCACACTTTGCACACCCATCACATCCCTTGGGAGAGCACACCCAGCACATCCCCCCGCAGGGATCCCGGGGCTGTCCCGCAGCTCTCTGCGGGGCACTCCGAGCTCTCCCTCGGGGCACTCCGAGCTCTCCCTCTCTGCCACTGCCGCCTGTAGCCATAGAAACGCCGAGAATTTATAGGAACCACCCGGAGCTCGGCTGGATCTGAGTGCCAGGGCCCCGACGTGCCTGTCCTGCAGGGTGGCACAGAGCTGTCCCCAGGATGGCACAGACCTGTCCAGGGTGGCACAGAGCTGTCCTAGAGTGACACAGAGCTGTCCCCAGGATGGCACAGAGCTGTCCAGGGTGGCACAGAGCTGTCCCCACAGGGTGGCACAGAGCTGTCCCCAGGGCTCTGCTGGGCTGGGGGACAGCAGTGTCTCCTGTGGGAATCCAGCCTGGTTCTGGAGCTCTCTGGAGGGGGATGGGATCTGCTCCCAGCTGGAGCAGAGGTGGCAGTGTGGTGATATCCAGAAATTGTCACAGCACAGCGATCTCTGATGGATTGGCACCAGCACTGCTGGGCCAGGAACATCTGCTCCTCACCAGCTGGCCCTGGAGGCACAGGAGGGTGTGTGGAGCATTCTGCTCCAGTGGAAAATGTCCTTTCCCATGGGCTTTGGGGTCCCTTCCCACCCAGACCACCCTGGGATCCTGTGATTCCATGGAAATCTGCTCCCTTTGGGGCCCTCATTCCATTTGTGCTGTGCCCCAATGAAAAGGTCTGGCTCCAAATATCTCCACTGTGACCATGTTCACGGGGGTCTGAGGATGAGGGAAGAGACAAGGATCTGACTCTGTGTTTCAGAAGGCTTGATTTATTATTTTATGATATCTATTACATTAAAACTATACTAAAAGAATAGAAGAAATTATTTCATCAGAAGGCTGGCTAAGGATAGAAAAAGAAGGAATGATAACAAAGGTTTCTGGCTCGGACAGAGAGTCTGAGCCAGCTGACTGTGACTGGCCATTAATTAGAAACAACCACATGAGACCAATCACAGATGCACCTGTTGCATTCCACAGCAGCAGATAATCATTGTTTACATTTTGTTCCTGAGGACTCTCAGCTTCTCAGGAGGAAAAATAAAATCCTAAGGAAAGAATTTTTCATGAAAGATGTCTGTGACATCTCCACATGCAAATTTGCTCTCTAGGATCCATTTGAATCTTCCTTCTGGAGCAGGAGCAGGGATTTGGAACCAATGTGTAGCATAAGACTCTAAAATTAAACCTGTCTGTGAAGGGAGTGGAGTTCAAAGCCAGGACAGACCAAAGAACCTCAAGTGAACCTGAAACTTTGGAAATAGCAAATAAGCTTTGGATTTTCCCATGTTTTTCCAGGAAGGCACCAGCTCCTCCTGTGTTCTTCAGGCTTCGCAAAAAAAACCCCTGAAGTCAAAACCCAAATAACTCTGAACAAAAAGACAGAAGTGCACAGTGAGAGAAGGGTGGGAGGGAACATTTCACCAGCAGCTCTGCTCAAAACAAAAAGGGTTTTCAGCTCCCTGCTCACGAGGAAGACGTGAATAAAGGAATTAAAGCTGGGGAGATTTTCTGTGATCACACAGCTCCAGGAGAGCTGATGGACTTCTTGGGAGATGCAGAAAGCAGCTGAGAAGTGTCAGAGCAATGAAGGCATTTCAGGAGTGGCTGTTGCAAGGAAGTGACAGCAAAGGCTCAGTGCAGAAACACAGACTGTGCTGAGCTGGAGCTGGGGGGACAAGGAAAGGGGAAATTGAAAGATAATAACAAGCCAGCTGCTCTTTCCAGTGGCTGGGAATCCTTTGGACATGTTGGTATTGCAGTGCAGGAGCCAAAGCTGAGCCTGTGCCAGCCAGGAATCCTTCAATGGCACCCAGTGCCACCCTGCCATGGCAGGGACACCTCCCACTGTCCCAAGGGGCTCCAAACCCCATCCAGCCTGGCCTTGGACACTTCTAGGGATGGGCACTGCCAGGGGTGGGCACTACGAGGGATCCAGGGGCACTTGGGGATGGGCAATGCCCGGGATGGGGCACCAGAGTTTCAGGAAAAGCAGAGTATGAGTTCACACTCAGGGCAGTTCCTGAGCTGTTCCTCACTAAGCTGGGGATCTGTCACAGACATATTTTATGGAAAATCCTTTCCTTGGGACTTCTTCCCCTGAGAAGCTGAAAGGCCTCAGGAACAAAATGTAAACAATGATTATCTGCTGCTGTGGAATGCAACAGGTGCATCTGTGATTGGTCTCATGTGATTGTTTCTAATCAATGGCCAATCACAGTCAGCTGGCTCAGACAGAGCCCAAGGCACAACCCTTTGTTATCATTCCTGCCTATTCTATTCTTAGCCAGTCTTCTGATAAAATCCTTTCTTCTATTCTTTTAGTATAGTTTTAATGTAATATATATCATAAAATAATAAATCAGCCTTCTGAAACATGGAGTCAGGTCTTCATCTCTTTCCTCATGCAAGAACCCCTGTGAACATGGTCACAAAGAGAAGGGGATGATCCCTTTTTTTCTCATTGTTTTATTCCTTTAATTAAAAACTAAAACAATCATAAAAAGTGTGGTCACGTCCCATGTGCAGCTGATTTTCCTGGGACTTTGTGTCCCTGAGCCACTGCTGTCCCTCAGTCCCCCGCTTACCATTTCCACCCCTCAGGCACAAATCCCCTCACCTAAAGCAGAACAATTTCCTTGGGAAATGTCACCTTGAAAGAGATTTTTTCTGGATAAAGCATTTCTCTGCATCCTTCAGTTCCAAACCACTCCTGACACGGAGCTGGGATGGAGAGGGATCCATACATTGATTTATCCAGAATGTTGGGATTGGTGCAAAGCTGGGGTTAGGTATTTCCTGAGGGAATTGCTGTTCCCTTTTGGACCCAGCTCTGTCCCCCTGCACCCTCTGGGTTGTGGGATCAGCTCTCAGTGTCAGTGCTTTGATCCCTGCACAGGGAGAGGAGGTGGGGATGGAACTTTGTCTGGGGACAACAAATCAGAGAGCAGGGATGGGGTTGGAGAGCAGGGATGGGATTTGGGGCTGGACAGCAGGGTTGGAGAGCAGGGTTTAGTTTGGGGAGCAGGGTTGGGGTTGGAGTTTGGGAGAGCAGGGATGGGGTTTGGGGTTGGAGAGCAGGGATGGGTTTGGAGAGCAGGGCTTGGATTTGGGTTTGGGAGAGCAGGGTTGGGTTTGGGGTTGGACAGCAAGGTTGGGTTTCGGGTTGGACAGCAGGGATGGAATTTGGAGAGCAGAGCTGAATTTGGGGAGCTCGGCCACTGAAGGCTACTTCACTTCTCCACATTTTGCATCTCAGGGCTGAAATACAGATTTTGACTCCTGAATTTCACTCAGGGCTCAGGCAGCTTGGGCAAGGATGTGCTTTCAGCAGCTCAGAGCTTCCAGGAGAGGCTGGAAAGGGCCAGGGCAGTGCAGCACCCACAGCTGCCCTGAGTGAAAGGCTGGGAGAGCTGGGGGTGCTCACCTGGAGAGGAGAAGCTCCAGGGAGAGCTCAGAGCCCCTTGCAGGGCCTGAAAGGGCTTCAGGAGAGCTGGAGAGGGACTGGGGACAAGGGATGGAGGGACAGGAACCAGGGAATGGCTCCCAGTGCCAGAGGGCAGGGATGGATGGGAGATTGGGAATTGGGAATTGTTCCCTGTGAGGGTGGGCAGGCCCTGGCACAGAGTGCCCAGAGCAGCTGGGGCTGGCCCTGGATCCCTGGCAGTGCCCAAGGCCAGGTTGGACGGGGCTTGGAGCAGCCTGGGATGGTGGAAGGTGTCCCTGCCATGGCAGGGGTGGCACTGGATGTGTTTCAGGTCCCTTCCGACCCAGACCACCCCAGGATTCCATGCCAGGATCTCTGCTGTTCTTTCCACACTCCCCTGCTCAGACCCTGCCCCAGAAGCTTTTCCAAGCTGTTACAAATCAAGGTCAGTCCCTTCCAGGCCGTGCTGACGTTGGGATCTGCAGGTTCCAGTCCCTGGGGATCCCTTTTCCTCCCTCACCATCGGGCCGTGCCTGAATCCAGATGTTCAGCAATCTCCAAATTCCTCAGCTCATTAACTGGCATCCAACTGACCGGGGAATTTCTGCTGCAGCCTCATTTCTCTGCCCCAAGGTCAGGGACAGGCATTTGAAAACCAACAAGGTTCTTCTTGCAGTGCTTGAGTATGAATTATTATTATTATTAGTAGTAGTAGTAGTAATAATAATAATATAACAGTAATATTATTATTTTAATTTTATTATTTTAATTTTATTTTATATTAAATAATATTATATTAAATATTAAATAATATTATTAATAAATATTAATTATTTTAATATAACAATAGAAATAGCAATGATGATAATAGTAATAATAATGATAATAAGACAGTAATATTATTATTTTAATTAATATTATTTTAATTTTTATAGTAAATAATATTATAATAATAAATATTAAATAATATTAATAAAAAAGTAAATATTTTAATATAACAATAGTAATAGCAGTGATGATGATGATCATGATGATGATGATGATAATAATAATAATAATAATAATAATAATAAATTACTGTTATTATCACCACCATTAGTGCAGTGCTGGGGGATGAGTCCCCTCCCAGGTTCTCGAGCAGGTTATGGAGCACCCCATGCAGGAACACAAAGGACAGGGGCAGGAGGGATTATTTTAGCAGAACTGTTGGGATGGGAGTTGTGCTGCTTGCTTTGCTGGGTTTGCCTTTGCCCATGAGCATCCAGGGATTGGGACTGAGGTTTTTCTCTGGAGACTGAATTTAGGGAAGCAGGACATGGGAACAGACAAGGATCTGCTGAATAAATTGTAAGCACCAAGCAAAAAGTGAAGTTTGTGGTGCTCTGCTGCATGGGGAAAGCTGGACATGGCTCTGGTAAGCCTGGCTCAGCCAGGCCTGGCCTGGTGTTGGGAAGTCAGGGGCAGGGTCAAGGACAAAGGACATCCCTGGGTAACCCATTCCCACAAAGGACATCCCTGGGTATAACATCCCACTAAAGGACATCCCTGGGTATCCCATGTCCATAAGGGACATCCCTGGGTATCATACCCCAGTAAAGGACATCCCCAGATATCCCATCCCAATAAAGGACATCCCTGGGTATCCCATCCCCATAAAGGACATCCCTGGATATCCCATCCCAATAAAGGACATCCCTGGGTATCCCATCCCCACAAAGGACATCCCCAGGGGTTTATCACAGCAGGCATGAGAACAACACAAACTCCTGGCTGGGAGGGCTCTCTTGGCTGTGCCAGGGAAAGGCTCATCCAGGCTGCTCCTTCCCAAGGGATGCTCACCCCAGTCCATCCTGCCCAGCTCCAGGGATGCTGATTTCCCTCATTCCCAGGTAATTCATCCCAGTATTTCACCAGCCCCAGGACAGAAGAGTTTTCCCCAATGTCCAACCAAACCCTCCCTTGTTAGGAACGAATCCAGCTGCTCCTAGTTAATCCAAAATCTTCATTTGTCAGGATGGCCACAGGGGCTGCAAAAGGCAATCCCAGGAGGAGGAGCTGTGTGCTGCAGCTTTTCCTGCAGCTCTGAGCACACAGGGATTGAATCCTGAGACACTCCTGGAGGAGCTGAGGTGAGGGACGGGGTAACTCCTTCCTTTTGCTGCTCTCACTTGGGGAATAGCTCAGAGCAGTATTGGATTTGCTGGGAAATGTCCCAACAAAAGCAGGAATGATGAATCTGCCTCCATGTTCTCAGAAAGTTAATTTATTATTTTATGATACTATATTATATTAGAAAATACCATACTATACTAAAGAATACAGAAAGGATACTTACAGAATGCTAAAAAGAGAATAATGAAAACTCCTGACTCTCTCCAGAGCCCCAACACAGCTTGGCCCTGATTGGCCAAAGAGTGAAAACAACTCACAGCAGAATGCAATGGAACAATCACCTGTGGGCAAACAATCTTCAAACACATTCCACATGAGCACAACACAGGAGAAGCAAATGAGATAAAAACTGTTTTCCTTTTCTCTGAGGCTTCTCAGCTTCCCAGGAGAAAAACCCTGGGTGAAGGGATTTTTCAGAGGGTGTGAATGCCACAGAGCAGGGCAAGGAAAAGGTTTGGCAACTCCAGGAGGATCCAGGTGCACAGAGAGGTGAAATGGAGACAGCCACAATAAGCAGCAGATTTTTGGGCTCAGAAGTGAAGAAATGCCCTTTTTTTCTATCAAGGAAAATCACAGAAATTGCCCTCAAGCAGCTCCTGCCCTCAGGCATGAAAAGAGAGGAATTGTTTTCCCCTTCTGCACCTTTCCTGGGACTCTGAACAGCTGAAATCCCAAATCTGTGACTGAGTTATTCTCTCTTCATGTTTCTCATTTGCTTGCCAAGCTTTGGGATACAAAGGGAAATCCAGGAAGACAAAACGCTCCAAAATCCCACAAAACACCCAGCAAATGGATAAACACAAATGAGCTCTCCCTTCCAGCAGGACTGGGGTCTCCATTAGCTCGTCAATGCAGGGCCAATCCCATTATTCCCATTGCCAGCAAGCAGCACAGCCATTCCCTGCCCCATTGTATTTTCTGTGTTTTCTCCCAGCTTCACTAATTCAGTTTGGTGCTTGTGAAAAAATGGAATCAAAGGTTTTCCTGGGGTAAATCAGGATAAAGGAGTGATTTACAAAAAGTGTTTCCTTCTGAAATCCTGAGCTGGGTTTTGTGGGACCCAGAGAGCAATTCCTGCAAACAGATGTGACATTCCAACCATGGGAATGACCTGGAATTCAGATATCCCATCAATTCCAGAGAACTGTAAAGCATCTCAGAGCAGCCTGAGCTACAGCCCAGCCACCTCCACCAGTGCATCCCACATCCAGCTCATTGCTGTTGTTTTTTCCACATAAATAGATCCAGAAGAGGAATTAATGTATCCTGGGGACTGCTGACAGCTCTGGCTCTGCAGGAGGAGAGCAGGGAAAGGAATGAAGAGGCTCTTTGGAACAGGCAGCAAAGCAAAGGAGGCCTGAGGGAGCTGGGATCCTTTGGGATGGGGTTCAGGCATGGGATGGGCTCTGTGGGGACACAACTCCAACCCCTGCTCACTCAAGGGCTGAGGTGGCAGCTCCTGTGACCACCCAGCCCCAAAGCCGTGGCACTCCTGCTGGTTTTGGGGAGCAGCATTTCCCTTCTTCAGTGCTCCAAACCCCAAACTGCCCCAGGCTGCCAGGCAGGTCCAGCCATGGTGTGAGCAGGAGGTGACCCCTGGGCAGGTCCAGCCCAGCCCAGACCCCCCAGCTCCCACACAGGGTTTGGGAGTAGGGGATGCCCTGCCCTGCCCTGCCTCACCCTGCCCTTGTCCATTACTTGGATTTGCACCAAGATGAGTGGCTCCTAAGACCATTGGATTACTATTATCCTTTGAAAGTGAGGAACCTGAGGTTCTATACTCAGATACAAGAGTTAGCAGTTCTCGCTGGTTTTACCTCTCCTCGGCAGGTAAGAAGGGTCTAACTTCTGTTTTTAGAGTCACAGTCTAATGTTTTGGTTGAAACTATACTTGCATATGGGGATAGCGGAGATTAGTTTGGGTTTGGGGATTTAAAGCATTATGAGAATTATGTGCCCTGCCTTGTCTGGCCTGCCCTGTCCCACCCTGTCAGAGGGATGGGGATAGCACAGTTGGGATGGATGGAGATGAGAGATCTCTGCAGCCAGGTCAGGAACTTGTGGTTTATTGCAAAGGGCCTGGGTGCAGGGCCCTGCTGGGAGCTGCAGCCACAGCTCAGAACAGGTTGAGAGAAGAGAGGGGGAGAGAGGATGAGAGGGTGAGAGAGCAAAAAGGGGTAGGAGCGTAAAAGGCAAGAGCTAAGAGACAGGAGGTAAGAGTGCAAAGTTCCCATTCCAATACAATAAATCATCTTCTGTGTTGAATATTCTGATTCTCACTAACCAATCCAGTACAAGATACAAATCCTATAGCATTTACATGCAGCCTATAAGAATCATTACATTACCATACTGTGTTACATTTTAAACCCTAAAAACTCCTCTTTGGGCCCCTTCTGCCAAGCTAGTAGGGTCTGCTCTGACCCTTAGACCTGCGTGCAAGCAGACAGTCTTTTTTCATCAAAAGGGAATTACCTTCAGCCAGCCACACTGTAGTTTTCTAATTGTTCAGCAACTAAGGTATCTCAAAGCTTGCTTTCATTTCAATCTGGCTTATAGTTTCCATATTCTCAAAACCTTTTGCCAGGCAATCATATTTATAAGGCTTTCCTCTTTCATCTTCCCCAATGCCACCCCACCCTGCCTCACCCCATCAGGGCTGGCAGAGCCCCCAGCAGCAGCCCCAGCTCTGCTCCCACCCCGCTCCAGAAGCAGCAGCAGCGGTCGGTGCTGTCCCCATTGTCCCCTGCACGCTCAGCCCCAAGTGTTGCTGCGATCCTGGAGCCAGCCTGGCCAGGCAGAGACCCAGGGAGCTGGGATGGGCTCCTGGAGCCTCTCTGGAAGGTGGGAATGGGCACCTGTTGGGGAAGATGGAACAGGAAAGCCTTATAAATATGATTGCCTGGCAAAAGATTTTGAGAATATGGAAACTATAAGCCAGATTGAAATGAAAGCAAGCTTTGAGATCCCTCAGTTACTGAACAACTGGAAAACAATGGTGTGGCCAGCTGAAGGTGATCCCCTTTTGATGGAACAACACCCTCTGCTTGCAGACAGGCCCAAGGGTCAGAGCAGACCCTGCAGCTTGGCAGAAGGGGCCCAAAGAGGAGTTTTTAGGGTTTAAAATGTAACACAGTATGGTAATGTAATGATTCTTATAGGCTGCATGTAAATGCTATAGGATTTGCATCTTGTACAAGATTGGTTAGTGAGAATCAGAATATTCAACACAAAAGAAGATTTATGGTATTTTAGCGGGAACTTTGCTCTCTGACCCCTCTCATACTCTCTCACCCTTTCATCCTCTCTCCCCCTCTCTTCTCTCAGGCTGCTCTGAGCTGTGGCTGCAGCTCCCAGCAGAGCCCTGCACCCAGGCCCTTTGCAATAAACCCCAAGTTCCACAGCCTGGCTGCAGAGATCTCTCATCTCCGTCCATCCCAACCGTCCCACCCCCCAACACTCCTACAGGTACCCCCAGGCTGCCCTGTCCCACAGAAATCCATGGAATTCCGTGCAAACATCTCCCTCACCTCGGGGTGTCCCTCAAAGTTCTGCTCCAAGCTTTGGCCACACCTCCCCCAGAGCTGGTGGGAAAGGGCAGAGGCACAAAACGAAAGGCAGAACACAATTCCTGTCCTGAGGGAGCCTCAGCCTTTTGGAATTCATTTTCCTTTCACATCAGAATGAACAGAGAAATTCAGAAATCCTTCCCCAAGCGGAAATTTCATTTTGGAAATGTCAGAACCCTCGCCTGGAAATGCTTCATTCTCCAACACTGAAGCAGGAGGATTTGAAAAAGCAAATGTAATCTATAAATATGAGAATACTCCTAAAACCTGGATCCAATTCCATATTATTGAAATTCCTATTACACCTCACTGTGTTCCATTAAAACAACGGCAAAAACCCTGAGTTAAATCCAACAAAAGCTGGAATTTAGGTGCTCTATTTTGAGCACAGATTATTTCCACTTCCAAGGGTGACTCTTCCCTCATTAGAGCTTCCCATTTTGGAAAAAGAAGGGTTTTTTTCCCCTAAAATCCAGTACAGGTTGAAGCAATAGCTCCAATTCCTCTCAGTGCTCCCAGCCTCAGGAATGTTCCCCCAGGATGGGAGGGTTGGTGATGTGGGTGGGGAGTGAAGGAAAGGAAGAGCAGAGAGTTTTCAGCCTCTCCTAAATTCAGTAATTCTCTTTTGCTTGGGAGAGTCTCCATTGACCCCACACCCTCCTGGGTGAGAGCTCCCCCAAACCCAAGAGCAGTTGTTTAAAGGCGACACCATTAAATTAATCCCAGTAAAGGGACACATTAAAGGGACAAACTCTGCCTGGAAAGGGCCCAGGCTGAGGGCTCTGAGCTGCTCAGGGAGGAATTGGCTCCCTTTGGAATGGCCAGGCTGGACACTGGGGCTTGGAGCACTCTGGGACAGTGGGAGGTGCCCCTGCCATGGCCCTGGGTGAGCTTTAGGGTCCTTCCAACCCCGACCATTCTGTGATTCCATGAGAGGTTCCTGGGGCTGAGAAACATTCCAGCTGGGTGGGGTAATCCAGCAGGATCTCCCTGCAGGAGCTCAGCAGAGCCCAGGCCTGGGAAGGATCAGCCAGGGATCCAACACCCAGTGCCAGTGCAAGCAGGGAGGCTGGGAGGGACACTGAGCCTGATCCCACTGCAGCAGCTGCCAGATCCCACAGGATCCCACAGGATCCCAGTGTCCCTGCTCCTTCCCACAGGATCCCAGTGCCCCTGCTCCTTCCCATAGGATCCCAGTTCCTTCCCACAGGATCCCAGTGCCCCTGCTGCTTCCCACAGCATCCCAGTGCCCCTGCTCCTTCCCATAGGATCCCAGTTCCTTCCCACAGGATCCCAGTTCCTTCCCACAGAATCCCAGTTCCCCCGCTCCTTCCCAGTTCCCCTGCTGTTTCCCCCAGGATCCCAGTTCCTTTCCACAGGATCCCTGTTCCTTCCCACAGGATCCCAGTGCCCCTGCTGCTTCCCAGTGCCCCTAACTCCTTCCTAGTTCCCCTGCTCCTTCCCCCAGGATCCTGGTTCCTTCCCAGAGGATCCCAGTTCCTTCTCCCAGGATTCCAGCTCCCCTGCTCCTTCCGAGCTCCCCTGCTCCCTCCCAGTTCCCCTGCTCTTTCCCAGTTCCTCCAAAGCTCCTTCCCAGGCTTTGGGGAGTCTGCCTGAGGGAAGGGAAATCCCATAATGGTGTTTCAGAGCCTCGCTCAGCCTCGCTGCCTCTCCAGCCCAGAGAGGCATTTCCATCTTTTCCCAAGCAGCATTTGGGCTGTGTTTATGTGGAGAACACAGAAACAATTGAAGTGTGACGGCCTGAGTGTTCCTGAGCTCATTTCTGCTCACTGGGGCTGGTGTCTCTGTGTGTTCAGGCCACTAAATCACCCCTGGGCTCCCCTCCCTGCTCAGCCCCGTCCCTTTATGGCAGCCCAAGCTCTGGATGGGACATTAACTTTTACAGTGATGCCTCAGCCCAATTCTGTGTGACTGCTGGGTGTGCTGCAGGATTCCAGCTGCACAGGAAAAACTGCATCCCAGGGAAAGCTGAGAGAGCTGGGGAATGTCCCAGAGCAACTCCAGGGAATGTGCCAAAGCAGCTCCAGGGAATGTCACACACCAGCCCCAGCATCCTGAGGACCAAAGGTGTCCAGCAGCACCTCAGCTTGGAGCAGGAATTTGAGAAAGGGGGAACAAGGAAGTGCTCAAAACCCCTTTAATCCATTTTTAATAATTTCAGTGCCAGGGATTCCCCCTGAATCCCTGGGATGTGTGCTGTAATAAATCAGGCACGGGCTGGAAATGAAGGCTGTGGCCATCAGAAATCTTACAGGGAATTTTCCTTTTGCTGTTTTTGTCACCACCAAACAATTGCAGCTTGTGACCCCAATAAGAGGCAGAACTGAAGCCCTGCTTGGCTCAAAATTTCTTTCAATAAAAATGTTGCCACAGTCCAGGTATTTAAGATTTTAAAATAAGATTATCTGGGCACTGAATCAGGGTCTCACTGGTCAAAAAATAGAGTTTATTTAGATTAAGAAATAGAAATGTGTGGTATTCCCATGCCTTCTGAACAGAGAGAAGGTGGGAGAGAAACAAAGAATGATCAAAACAATTCTTATCTCATTTGCTGCTCCTGGTGTGTGCACATGAGGAATGTGTTGAGAAGGTTGTTTCCTGCAGGAATTTGGTAATTAGATTCCGGTAGTGATTGTTTATGTTAATTAACTATCAGGTCCAAACTGTGTCCAAACTGTCAGTCTAGAGGCAGCCATGAGTTAGTTAGTGATAGTTCTTGTTAGTGGAATAGTCTGTGATATAGCTATCGTATAATATAGTAGAATAAAGTAATTAATTAAACTTCTGATATCATGGAGTTCTGCACATCATTCTTCCCAGACATCAGGCATGGTAGCACTGACAGAAATGAAGAGGCTGAAACCAAAGCCAAGTTCAGCCTTTGGATGGATCCTTGCCTGGATCCTCCCAGGGGCAGGAGCAGGAATTGTGCTGGGTGTGCTGGATCCCAGCAGTTTTGCCCCAGATCCCTGTGCAGAGCTCAGCTCCTCCCTGACCCCCTGCCCCCATCCCTTTTCTCCTCCTGGCTGCCCTCAGCATCTGCGGCATCCAAAACCAAGCAGGATCTGGAGCAGACACTGAATCCACCTCCTCTCCTGTGTCCCAGAGCCCTTGGGCACTGATCTCTGCACTGGTGAATGGGACAGCACCCGAGGGAATCCTTTTCTATACCCAAAACTGGGTCAGGGACTTTCTCTCTGCCTGATTTCAGTGTCCCTCTCCTCCTGAGTTTTTCCTCCAGCAGTCACAGGGGTTGTGTCCAACAACCTTGGAGCACAAACCCTGTGAGGAACCCTGAGGGAGCTGGGGGTGCTCAGCCTGGAGAAAAGGAGGCTCAGGGCTGCCCCCATCGCTCTGCACAGCTCCTGAAAGGTGCCTGTGCTCAGCTGGGGCTGGGCTCTGTCTCCAGGAACTGACAGAACCAGAGCACACAGCCTCGAGCTGTGCCAAGGGAAATCCAGGTTGGATAGCAGGAAAAAGTTTTATACAGCAAGGTGATAAAGGTCTAGAATGGCTGCACAGGGAGGTGGTGGAGTCACCATCCCTGGGTGTGTTTAACAAAGCCTGGATGTGGCACTGGGTGCCAGAGTTTGGTTGAGGGGTTGGGGCTGGGTTGGACTCAATCATGGAGGTCTCTTGCAACCCTGCAATTCTGTGATTCTGTGAATTCTGTGGATTCTGTGAATTCTGTGATTCACAGCCATGAGGAAATTCCCTATAACGAGGTGACATCCTTGTCCTTGTGGGCAGGGAGGGGACAAGGGAACTGCTGGAGCTGTGTCACAGCAGGGTTGGGATGGATTTCAGGGAAAGGTTCTTCCCCAGAGGTGCTGGCACTGCCCAGGGAATGGTCCCAGAGCTCCAGGAGGGTTTGGACAGCGCTGCCAGGGATGCCCAGGGTGGGATTTTGGGGTGTCTGGGCAGGGCTGGGGGTGGAACTGGGTGATCCTGGGGTCCCTTCCAGCTCAGGATGCTCCCTGATTGCCCAGCAGCCGCTCCCAGCCTTTCCCACCCCCATCCCCAGGGAAGCTGAAGTGGTTTCTCAGGAGCAGCTGCAAAGCTGGGGGAGTTTCTACTCAGGGATAAATTTAAAAAATGCTGCTGGTTCCAGTCCAATTTGGATGAAAATCAACAAGCAAAAGGGAAAAAACCGGGAAAAAAAGAGGAATTTCTTACAAATCTGCTTTTGGCCACCTCTAGCTCCTGAGGGATGGGATGAGTTTGGGGATGTTGCTTTTCACTTTCTGCTGGAGGACAATTCTTGATGGCAAGAGAAATGTGCATGGAGAGAATCTGAAACTTTTGCTCTCCTGTGTGTGGTTTGTCCCCAGGACCCTGCCTGGATGGATGCTCAGCAATCCCTGAGGCTGCTGGGCTTTCCTGGGCTTTCCTTGTTCCTGTCCCTGTCCCTGTTCCCGTTCCTGTCCCTTTGTCCCTGTCCATGTCCCCATCCCTGTCCCTGTCCCTGTCCCTGTCTCCATTCCCATCCCTGTCCCATCCCTGTCCCTGTTCCCTTTGCTGTCCCTGTCCCCATCCCTGTTCCTGTCCCTGTCCCTTCCCTGGTGCCCAAGGACCAGGTGGGAGCTCCTGGGGGACTCTGGAAGTGTCCAGGGGCCATGGAGAGGCCAGGTGGTGCTGTTTGTCCCCAGACAAGCACTGGCTGTCCCCAAGGAAGCACTGGCTGTCCCCAAGGAAACATTGGCTGTTCCCAGGGAAGCATTGAGTGTCCCCAGGGAGCATTGGGTGTCCCAAAGGAGCACTGGGTGTCCCCAAGGAAATATTTGCTGTCCCCAAGGAAGCACTGGCTGTCCCCAGGGCAGCACTGGCTGTCCCCAAGGAAGCACTGGCTGTCCCCAGGGCAGCATTAGGTGTTCCCAGGGAGCACTGGCTGTCCCCAAGGAAGCATTGGCTGTCCCCACAGAAGCACTGGCTGTCCCCAAGGGCTCCTAGGGCAGGGAAGTCACCCCCAGGACACAGCTGGGTGGGTTTGGGAGGTCCAGGCCATGGCATGAGTTGTTTGCCAGGAGCTGAGAGGGGCAGGGAGCCCAGAGCTGGGCACCAGGAGGGGGCTGCTCCCTGTGTGCTCGCCAGGACACACAGAGGGGATCTGATGGATGACAGAGCAGGGAATTCATTTCAAGCTCTGTTGAGAACAGAGAGGGAAAGGAAGGAGGGGATCGATTCCTGCCAAAGGAATAAAATCCAGCAGCAGGAACATCTCATTTCCAGGGGGCTCAGGAGGCACCTGAGGTTGATCCAGAGGCTCCCTGGGTGAGATGAATGGCTGGGGGCAGATGCGAAAATGGGAGTTTCTATAGAAAACAAGGACGTAAAGCAGGGTGAGCTGAGAGTGGGATTGAGGGGGAGCCAGGGCAGTCAGAGCCCAGGCTATGCAGAGCCTGGGGCTGGGGAGCCTTTCCTGGGAGATGGGAAGGTTCAGGGAGGAGGTTCTGCACTTGGAGCTGCCTATGGAACAGGTTTCCATCGTTTTTCCCTCAGTATCCAAATGAAAATGAACACCAGAAAAGAAAATGAATATTTGGTTTAGGGAGTTCTTGAACTCCCCAAGAAATTCATCAACATCAATAAAGGCATTGTGGAGCAGGTGGAAATTGTATTTACTCTCCATTTTCCAGCAGGAGAAAAGGATTCTAAGCATTCCCCGGGAGGTTTGGTCCTGGGGGAGGGGGGGAGGCAGCAAACAAGGATTCACCTGTGGGCTCTGCACAGTGCAGGTGACAGTGAAGGTGACAGGGCAGTGCAGGTGACAGTGCTGTAGGTGTTACAGTGCTGTCAGGTGACAGTGCTGTAGTGGTGACAGTACTGTACAGGTGACAGTGCTCTGCAGGTGACAGTGCTGTAGAGGTGACAGTGCAGTGCAGGTGACAGTGCTGTAGTGGTGATGGGGCTGTAGAGGTGACAGTGCTGTAGGGGTGATGGGGCTGTAGAGGTGACAGTGCTGTAGAGGTGACAGTGCTGTACAGGTGACAGTGCTATAGTGGTGACAGTACAGTACAGGTGACAGTGCTGTGCAGGTGACAGTGCTGTAGAGGTGACAGCGCTGTAGGGGTGACAGTGCAGTGCAGGTGACAGTGCAGTGCAGGTGACAGTGCTGTAGGGGTGACAGTGCTATGAAGGTGATATTGCTGTGCAGGTGACAGTGCTGTACAGGTGACAGTGCTATAGTGGTGACAGTACAGTACAGGTGACAGTGCTCTGCAGGTGACAGTGCTGTACAGGTGACAGTGCTGTGCAGGTGACAGTGCTGTAGGGGTGACAGTGCTATGAAGGTGATATTGCTGTGCAGGTGACAATTCCGTGCAGGTGACAGCCACACCAAGGTCACTCCCTAGTCCCCAGTGTCTCACTCCCTGCCCAGGCCCAGCAGTGACAAGTGGGGAGCACACAGGGCCTCAGGGAGGTCATTCCTGGGCCATGCTCTGCAAATCTCCTTTGCCACAGCTTTTGAGCCCGGCTCTGCAATCTCTCGTTATCTCTTCAGGTTAAAAATTCATTCCATTCTCCCCATCTCTGAAACAAAGCCTGCCAGACAAAAGTGAACCACTCAGGCCATTATTTCCCCATGCATTCAGCACAGAAAGGACATTTATAATGTAGGAAGCAGGGGAGAATTGTCTGCCACTGCTCAAAAATATCTCCTCCATTTCAAACCTGACTTTATTGTTTCTTTTCTTGTTGTTTCTTTCTTTTTCCCCCCTAATGCAAGTGAATCCTGCAGGCAGCAGCCTGGTCCTGCCCAGGGCAGCTCCATCTGAGCTGTGA
This sequence comes from Zonotrichia leucophrys gambelii, assembly GCF_028769735.1. Lineage (NCBI taxonomy): Eukaryota > Metazoa > Chordata > Aves > Passeriformes > Passerellidae > Zonotrichia > Zonotrichia leucophrys. The sequence goes on from NC_088196.1 coordinate 764,660, forward strand.
GTCAGAGAGCATGGGGCAAAAATAGCCTTGATGATGTAATTAATGAGTATTTTCAGAGCAGGGACAAAGGGCTGCAGATGAAGTCACTGGGCCTGATGGCAGTTCCTGGCTGCTGCTTTGCCTAATGCAGCCTTTGGGTTTAATTCAGTGTTCTGTGCTGCTGGAGGTTCAGGATCTCTGCTGTTCCTCCCTTCCCAAAGTGGGGCTGCTCAACTGCAGGGAGAGAACTCTGAGCAGGGACTTCTGAAATGCTGGGAAGGCTTTGCAGGAGCACAGAAACCATCCTGGAAGGGAAAGGAAGGGTTGGAGCCGAGCTGAGGGAGCTGGGATGGGGCTCAGCCTGGAGCAAAGGAGGCTCAGGGGGGCCCTTGTGGCTCTGCACAGCTCCTGCCAGGAGGGGACAGCCGGGGGGACAGGGACAGAGGAGAGGGAACGGCCTCAGGCTGGGCCAGGGCAGGTTGGATTGGACATCAGGGAAAATTCCTGCATGGAAAGGGGTGCCCAGCCCTGGCACAGCTGCCCAGGGTGGTTTGCAGTCCCCACCCCTGCAGGTTTAAAGCCCTGTGGCTGTGGCACTTGGGGACATGGTCAGTGTGGCCCTGCCAGTGCTGGGGATGTTGGCTCCATGATCCTGAAGGTCTTTTCCCACCTGAATGACTCCATGGCTCCATGGCTTTATCAATGCCATTTTTGGCGCTCTGGTGGCTCAGACAAAGTTCAGGTCCCAGGGGCCACCCTGCCTGTTACCAAAGAGCTCCCAATTATCAGCCCTTACCTGAAAATACCCCAAAAGAGCCCCTTTCTCTGCAGGATCCTTGATGCTCTGCACATAGAAATGCTCTTCCCTCCTCCCTAAGCCAGGCCCAGCCACAGCAGAGAATTCCCAACAAGCCCAGGCAGCTGATTGGGAATCTGGGAAGTTTTTCTGGGAACAAATGTCCAGATTGCTGAGTGACCCTGGGAAGCTGCTCTGGGGGGACTTTGCTGAGGCAGGCAAAAAAGAAAAAACATTTAGGGCTGACAGTGAAGCTTTTCATCCATTCCAAAGCCTCCTGCGGGGGAAATTTTCTGGTGCCAATCCCTACAAAGAGTTCTGCAATTGTTCCAGGTGGGGCAAAGCACTTTTCATGTCTAAAAGCAGCCAGTCTGATCCTCTCACTGCCTCACTCAGCATTTTGGGGGATTCTCTGGAAGACTTCGCAGCTCTGGCTGTAAAACCCCCCAGGGCTGGAGAAGCTCCTGTTCTGTTCCTCAAACCTGGCACCAGCAGCCAAATCAGCAGCAGGACTTTCATGGGCACAGGGGAAACTTGCACTGCACAGTTCTGGTGTTTGGAGTGGCTTTTAGGGAATCTCTTGAGTTCCAGGTGGTTCCTTCCCTCAGGCCATCCCAAGCCAGGCCCTGCCCTGGCCCCTAGAATGTAATTCAGTGTCTTGGTTTGGAAAGACAGGAGCCTGCTAAGGCAGGCAGGAGCCTCCCCTGAAATGGAGAATGTAAACCCTCCCCACCCCTCCAAATTGGTGTAAATTTTAAATTAAGGGGCTCTCAGGCAAAAAAAATATGAGAGCAGGAAATAACAGTTCTTTAATAGGGAAGAAAATTTAAAAATAAAATAAACAGCACAGTACAGCAGAACAACACTGACAGAGTCAGAACCCAACCTGATACACTGTGGGTCAGTGTGTTGGTGGCAGTCTAATAGGAAATGTGGCTGCAGCCCTCATGTGGAACACTCAGTCCTTCCCCCTCTGCAGGTGATGTCCTTCTTTTCCAAGTTAACTTCTTGAGTTTCTGTAATGTCTTGGATTTTTTCCTAATTAAAGTGATCCCACAGGACTGGCTCACCTGGAAGGCCCAGATGTGAAATCTCAGGTCATTGCCAATGTAAGAGCATTTTGTGGGGGCAGAGAGCTCCAGAGCAGCTGAGCAGTGCCCAGGGAGGGGAGCAGGGCCTCCCTCAGCTACAGCCCAGCCCAGAGGCACCCAGAGGGGAGGAGCTGCACTGATTTCACAGCATCATGGGATGGGTTGGGTGGGAAGGACCTTAGAGACCACCCAGTGCTGCCCCTGCCATGGCAGGGACACCTCCCACTATCCCAGGCTGCTCCAGCCCCAATGTCCAACCTGGCCTTGGGCACTGCCAGGGATCCAGGGGCAGCCCCAGCTGCTCTGGGCACCCTGTGCCAGGGCCTGCCAACCCTCATAGGGAACAATTCCCAATTCCCAATATCCCATCCATCCCTGCCCTCTGGCAGTGGGAGCCATTCTCTGGCTCCTGTCCCTCCATCCCTTGGAAATCCTCTCTCTCCAGTATTAAAGAGTCTTTTTCCCCAGCTCCACGACCGAAGAAGAAGTTGAGATTCCTCAGCTCTGGTTCTCAAGGTTGTTTATTCTCTGTTATCTATAACATTCTTTCTCTGACCTGCTGAGATCTGTCCAGCACGTTGGTTCATGGCACACTGACTGCCCTTGGGGTGCTGTTATCTTTTTATACTAAAAACTACCTGTACTTTATTTACAATAATTTTCCAATACCTGTCACCTATGTTAGACAGTCTGTCTCTACTCTAAACCAACCCAAAAGTGCCACCATCACAGCAGAAGATGGAGGACAAGAAGGAGAAGGACAGGACACTCCCAGATTCCTCCATCTTGCCTCTTGAACCCCCATTCTAAAAACCCCAAAATTCTACTTTTCCACCCAGTGATAAATTCACTATCATTCTATTCAAATCCTTGTGGCTTGTAACTCCTCACACAAGGTTGGTAATTGTTTCCATGGGCTAAAATCAAAGGCACAGGTGTCTGTGACTCCGTGCCAAGGTCTCTGAGCCCCCTGCCAGGGTCTGGAGCCCTCCAGGGCAGCCAGAGCAATGTCCTGGGTTCTGACATATACCCAGCTCCTGCTGCCCCTCAGCCAGGTGGGAATGAAGGGTGAACTCACCCCAGGAAAGGCTCCCACACAACCAGGGAGCTCCTCAGCCCAGCTCAGACAGATCCTCTGCTTTTGCTTTATATCAGAAGAGGATATCAATGAATTCCCTCAGCTCCTTTCCAGAGATCTGCAATTGCTGCTGTGGCAACAGCACAGAAGAAGCTGCTTTCCACCCCATGCTTCATTAACTTGCCCCTAACTGGCCAAGTAAACAAAACCAAATTAGTCCTGGCTTGGGCTGGATTCCTTCAAGGAATCTGGAGAGGACATGGAAAGGACTCAGTGCTTGAGACAGAAGCTACACAATGAGCAGGAAATCCTTCAGGTCAAAAATACTCCTGCACTTACTGAGAATAATCAACAGCTGCTGTCCTGGCGTGCCCAGAAACATTAACAAACAGTGCCTTCATTTGTATGAGGGCATTTTGCTCTCCTTCCTTCTATTAATGATGATTGGGAGTGAATTAAGTGCTGTGGCTGCTCATTTTTCATCCTTTGTGCTCTCAGCTGCCTCTGAGAATAGAACAGCACAGGGGGAAGATTCCAAATGTGCAGACACAGGAGCTGCTGAGGGCTGGAAAGCCTCAAAATCCTGAGAAAGGGGGAAGCAGCAGCAGCAGCCTCAATCCAGGGTTCAGTTCCATGTGGTGGCTTCTGGCCAAGCCCCAATCCTGCTTTTCCAAGGGGCTGGTGGGATGATCACTGCCTCAGCCCTTCAGCCACAGCTGGCTCCAGAGGGAGGGAGTGACAAATTCGAGTGGCACAGAGCTCTCTGCTGAACCTTGTGGGAACTCAGCACATCCCTTTTGATGTCCAGAGTTGCTGAGGGCCCTGTTGGGGGGCTTGGAGACCCTGGCATGCTGCCCAGAACACCTGGGGATTTGATTTTGACCCTTGCAGCGAGTTGCCAGCTTTGTATGAGGACGTGAAAGTCACACAGGTTTGAATGGTGTAATAATAAAATATGCACAGGGTGAAATTGTAGATTTTAGGATTTTTGGCGTGGGGTTATGAGGACAAGATGGAGGAACTTGGGCATGTCTAGTCCTTCTTTCTTCCTCTTGTTCTCCATTTTCTGCAGTGATGTTGGCACTTTGGGGTTGGTTTAGAGTAGAAGTGCACTGTCTAACATAGGTGATAGTTATTGGGAATTAAGTGTAAATATGATATACGTAGTTTGTAGTATAAAAGGACAACACAGAGTGCCTGTGGCTGCCCTGCTGAGCAGACCTTGGCTGGGCAGAAAGAAAATTTTATAGATAAGAATTAATAAACAACCTCAAGACCGAAAAGTGAAGAGTCCAGACTCATTCTTCAGCTGCGCGGGCCAAAGCAGAGACATCCTGCACATCTCGGGGCAGAGAACATCAACAGCCGACCCGAGAAACCTCAGGATTGTTCCTGTCCCCTCCAAGGGTCAGAGGCACCCAGAGCCCCCCACAGCAGCAGAATCAGGGAATCTCAGCTGCTCAGGAGCCTTGGGAGGTGGTGGAACTGGGGAGGGAACCAGCTGTTCTGGGCTGAGCTGGTGGGAGCCAGCTGCTCTGGGCTGAGCTGAATCCCAGCCCAGCCTGCTCATTGCCACCAGCACCTCCCAGCTGCCCTGCTCAGCCCCTCCCCAGCCCCATCAGAGCCTCCTGCTCCTGTCCTTGTCCCCTTTTGGAGGACAGAAGGCTGAGAAATGAGCAGGGTGTAGGGGCAGGGTGAGGAGCTGGCACCGACAGCAGGGTCTCTATCTGATAACCATTATCTCTCTGGCCTTGCTGCCTCCCTCAGCCCTTATCCCCAGATGCCCTGGCATGACAAAATCCCACTGCCTGCAGCAGGGCTGGGATCCTGCCCCTGCACTCCATAAAAGCCTCTCTGACAGCTGCTGAGGTTTGCTGGGCAAGGGTTAAAGCAGTGCAGGGAATAAAATGTTTACATCTTGGACCAACAGCTCCTCCCTGGCTGAGTGCATGGCAGGCAATTCAAGGGCAATATTTAGCAGAGGACAAAAGGATTGGAGGGGCTGGATTTGTCTCCTTGTTCATTGGAAGCCCCCCAGATTCGAGCTCCTCCATCCTGGGAGCCCCTCAGTGCTCAAGGAGATCAGGCACTGAGCCTGCTGGGCTGTGGGATCCAGCTCCAGCAAACCTCCCCTGGCACTGGGAATTCTCAGCTGCAACTGAGATTTTCCTTAAAAAAACCCGATATTTTTCCTTATTATTGTTTCCTAAACAAGCAGTAAAGGCAATAAAGAAAATGTGAGGGAGATGGGGCTGTTCCCAGCATGTTCCAGCTCTCCTGCACTGGGATCCTGCTTCTCCTGCTGCTGCTCCATCTCCTCCAGCCTGAGCTTGTCAAAAACCTTCCTTGTTCAGTGCCAGGATTTGAGCCAAGAGGGAGGTGGGAAAACCTCCCCTGGATTTCAGCAGGAAATTCAACAGGGGATGATCCTGGCTTGGGTTCTGCAGGAATTCATAGCAAAAGGGGCTCTGGGAAAAGGTCTCTGTCCCTCCTGCCAAAAAGGGCTGAAGGGAGCTCAGAGTTGGGACTGGAACAGAGAGATGTGACTCCTGAGGATGCCCTGCTGGCTCTCTTCCAGCTCAGGATGCTCCTGCCTCCATGGGATGCAGCTGGAGATGCCCAGGGCACAGCCTGGACCTGCAGGGATGCAGCCCTGGCCCTTCCCAGCTGCACTTCTGCATTGCTTTGGGAGGCTGGAGTGCCCTGAGCCCCCCAAATCCCAACTCCCCCACAGGAGCCACACCGGGGGTGGTGATGGATCAGTCTGAGCTGGGGCAGCAGGATCTGGGGATTTGTGTTCTTGTGAGAATCATTAAATCCCTCAGAGCCTGGTCAGGGGAGTGGGGTGGGGAGAGAGGCTCCCGTTGGGGAAGATGGAACAGGAAAGCCTTACAAATATGATTGCCTGGCAAAAGATTTTTAGAATATGAAAACTATAAGCGAGATTGAAATGAAAGGAAGCTTTGAGATGCCTCAGTTACTGAACAACTGGAAAACAATGGTGTGGCCAGCTGAAGGTGATCCCCTTTTGATGGAACAACACCCTCTGCTTGCAGACAGGCCCAAGGGTCAGAGCAGACCCTGCAGCTTGGCAGGAGGGGCCCAAAGAGGAGATTTTAGGGTTGAAAATGTAACACAGGATGGTAATGTAATGATTCTTATAGGCTGTATGTAAATGCTATAGGATTTGTATCTTGTACTGGATTGGTTAGTGAGAATTAGAATATTCAACACATAAGTCTCAGAATCTCTGCTGGTCACAGTGACCCCCAGATGTGTTAGAAAGTCTCTTTTCCCAGCCTGGCAGTCGAAGAAGGAGTCAGAACTCTTCATTTCTCATTCTCAAGGTTGTTTATTGTTTCTTATCTATAAAATTCTTTCTCCTGTCCTGCCAAGGTCCGCTCAGCAGGTCAGACAGAGGCAATCTGCCTGCCCCCAGGGCAGTGTTATCTTTTTATACTAAACCCTATGTGTACATTATTTACAATAACATTCCAATACCTATCACCTATGTTAGACAGTGAGCTTCTACTCTAAACCAATCTAAAAATGCCACCATCACAGCAGAAGATGGAGGCTAGGAAGAAGAAGGAAAAAGGACAAGGCACGCTCAAATTCCTCCATCTTGGGACCCCAAGCCCCCATTCTAAACACCTCAAAAATCTATTTTTGACCCCATGACAAACTACGTATTATTCTACTTAAACTCTTTTGACTTGTAATTCTTCATATAAAGAATTATTTTTAATAATTGTAATTGTTTTTTCATGGGTCAAGATCAAAGGCACAGGGGTCTTGGGCTCTGTGCCAAGGTCTCTGAGTCCCCCAGGTGTGATGGTGTTCACAGGGGTCCCAGGGTGAGGGAAGAGACGAGGATCTGACTCCACATTTCAGAAGGCCTGATTTATTATTTTATGATATATATTCTATTAAAACTATACTAGAAGAATACAAGAACGGATTTCTTCAGAAGGCTAGCTAAGAATAGAAAAAGAAAGAACGAATAACAAAAGCTTGTGTCTTGGACAGAGAGTCTAAACCAGCTGGACTGTGATTGGGCATTAATTAGAAACAACCACATGAGACCAATCACAGATGCACCTGTTGCATTCCACAGCAGCAGATAACCATTGTTTACATTTTGTTCCTGAGCCCTCTCAGCTTCTCAGGGGAAGAAGTCCCAAGGAAAGGATTTTTCAGAAAAGATGTCTGTGACACCTGGGCAGGAGCTCGAGCCCTCCAGGGCAGCCAGATGAATTTCCTGGGTTCTGACACAGAAGATTTATTCTATTGGAACGGGAACTTCATGCTCTCTTTTACTCTTCCTCGCTCTCTCATCCTCTTTACCACACTCTTGCCTTCACTCTCTTTACTTCTCTCAGCCTGCTCTGAGCTGTGTTTGGCAGCTCCCAGCAGGGCCCTGCACCCAGGCCCTTTGCCATAAACCCCAAGTTCCACAGCCTGGCTGCAGAGATCTCTTGTCTCTGTCCTGAACATCATACCCCCATCACTACTACAGGCTGCCCTGCCCATCACTGCCTTATCTCCACACTATCAACACCCAGCTGCATGTTCCCATCAATTATCCACAAGTCCCAGGTGTAGGATGGTTGGGACGGACAGAGATGAGAGATCTCTGCAGCCAGGTTGTGGAATTTGGGGTTTATTGCAAAGGGCCTGGGTGCAGGGCCCTGCTGGGAGCTGCAGCCACAGCTCAGAGCAGGCTGAGAGAAGAGAGGGGGAGAGAGGGTGAGAGAGTAAAAGGGCAAGAGAGAAAAGTTCTAATACAATAAATCTTCTTCTGTGTTGAATATTCTGATTCTCACTAACCAATCCAAGATACAAATCCTACAGCATTTCCATACAGCCTATAAGAATCATTACATTACCATACTGGGTTACATTTTAAACCCTAAAAACTCCTCTTTGGGCCCCTTCTGCCAAGCTGCAGAGTCTGCTCTGACCCTTGGGCCTGTCTGCAAGCAGAGGGTGTTGTTCCATCAAAAGGGGATCACCTTCAGCTGGCCACACCATTGTTTTCCAGTTGTTCAGTAACTGAGGGATCTCAAAGCTTGCTTTCATTTCAATCTCACTTATAGTTCCCATATTCTCAAAATCTTTTGCCAGGCAATCATATTGATAAGGCTTTCCTGTTCCATCTTCCCCAACACCCAGGCTGTAAGGGTGATTAAACCCCCTGAGCTCCCCAGCACTGGGGTCTGATGGTCCTGAGCTGCTCAGCACCCCCTGTGTGCCGGGGGAAGGTGGGATGGGAGCAGGAGAGGGGTGGGAGAGGGTTCAAACACCCTCATTGCTCCCAAACCTTCCGGGCAGAGCAAATACACAGGGAAATCAGGCAGGAACAGCTTGGGAAGTGCCCCAGTGAAAAGGCTGCAGATGCCTGTGTTTTTCCAAGCAGGAGGGGAAAAAAATCCAACAAAATATCTGGGAGTTTATTTGGAAAGGTCCTGAAAGCCCCTGGTAAAGATGAGGCTGCTGGGATCTAAAATAAATATTTGATTGCTGTTTCATTCTCCCTCTGCAAGAAAAGGTGAAAAATATTAAAGATGACCTCGTGCTCCAGCTGTATTGGAGTATTGACTCAAAGGATTCAGAATAAACAAACCCAGAGTGCTGGGAACAGCTCTCTTTTCCATAAAAAGAGGCACGTCACTGGGAAAAACACCAAATCCCAGAGAGGAAAGGTGTAAAAAACCCACCCCAAACAAACACCAAAGAGCCCCCAGTGTGATTAATAGTTGTGGTGTTGTGAGGGTTTTCAGGATGAGGTGAGAGATGAAAATTGACTCCAAGTTCTTAGAAGGCTGATTATTATATTATATTATATTATATTATATTATATTATATTATATTATATTATATTATATTATATTATATTATATTATATATCATAGTATAGTATATTCTTATGTATAATTATATTACATTTAAAATTATAATTTATTTATAAATATATTGTATTATATTATATATATTATATATTATGCTGTTCTAAAACTATACAAAAGAAAGAGAAGGGATACATCAGAAAGCTAAACAGGAATGATAATGAAAGCTTATGACTGAATCCTCAGAGTCCAACACAGCTGGACTGTGATTGGTCATTAGTTAAAAACAATTGACATGGAACCAATCAAACATTCACCTGTTGGTAAATGATCTCCAGACTACATTATCAAGCAATCAGATAATTATTGAATGAAAACAATAATTATTTTCATTCTTTTCTGAGGCTTCTCAGCTTCCTAGGAAAAAATCCTGGGCAAGGAAGATTTTTCAGAAAATATCATGGTAACACTGCCCCGCCTCTGTCCATTCTGCTACTCTGGGACACGGCCCTGGCACTGCCCAGGGGGGCACAGCAAACACCAGCTGCCTTTTGCCATCCCCTGATTTCCCATCCTTTCCCCTCCTGCCTCCAGCAGCCCCTGACTGGAGGCTTTGGGCTGGGTTTTCAAAGCCTGGTGGAGCTGAAAAGGTTTGAAAGTCAGGGTTGGAGGGTTGGGAAGGGAGATGTTCCCCCAGAGGATGCAAAGGCATAAAAGAAGCCCCAGACAGACCAGGATGGTGCAAATGTCACTGCTTTCATCCCTGCTGCAGCTGCAGGGGCTGTGACCCATCGTGCTCGGGCACGGGGAACAAATCCCTTTTCCAGCCTCTGCCTCCTGCTTTCCATTCCCTCTGCATCCTGGGGCACAGCCCTGGGGCAGCTGCTGCTCCTCTCCTGGAGATGCTCCTAAAAACTGCTGTGCTTCAGCAGGGGTTTCACTGCAAACCTTCCACAGGCTCTGCAGGTCCAGAAAATCCCCAAATCCAGGTCCCAAATCCCCTCCCTGCAGAGCCCTGCACTACAAACCCGATTATCTGAAGTGCAGAGAAATTTATTTCCAGCAGCATCCAGGGGTTTGTGTTTGGAGGCTCTGAGAGAAGAGGGAGAAACATTTCCCCAGAGTTTGGAGCTGATCTGTGGAAAGAATAATCTGATTTTGCAGCTGCAGGGCCCAGCACCACCTCATTCCCATTGGGACATGAATTCCTGCCTGCTCCTGGTGCCCCAGAGCCACCCTGGTGCTCTCAGTCAGGTGCCATATCATCACCATCATCATCATCTTCTTCTTCTGCTTCTTTTTCTTCTGCTTTTTTCTCCTTCTTCTTCTGCTTCTTCTTCTCCTTCTTCTTCTGCTGCTCCTGCTTCTCCTTCTTCTCCTTCTTCTTCTTCTCCCTCTTCTTCTCCTTTTCTTCTTCTTTCTCTTCCTCTTCTTCTTCTTCTTCTGCTTCTGCTTCTTTTCCTTCTCCTCCTTCTCCTCCTCCAGGCAGGATCAGCCCCTGGAGCCCCTGACCCCCGATCTCACCCCTGCCCATTCCTGCCCCCAGTGCTCCAGAAGTTCCTGCACCAAGGCAAGGAGCTCTCTCCCCACATCCTGACCCTCCTTCCAAGCCTGTCCTTTGTAACCCACCCAGACCCCTCCTTTCCCCTTGGCTTTGCACCCTGCTGGCTCTGGGTGGGAAGAGGAACAGCTTCCTCCGCTCCTCCTTGGAGTTGGCTCTAAAAAAACCATTGGAGCTGCAGGAATAGCAAAAGTCTGGGCTTCAAACACTGCCAATCCCCCCCAAGCCTCCCTGGTTTTCTTTTTTTTTAATTTAGTTTTTATTGCCATTTTAATAAAAGGCAATCAGGCTGAGGGGAGCAGCTCTGGCCTGGAGGTGCTCAGGGCTGCTCCCAGGTCCAGCAGCTGCCAGGGTTTGGTCCAGGCCTGGCTGGCCTTGGGGAGGGTTTATCCCTCACTGGGAGATTTGGCACTAAAGCACTCTGGGGGTGCCAGTCTGAATGAGGATTGACTGGAACTGAGCCCAGCCATCCCTGTCCCAGGGGCTTTTCCAGGAGTGTCTGTGAAGGGACAGCCCTGCATGGGCTCTGGGAGTGCAGGGAGAGGGAGAGCAGGGGGAGCCCTTCCCTTCCCTTCCCTTCCCTTCCCTTCCCTTCCCTTCCCTTCCCTTCCCTTCCCTTCCCTTCCCTTCCCTTCCCTTCCCTTCCCTTCCCTTCCCTCTTCCCTTCCCTTCCCTTCCCTTCCCTTCCCTTCCCTTCCCTCTTCCCTTCCCTTCTTCCCTTCCCTCTTCCCTTCCCTTCCCTTCCCTTCCCTTCCCTTCCCTTCCCTTCCCTTCCCTTCCCTTCCCTTCCCTTCCCTTCCCTCCCTTCCCTTCCCTTCCTTCCCTTCCCTTCCCTTCCCTTCCCTTCCCTTCCCTTCCCTTCCCTTCCCTTCTCCTTCCCTTCCCTTCCCTCTCCCTTCCCTTCCCTTCCCTTCCCTTCCCTTCCCTTCCTTCCCTTCCCTTCCCTTCCCTTCCCTTCCTCCTTCCCTTCCCTTCCCTTCCCTTCCCTTCCCTTCCCTTCCCTTCCTTCCCTTCCCTTCCCTTCCCTTTCCTTCCCTTCCCTCTCCTTCCCTTCCCTTCCCTTCCCTTCCCTTCCCTTCCCTTCCCTTCCCTTCCCTTCCCTTCCCTTCCCTTCCCTTCCCTTCCCTTCCCTTCCCTTCCCTTCCCTTCCCTTCCCTTCCCTTCCCTTCCCTTCCCTTCCCTTCCCTTCCCTTCCCTTCCCTTCCCTTCCCTTCCCTTCCCTTCCCTTCCCTTCCCTTCCCTTCCCTTCCCTTCCCTTCCCTTCCCTTCCCTTCCCTTCCCTTCCCTTCCCTTCCCTTCCCTTCCCTTCCCTTCCCTTCCCTTCCCTTCCCTTCCCTTCCCTTCCCTTTTTCCTTTCCCTGGGAAGCTTCAGACCCAGGGCAGTTCCCAGAGCCTTGGGACTCCTCTGGAGCTGCCTGTGCTGCCCAAACCCCTCAAATTCCATCCCAGGCTCTGGGCTGAGCTGGAGCCTCAGGGATATTTCCCATTTCCCCACCTCCAACCCCCCTAGCCTCCCCACCACCTGAGCCACCCTCTCCTTGTGCTGTGAGTAGTGAGGGCAGGGCCAGGGGGATCTGAGACTTCTTGCTGCCATGGGAGATCCCAAATCCCCTGTGGGGCTGTGGGCAGAGTAGGGCTTCCAGTGCCTGTTGGCACCTGCACCTCCATGACCAGGAAAAGGTGGAAATCCATTTATTATGGATTTACTCCAGGTAACCAGGGAAAGGTGGGAATCCATTATTTATTCCAGGAGACCTGGCAAAGGGGGAAATCCATTTATTCTGGATTTATTCCAGGAGATCCCTCTTTCCTCAGGGATCTTGCCCTGCTCCTGCAGCCCCCAGGTGTCACTTCACAGCCAGTGCTGGTGTTTCCTGACGGATTTCTGCAGGGAACACTGACCTTTGGTTTCCCTCTCTTGTTCTTCCTTTGTCTCTCACCCACTGAGACATTTTTGGTGTCCACAGGATAAAATTAAACTTTTCTTGAGGGTTTCTGGCCCTGACTGAGCACAGAGGGAAGGCTGCAAAGCCTGACACACTGTGAGTCCCTGCATGGACCTGGAGGAGATGGGACTGGGACAGCCTGGGTGGCAGGAACAGCTCTGGGAGAGGCTGGAGATGAGATGAGAACAAATCCAAGGGCACCAATCCCTTCCCTGTCAGAACCCAGGACATTGCTCTGGCTGCTCTGAATGGCTCCAGACCCTGGCAGGGGGCTCAGAGACCTTGGCACGGAGTCACAGACACCTGTGCCTTTGATTTTAGCCCATGGAAACAATGACCAACTTTGTGTGAGGAGTTACAAGCCACAAGAGTTTCAGTAGAATGATAGTGAATTTATCACTGGGTGGAAAAGTAGAATTTTGGGGATTTAGAATGAGGGTACAGGAGGCAAGATGGAAGAATCTGGGAGTGTCCTCTTTTTCTTCTTTTTCTTCTTGTCCACTTCTGCTGTGCTGTGGCACTTTTGGATTGATTCAGAGTAAGAGACAGACTGTCTGACACAGGTGATAGGTATTGGAAAATTATTGTAAATAAAGTACAGGTAGTTTTTGGTATAACAAGCTAACACTGCCCCAAGGGCAGTCAGTGTGCCATGAACTGACGTGCTGGACAGATCTCAGCAGGTCAGAGAAAGAATGTTATAGATAACAGAGAATAAACAACCTTGAGAACCAGAGCTGAGGAATCTCAACTTCTTCTTCAGTTGTGAGGCTGGAAAAAAACTCTTTAATACCTTGGGAGCCATTCCAGCAACACAAAACCTGAGATTTCCTGGCAAGGAAGAAGCTGCTCTCATCTGGCAGGAGGGGCTTGTGAACATTCAAGGTTAGAGGAAATGGCCTCAGCTGTACCAGGGGAGGTTTAGGTTGGGTGTTGTGGAAATCCCTTCATGGGGCAGTGTTGCAGACATCTTTTATGAAAAATCTTTCTTTAGGATTTTTTTCCTCCTGAGAAGCTGAAAGGCCTCAGGAACAGAATGTAAACAATGGCTATCTGCTGCTGTGGAATGCAACAGGTGCATCTGTGATTGGTCTCATGTGCTTGTTTCTAATTAATGGCCAATCACAGTCCAGCTGGCTTGGACAGAGAGTCCAAGCCACAAACTTTTGTTATCATTTCTTCTTATTCTATTCTTAGCCAGCCTTCTGAAGAAATCTTTTCTTCTATTCTTTTAGTATAGTTTTAATGTAATATATATCATAAAATAATAAATCAGCCTTCTGAAACATGGAGTCAGATCCTCATCTCTTCCCTCATCCTCAGACCCCTGTGAACACCGTCACAGGGCAGTGGCAGGATGGCCAAAATTCAGATTTTCAGCACCAATGTGACAGCAACAGCTCAGCCTTGGTCAGATCTGAGCTTCAGGGAGGGGCTGAATCCTGATGGGAATGTGGAACTGGGGGGGTCGGGCTGTGCTCCAGGGAACAGGGACAGGAGCAGAGGGAACGGCCTCAGGCTGGGCCAGGGCAGCTCAGGGTGGGCACAGCAGGAATTTCCCCATGGAAAGGGGGTCAGGAACTGCCCAGGGAGGGTTGGAGTGCCCATCCCTGGAGGTGTCCCAGGAATTCCTGGATGTGTCACTGAGTGCTCTGGGCTGGGGACAAGGTGGGGATCAGATGGGACTCGATGTCCTTGGAGCTCTTTCCCCACCTCATTTCTGGGGATCCTGAGCATCAGAATCCCAAAGGGGAATATCCATCCAAACCATGCCCCAGCAGCAGAGGTGTCCCTGCCCCAGCCCCTTCTGGCAGGGAACATTTCCTGTTCCCCCACAGCTCCAAACCCCTCACACCAGCAACGGAGAAAAGGAGCCCTGAACGTCCTTAAAATCCCATTTTTGCATACTGGGGGAAAATGTCTTCCTGGACAGGGGGCTCAGGCCTTGGCAGGAGCTGCCCAGGGAGGTTTGGAGTGCCCATCCCTGGAGGTGCCCAAGGAATTCCTGGAGGTGGCACTGAGTGCTCTGGGCTGGGGACAGGCTGGGGACCAGGCACAGGCTGATGGTGCTGGAGGGATTTTCCAGCTTAGGGACCCCTGGGTTCTGGGAAATGTGTGCACTGCCCAGGTGTGTGTGTGGACAGGGGACACAGACACATTTCCATCATTTTATAGGATTTTTGTGATTTTCCCCAGACAAACCGTGCTCCTTTCAGACCCAAAGCTGCAGGTCCAGCTCTCCAAAGCCAGCACCAGGATCAAACCCTTTCCCACCTCCCACTCCCAGCCCCACTGCTCCAGGAGCTTTGCGCTGGCAGATTCCACTCTCCTTCTCCCCAAAAGCTCTGAAATTGCCACAGGCTTCAAACCCAAATTCCCACTCCCTTTTAATGGACTCTAAGGTAAATATGCTCAGGCCCAGCCTCCTGGAAAGCAAATTTTCCCAGCCCTGAGCAGGTGTGAGCAGAGCTGCATCCATCGCCACCCTGCAGAATCCTTAAACACAGCCCTCACGTGGGGAAAAGGGAAAGAAGGAATTTATTGAACATTTATATCTTCTCTTTATTGCAGCAAATGCGTTTTATGTCCCAGAGATGAAATATGGAGCACGAGGCCCATCCATGAGGAGCTCAGCCCCAGTTTTGTTTAGTAAATCATTTGCTGATGGCTTTGGAGAGGATCCATCAATCTTTCCTGGATTGCTCCTTTCATATCCTCAGCTTTTGCAGGATTCTTCATCTGCATATTCAGACATTGGTTAGCTCAATAGCGGGGATAATTCCCAAAATTCCATTCTTTGGGAGGCTGTTCTGGGCACCCAGGGGTGACTCTGGCTTTAATATCCACAAAAGGCTTTTAATATCCACAAAAGGGCCCCAGCTTTGGGCCTCAGTGGAATATTCAGAAAATACTCCCTAACTTTGAGTTAAACCCAGGGTTTTGAGGGAAATCTCTTCACTTGCACAGCAGCAATCAAATGTAATTGTGAGAAAAGCTGGAGGTAGAAGGGGCAGCATTCCCTTAAACTGGTTTTGGAGTGGTTTGGAGGGAATTCACAGAGCTCTCCTGATCCTCTGGGGTTTGTTTCCCCAAATCCCACTCTGAGGTCACTCTGGGGATGGTCAGGAGCACCCTGGGACAGTGGGAGGTGGCACTGGATGGGCTTTAAGGTCTCTGCAGCCAAAACTAACCCTGATTCCATATTTCACATTAACTTTTCCCATCAGGGAAAACATTTGAGGTCTCTGTGGATTAATCCCAAATGGGATTCTCCCATTCTTTGAGACATCAGGGAGATGGGGCTGGTTTAAATCCAGTGACCACTGACACAGCTTGTCATGGGACTGAGGGGACAAAATCTGGGAAACACAAAAACTTCCCCAATTTTAATCCAAATGAGATTGGCCTGGATGAAAAAGTTCCATAAGGTTTGCAAAACAAAAAAATTCTATTTGGAAGCCATGGGCTGCTTATTTGATTTCTTCTTTCACTCAGGGAGAGTGACACCAGTTATTTCAAATATTGGAAAAAAGTTTTGGCTTTCAGTTCCTGAGGATTTGGGATCTGGTTTTGGAGGCTTTGGGATGTGAGAGCTGCTCCCAGGAAGAAACAGGTCTGGGAAGGAGGGGCACGTCAGAGGGGAGTGACTTGGAACTGCTGGGAATTGGATCATGGCAAAAATCCCAGTGGGATTCTCAGAACATGTGATCCAGGGGAGGAGGGGACAGCCCAGATTCCCAGAGCTCTGTCCATTCCTGATTCCCAGGGCTCTGTCCCATTCCTGGATCCCTCAGCTGGGATGGATGGAAGTGGCCCATGGGGTGAGGTCAGGGTGAGGAAAAGCAGCAGAAGGAGCCCTGGGATGTGTTTGCTCAGCTGGAACCGCAACAGGGATCTCTACCTTGGGAGAAGGGAATGAGGAGAGAGAGAGAACCAAGGTTTGGGGTCAGTGCCTCCTGGATAAGAAGGAAAAGAGCAATGCATTTCCCTGGAATGAAACAATTCCTGGGAGTGGCCAGGGGGCATTTTGTGTTCCCAAATCAATAAAACAGGAGCAGAATGGTGAATTAATTGTTTTTTCCACATGCTGAAGTTACAGAGGGATTAGAGGGAATGCCCAGGTCCCAGGTGCCCAAGCCCACGATGGTGAGGGAGCCCTGGGAGCAGGGAATGATGGACTCCAGTTGCTATAAAAATCAGGATACAACACAAATATTTCCCAGCAGGACAAGCCAGAGCCTTGCACAAGCATACAGGGATGGGGGAAGCTGACTTTGCTTCTGTGTAAAACCAAACCCAGCCCAACCAAACCAACCCAAACAAAACCAAACCCAACCCAACCAAACCAAATTAAATCTAGTCCAACCAAACTAAGCCCAACCCAACCCAATCAAATCCTGGCACGGGTCATAGACCCAGCACTGAGGCATCAAAGGCACAACCACAACCTGAATCCATCCATTGGCATTAAATCCAGGGATTCACTGGGATGGAGGGAATTTGGGGAGTATCACTGTGCTTTCAAGCTCTTCCCCTGATTTTTCCATCAGTGTTTCAGGCTGGTCTGAGCTGCTCAGGGCTCACCTGAGGAATGGGATCTGAGCACTTCCAGTGTTTCTGCCTCAACTCTGCCCTGGGGAGAGGAAATGCTCATTGGAAGTGTTTATTTGGAATGGTTATTGGAAATGTTTATTAAAAATGTTTAATTTAAATGTTTATTAAATTTTTTTAATGTTTAGTAAAAATATTGTGCCAGATTTAGGGAGCTTTTAGTGAATCAGTCCCAGTGAAACAGAGCCAGCCCTGGGGAGGGGAACACACATTTTATGGTCATTTAATTCTTGCTTTGGGTTTTCAAATGGAACTTCTGGCAGGCTCAAGGATTGTTGGGATTCAGGGATTTCTCTCTGTGGTTATTACATGAAATAAATTTTTTGGCTTTATAATGGTGGGAGAAAATGACAGAGTTGGATGTTTCTGTTGGGTCTGGGTTTGCATTAATGGGAATTTTTTACAGATCCACTCAGGATGGGGTTGGGATGTGCTTGGGCACCCTTTGGGAATGTCAGCACCTGGATGATGCTAGGTTTGCTCACGAAGGCCAATCTTAGCTTTGTGGAGACAGCCTCAATCGGGACATATTGGGAACACCTTCAGGAAGGACTGAATCCATAGAAAACCCAAGATTCACTGTGAGGAGTTTATTTTCCATGGGTAAATCCCTCCCTTCGTGCCTCTCCTCCTGCCTGGGGCCTCGGATCCCCTCTTGCCTGGCCCAGGGAGAACCCAGGGGATGGGATGTCCTCCCCTGGAGCTGCCCTGGCAAAATGTTGTCATCTTATTTCAAAAGTCTCATATCTCCTCAGTGATTTCTATCCAGCACTCTTCTTCTTGGGGGTGGTGTCTCATACATTGTCCCAACTTCTAGGCTCCCAGGTCTGCCTGGCTATGGCCTATCTGGATTTTTAGGCTCTCAGGCTCTTGGTCTGCCTGACTCCACCATCTTATTTCTGCTAGGTCTGCAGTCATCTTCCTGAATCACCTTGGGATCACATTGCTTAATACTTAAGTCCTTTTTCCCAAACCACCATAGGATCACATCAGAAGCACATCCTTACTGCTCTCTCTACAGTTCTCTGCCCAAATCACCATGGGAATCACATCAGAATCACGTCGGGGTCACCAATTGTTGCCATCAGACTTCAAAAGTCCCATACCTTCTTGATGATTTCTCATGTGCAGCTCCTCACAGCACTGACTCCTTCATCACCATAGCACAGCCAGCGAACACCAACTCTCTTCACAGCACAATCAACAAACTCCAGCTCTCTTCACAGCCAAAAATCCCAATTCTCTTCTGGACCAGCTAACCCACTCTTTTATAGCACTATTCCTTACTAGTCACAGCTGTGGCCTCTCAAGGGCCAGCCTGTTCCTGATCTGTGATAGTTAGTACAGCTGCAACTCCTCAGGGGCGAGATTACCTTCTGCACCATCTTTATTTTCTTACATTCTATCCCCCCACAGCAAAGCTTCAGTCCAGCAGCTCTGGAGACCATCCCAGAGCCCCCCAGCTCTGTTTGTCCAGGGATTTCACACTTCCAAGGGCACTGAGTTCAGAAATGCAGCATTTATTGAAATCCCATCCCCTGGGACACGTGGGGGTTGCTCTGGATGGCTGAGAGGCTTTCTTCAGAGCCTGGAGAAAGCCACATTTCCACTGCAGGAGCTTTCCCTGCTCCCAGAGGCCTGGATGGATTGTGTGCCTGAGGGAGGGCTTGGTTACCTGCCCAGATTCCCACAAAGTAGGCCAGGATTTGTGTTTGCTGCAGGTGCAAGGAGAGCAGCCATTGTTTATTTCTGTCCCTGTGACTTCCCTGTGGAGCTTTTCCAGCCTTTTTGCCATGTGCAGATGGAGGAGGCCTCCAGTTAATCCCTGACTGAGCCATTGACACAAGGAATGGGGCCATTAAATAAGAATTAAGGATGTGCTCCCTACCTTTGGGGGAGGTGGGGATAGATTCCCTCATTTCTAATCTCCTTCCCTGCAATGTTCTCTCCAAAATCCTCCTCCCTGCATCTCAATTGAGCTTTGGATGACTCATAAAATTAATCCTTCCTGAGCAGCAAATCCCTTCCCTTCCAAGCTGGCATGTGAGGAGCTGTTCCCACATTCCTGCCTCAATCCTGGGTGTTCCTGGAGCAGGAATCTGTGTCCCAGAGCAGCCTTGGGGACAGATCCCATTACCTGGGCACTCTGAGCTGCCTGGCAGGGTTTGATTCCTTATTCCAGTTTGTTCTGTTGGGGGAAGAAGTCAGGCATGGGGTCACTGTCATGAGGGACATCACTGCAGGTTCTCGAGGTGACACTGCCATGGTCCAGAAGGACCTGGAGCTGCTGGGATGAGTCCAGAGGAGGCCCCAGAGCTTCTCCATGGTAGGATACAAAACTGCCACAGAATGGCAGTGACTCATGTTCATGTTTTCTGTGCAAACAATAAATTGTCCATCCAGAGACAATAAACGCATGAAGTTTCAGAGACAACTAATAGATGTGGAACTAGTTAAAGCTGGAGTAACCAACAGTAGTAGTAATCACTTCCTGTCTAGCTGTTTCACTGGTGCTCTTCAATTCCAATTCTTTTCAAAAAGATTACCAAAATATATGGTAACCCTTTTGTAAAGTCTCTTCTTACTTGGAGAGAGCCCCTGTGAGCCAGGCTGGGAGAGCTGGGGATGCTCACCTGGAGAGGAGAAGCTCCAGGGAGAGCTCAGAGCCCCTTGCAGGGCCTGAAGGGGCTCCAGGAGAGCTGGAGAGGGACTGGGGACAAGGGATGGAGGGACAGGACACAGGGAATGGCTCCCAGTGCCAGAGGGCAGGGCTGGATGGGAGATTGGGAATTGTTCCCTGGCAGGGTGGGCAGGCCCTGGCACAGGGTGCCCAGAGCAGCTGGGGCTGCCCCTGGATCCCTGGCAGTGCTCAAGGCCAGGGTGGACATTGGGACACCCTGGAATAGTGGAAGGTGTCCCTGACACGGCAGGGGTGAAACTGGATGGGCTTTAAGGTCCCTTCCAACCCAGATCATTCCATGATTCCATGATCATTTTTTGACACAGGTTTAGCACAGAGCAGAGGGAAGATGCTCTCTGGCTGTGAATTTCCATTTGAGGTGGAAAAATTGGTCCTAAAAATGAACTGAAATGGAGAAAAGCAGGAACCTCAGTGTGGACATTTCCCTTTCCACATAACAGTTCCCTGGGAGAAAGAAAATTCTTCAGCCAAAAAAAAAAAACAACAAACCTTGAACAGACTCTTTAAATCCATCGTGGATGTGAGATTAAAACATGAGAAAAGGAAATTTCTGCAGCTACAAATGCCCAGTTTTGGAAGCTGGAAAGCTCCTGGGAAGAGTTTGAAGGAGGGGGGTGGGGGTGACACTGCAGGATGGGGAATCAGGATTAGTCCCAAATGCAGATTAAGAAAAGAAAAGTTGATTTAATAATTCCTCTCTGTGCCTTTCCTCAGTGACAGCTCCATCTGAAACCTTCAGGAGCAGCTCCTGGAACGCTGCTCTGAGCCCCAGGAATCCCTCTGAAGCCTTTTCCAAGGAAGCTGTTCTGGCATTTTCCCAGGCAGCCACAGCTTTGCTGGGCTGGAGCAGCCCTCACATGAAAGAGTCTCCAGACCTTGTGCAAAGGAGCAGGAGGGAGGGAAGAAATAAATCCTCATTAAAAGAAATCTCACTTTGCAGTGCTAATTGGGCACACCCAGGGAGCATTTCCAGCCAGGCTTTGGGATGGGCTGGGAATGATCCTTGTCCTGCTCTGGGCAGGTTCTGTCTGCTGTAATTCCCTTCCCCATTTCCAAAGGAGCCTTCGCACGTGCTGAGGGAGCAAAGGCTTTTCCAGCATTCCTCATTCCAGGGGATGCTGTGACCAGAGGGAGTCTGGGGTTGGGACAGCCACAGCCACTGGTTCCAGTAGGATTTCAGCAGGGTTTCATTGGCAAAAATCTGGAGGCAAGGATAATAAACCCAGGATTCATTTTTACATTTGGGTAAATGGGTTTATTTGGGGTTTAACAATGGGTTTATTTTTACATTTGTTCCCTTCCTTTATTTCCTCATCTTCCACCCTTCTGTAAAACAATTCCTTGGTTTATTGGGATGTCTGTTCCAGGGAGCTCCTGGGCTCTGACCACCTTTCTATCACCAGTCTGGTCCCTGAGTTGTTCCATTTTCCTCTATGGAATTCTCTCTGATCCCAGACCAGGCTGAGGCTCCTCCTGGAGGTTCCAGGGGGTCCCAAATGTCCTGGGGAGGAGGAGCAGCTCCCCTGGAGCAATCCCTGAGCCCAGGTCACCAATGTCCAAGTCCTTGCCTAACAAACCCAGGTATCCCAAACTGACCAGCCTTCCTGACCAGCCCCACCACTGCTCCTTCCTGGCCCTGGTGAGGAGTTTTCCAAGGCTTTCCCAATCCCTGATGGTGCCCTCTGGGGCTCATGATGGGGGGCTCCACCTTTCCTTGCTGGTATCCTGTGGAACTGAGTCACCCCCAAGGACAGGAAACATTCCTGCTATTAATTCCTGCACTGACTAGGAAAAAATCTTCTAATTAGCACCTCATTCATTAGTGATTGACTTCCTTCAAATGTAATAGAAGTCAAGGATGGGAGAGCTGGGAGTGTTCAGCTGGCAAAGCTCCAGGGAGAGCTCAGAGCCCCTCGCAGGGCCTAAAGGGGCTCCAGGAGAGCTGGAGAGGGACTGGGGACAAGGGATGGAGGGACAGGACCCAGGGAATGGCTTCCCCAGGGTTAGATGGGATATTGGGAATTAGGAATTGTTCCCTGGGAGGGTGGGCAGGCCCTGGCACAGGGTGCCCAGAGCAGCTGGGGCAGCCCCTGGATCCCTGGCAGTGTCCAAGGCCAGGCTGGACATTGGGGCTGGGAGCACCTGGGATAGTGGGAGGTGTCCCTGCCATGGCTGGGGTGGCACTGGGTAGGTTGAAGGTCCCTCCCACCCAAATCATTCCAGGATTCTCTAAACTTATCTTTTTTCTCCAGTGGGATTTCACATCTCTGGATTTGGTCTTCCCCCAAAGGTTTTAGGTTTGTTATAAAACAACCCCAGAGGTGTTTGTGGCTGAGGGACTTCCCAGGATAAATCTCTGTTGTTCCTATGCTTGAATGAAGAAATCTGAGCTGGGCAGGGCATGCTGGAGCTCCCAGCTCCTTGTTCCTCTAAAATTATGATGCTGTTCCTTCTCCCACAAAATCAGATCCTGATTCCTCATGCTCCTGGAAGGGGCTGGAGCTCCAGGAGGGGCTGAGGGAGCTGGGAGGGGGCTCAGCCTGGAGCAAAGGAGGCTCAGGGGGCCCTTGTGGCTCTGCACAGCTCCTGACAGGAGGGGACAGCCCAGGGGTCAGGCTGTGCTCCAGGGAACAGGGACAGGAGCAGAGGGAACGGCCTCAGGCTGGGCCAGGGCAGCTCAGGGTGGATTTGGGGAAATTCCTCCTGGAAAGGGCAGTGATGGAGATCCCACCCCTGCAGGGATCTAAAGCCCTGTGGCTGTGGCACTTGGGGACATGGTCAGTGTGGCCTTGGCAGTGCTGGGGGATGTTGAACTCCGTGATCCTGGAGCTCTTTTCCATCCTGAACAATTCCAGGGCTCTGGAACTCACACACTCACTTCAGGTAACCAGGATGCAGCAGACAAAGTCTCAAGGCTGCAATTTCTCCACAACCCAAAATAGTCAAACATATGCAGGGAGAAAGAGCTCCAAATAAACAAACCCACAATCTGCTCCTACAAAAATATCTTGGAATGTGCACAACAGACTGGGATCCCTCAGGGCCTTCCCAGCCCTGCTCAGGGTTCCAGTGGTGACAGCTCCGAGCTGGGACAGATTTGCAGCCCTAAAAAACCTGGAGCTGTAGTAATTACTGACTGTGCTTGAAGTGGGAATATCTTTGCATGGAACTCTTTTTTCCATTATTTCCAGATGACGGCAGACACAGTGACAGCTCCAGCTGCTTATTTTGGGAAGATTTTGAAGGTGGATGTAGGAGCAGGGATGCAGGGATGGGGGAAGCTGACTTTGCCTCTGTGTAAAACCAAACCAAACTAAACGCAACCAAACCAAACCAAATCCAACCCAACCAAACCAGACTAAACCAAACCACACCAAACCAAACCAAGCCAAACCAAATCGAACCCAACCCAAACCCAATCAACCCAACCCAAACCAAATCAAACCAAATCAAACCCAACCCAAACTAAACCAAACCAAACCAAGCCAAACCAAACCAAACCAAACCCAACCAAACCAAACCAAACCAAACCAAACCAACCCAAATCAAACCAAACCCAACCTAACCAACCCAAACCAAACCAAGCCAAACCCAACCAAACCAAATCCAACCAAACCAAATCCAAACAAACCACTTCCTGCTATTTAACTCCCAATGCCATCCAGCTAATGCAGCAAAATCCTTGGAATTGACCTCCAGGATATGGCCTGGAAATGCTGTTTGCAGGATCAGGGAGGCTCCACCTTCCAGCTCTGAAAACCACTCTGGGAGTGTTTGAGTCACTGAAACAAACCCAGCAGAGAAATGGAGCCTGGGCCTCCAGGGAGGAGCCAATTCCAGCAGGGATTTCTCAGTGGGTGTGCAAAGTGTGCAGTGTGAAAGGACAATGCAATAACCTGGGGAAGGAGGGACACCACTGCCCCTGAGCTCTGCTTCCTGAAATTCATCCCTCCCAGGGAACTGCAGCAGCTCCATTGCTTGAGGTGCTGAGGAGCCAGTCCAAGGCCAGGAATGTGGTCCTGGAGATTGCTGCCCTGGCCAGGGGGACTCAGACAATTCCTTCTCTATCGGAAAATACTGATTTGACAATGTGCAACTTTTGACTTTAAGTTGGGTTTGCTAAATTATATCCTCAAGTCCTGCACGTGGTTTGGAGAGGAGTCTCCATGCAGGAATGTACTCTGGGGCTGGGGTTTCTGCTGGGAATGCCATGGTTCAGCCCCTGGGCAAGGATTTGGAGTCCCACTCTGGATTCCAGGCTTGGGAACAACAGCACCAAGCTCAAAATGTTCCTTTTCCCACAATGGTTGCAGGTTCAGGGGGCTGCAGAAGTGTCTTGATCCTTTTTATTTTTGGATGAAGATCTTTCAGCCCTGGCTGTTTAAACCCAGCAGGGACCCCTGATGTCCCTTCCCCAGACCCTTCCTGCCTCCCTCTGTCATTGCTGGGTGCCCCTCTGGCAGTAATAACGTGCTCTCACTCCATGATTCACGAGGCTGAACAATTGCTTTATTAAAACTATACTATATTACACTAATACTGTATTATAATTACACTAATACTATATTATAACTATACTAAAGAGATACTTATTGTATATACTTATATATATAATATACACTTATATATATTATATATATTTATATATGTATAATATAATACTTATATGATACTAAAGAAAAACCCATGACTGTCTGAGACAGCCAGGACACAGCTTTGACCCAACTGGCCAAGGAATCAAAACAATCCTCAGCAGAACCAAATTGACAAATCACTTTGGGTAAACAATCTCCATAACACATTCCACATGTGCAAAAACAGGAGCAGAGAATGGAGGTAAGAATTGTTTTCTCTTCTTTCTGTGCTTCTCACTGCCTTCCTCAGGAAAAATCCTAAGGAAGTTGTGCCTGGTGCTCTCTGTGAAGAGAGCTGTGGCCCCATCCCTCAGGATTTGATCTCCAGGTTTTCAGCAGAAGAGAAGGGCTGCATTCCAATAATGCATTAAAGGTGTTTCCATACCCATTTTTTATTTCGCAAGCTGAAGCTGCTGTCAGGGTAAAGAGTAAGGCAATATGAAGAAATCACTTTTCTCTGGCAGGAATTGGATTCATCTTCCTCTCCCCTGGCTGTCCAGAGCAGCAGGAAGAGGCTTTGGGAATTACCAGGCTCTGAACACGCCTGGAGCCTCGGGAGGAGCGAGGTCAGGCAGGGAACATCACTAATCCCTGCTGGAAATTACAACCCTTTAAGGCTGTCTTTCACTCCTGGAGATTTTTGCCAGGTGTGAGGAGCTCTGAGGAGGTGGAAGGGAATTCAGGGCTGTTTTCCAACAGTTTTCCTCAGGCTTTGGGGGTCAGGACAGTCCCAGGGCCACGAGGATCCTGCAGAGCCTTTGGATAAGCCTTTCCCAGCCTCCCAAAAGGACTTCAGCAGCAACCTAAACCATAAAATCAGGGAATCCCAGAATGGTTTGGGTTGGAAGGGGCCTTAAAAGTCCAATGCCATGGCAGGGACACTTTCCACTGTCCCAGGCTGCTCCCAGCCCCAATGTCCAACCTGGCCTTGGGCACTGCCAGGGATCCAAGAGCAGCCCCAGCGGCTCTGTGAATTCCATCCCAGCCCCTCCCCACCCCTGAATGCAGAAATTCCTTCCCAGTATTCCATCTAACCCTACTCCCTTTAAATCCTGCACCTTGCAGGGTGCCTGGAGCAGTTTCTGAAGCTGGGCATGGATTGAGCCCCAAATCAACCTCACTTGGAAAAACAAACAAACCAATCCAGCTCTTCCTGCATCCCAGTTCCTCCCTGATGTTTTCCAAAGCAGTTAGGAAGAGATCAGAGGTTCAGGGAAGGGACATCCCCCATCAACCCCAGCCCCAGGGAAACAAATTCCAGCAGAGAAGGAGCAGAGCCAGGGGCAGTGGAAGGGTCCTTTCCCACAGGAATCCTGGCTGGGATGGTGGGAAGTCAGAGCTGGGAAGGCCCAGGGACAGATGGAGCCAAGGCAGGAGGAGGAGGAGGTGTGGAGGAGGGAAAGCTGCAGTTGGGAGTGGGTGAACAGGCACAAACAGGGACATTGTCTGCAGGCCTTTTTGGCTGCCCAGGAGCTGCAAAACCCCCTGCGAGTGTCAGGATTTTGCTGTTCCTTGGCTCAGGGGGTTTGCTTCCCATTTCCCAGGATGCAGGGACATGCCAGCCTGGGAGCTGTCTGTGACCTACTCCATATTTAACAGATCTTTTATTTAATAGAGGGGAATTCTGCCAGGAATTCCTGTTTTGTAGAAGCTGTGCTGAGTTTTGAGATGCCTGGAAATGAAGTTTTTCGGGAAGAAGTTTCCAAACTGCCAAAGCTTCCCCTTTCCCACTTCTGGAGGAAAGGATGACTTTGCCAAGGAGTCAATTCTCTTTGAGGAAAGAGTTTTCTGGAAGGGAAATGGGAATGCCAGCATTTCATCCTGACAGAGCCAGGCTCCAGGCTGGGCCTGGGCCAGAGCTTAACTGCTCTCAGAACTGGATTTTGCGATAAATGTCCTGTGACCGTGTTCACAGGGGTTCTTGGATGAGGGAAGAGATGAAGACCTGACTCCACGTTTCAGAAGGCTGATTTATTATTTTATGATATATATTACATTAAAACTATACTAAAAGAATAGAAGAAAGGATTTCATCAGAAGCCTAGCTAAGAATAAAATAGGAAAGAATCATAACAAAGGGTTGTGGCTTACACTCTCTGTCTGAGCCAGCTGACTGTGATTGGCCATTAATTAGAAACAACCACATGAGACCAATCACAGATGCACCTGTTGCATTCCACAGCAGCAGATAACCATTGTTTACATTTTGTTCCTGAGGCCTCTCAGCTTCTCAGGACAAAAAATCCTAAGGAAAGGATTTTTCATAAAAGTTGTCTGCGACAATGTCCTTTGCTGATTCAGGCTGTGCCAAGATCCCAGGCTCTTCCCAGAATCCCAGACTGGTTTGGGTGGAGGGGACCTCAAAGGCCACCCAGTCCTCCCCAGGACACCTCCCACTGTCCCAGGGTGTCCCCAGCCCGCCCAGCCTGGCTCAGGTTGAGCTCTTTGATCCTCACAGAGCTCCTGGTTCAGCCATGGATCTGTCCTGGGATTTTGCAGCTTGGATTCCCACCCTGAGCAATGTCACCTTGGTTTTTTAGGATTTTCTAAGTCTTCTGATGTTGACATTCTTGTAGTGAACTTTCTCACACACTTTATGTAAATAACTCATTGTTTTGCATTCCTTTATGGAAGAGGAGAAAGTTGATGGACTGTTGGTTTGACCAGTATCATTGCAGAGGTGGCACTGTCACCCTCCAATCCACTGTCACTTTTGGAAAACTATAAATGTTGGAGTCAGAAAACAAACTTCCCTTTTTCTTCACCTTGAGAACAGCAGTGTGCGCTTCTGGTTTTTTGTGTCCTATAGTGACTGAGAAGGCTGGACCTTCCTCCAGCTCAAGAGGAGAACCCTGGGCTGTCCCTGGGGCTCCATCCTGAGGATCTCACCCTGAGCTGCACTCCAGGAGTGGCTGCTCCATCCATGGACCAGGGGATCACCCTGGGCTGCCCCCTCTGATCTGAGCATCCCAGAAACCCAAAGGAGAGGAAAGGAGGCCCCAGAGCCACTTCAGGCAGGGTTTGATCCCTGAGCTGGGATTAATGGCTTGATTGGGGTTAATTACAGGATTATCTTTCTGCCTTTTCCCTGCCCTTCCTCATTAACATTTACAGCAGGATCCAACTGCTGGGAAATACCTGTGCTTATTAAAACTGAGCCTAACTGTGCTGGGGCCACCCATGTGAGTTCACAGCTGCTGCTGAAGCTGAGAAAGGATCTTGCTCCTGCAGCAGCTTTGCTGGGAGCAGGCACACAATGGAATTTTGTGGAATTTTGCCAATTCCAAGCCCGCAACAACTTTTTAGGAGATTTCAGCTGTGGCTGCAGCTCTGAGCAACCCCAGCTGCTGATCTTGAGCTGCTCTGGGGCCATCAGGAAACTGCAAAGCTGAGACTAAACCAGGTTTAAATTCCAAATTCCAGAGCTCCAATTCTTCCCAGGTTCAGAGGGATAGAACACTGGACACAGTGAGAGCTGATTGCAAAATTATCTTAGTTATGATGGTGATGAAAGTCTTTTCCTCCTTGATGTGCTTACTAAAAATGTGATACCATTGTCCACACACACAGAGATTTTGTTCCTCAATCTTTGTCCCAAATTCCTTGTCCTGAGCTCTGTAAGAGCCCAGAGGGGCTGTGAGTGCTGGGATTTGTCCTGAGCACAAAACCCTGGAATCACGGAATGGTTTGGGTGAGATGGGCCTTAAGGATGAGCCAGTGCCACCCCTGCCATGGGCAGGGACACCTCCCACTGTCCTAGGAACCATCCAAGGCTCTGTACTGCAGAAAAGTCTGGATTTTCCCTCAGATTTTGTGCTCATTCCTGGATTCCATCCCCAAGGCTGTTGTGTGTGTGAGGAGCAGCACCTCAGACATTCCCTGTCCTTCCTGCAGAATTCCAAGTTTTATCCTCTCACCTGGAGCTGCTTCCCTTCAACTGCAGCAAAGGCTGCTCAGGCTTGAAAGGAAAATCCTGGCACTAACCCCAGGAAAACCCAGGGCTTTCCCATGAAAACTGCTGCAAAAATGTCATTTCCTGTATTTGGGGTGAAATAGCCAAAACTTTGGGGTGGAATGCTGCAGATGGGCAGAATTCCTTCCAAAAATGCTGAGGGCTGAGGAGTGAGCAGTGTGGGGGTCCCACTGGTGTCTCCTCATTGCTGCTTTTCCTTGGAATATCAATCCCTGGGATGCAGGACTCAGTTTCCCCTGGGAAAAGCTGGGATGGGGCCAGGCTGTCCCAGGGAGCTGTGAGTGATGGCTCTGAGCTTTGAGGGTCTAAATTCTCTCTGCAGGGTGCATTTGTTGTTCTTTGGAGCTGTAAAGTCTTTCCTGAACAGAGATGGATTTGATCTGGAGAGTTCTTCCCACAAAGCAAACAGAACACAGGATTTCAGCTGAAACTCAAAGGTGTTGGAGGTTTGTCTGGAGCTTTACAAAGCCAAAAACGCCTCCCCTGGGATGTCAGTGCCAAGCTGTGTCTGGGAAGGATAAAGGAGAGGTTTGATCTTTTGTAATCCGTGCTTGGGAGGAGGAGGAGGAGGAGGAGGAGGAGGAGGGATTCCGTTTTGGGGCAGAGGGAGAGGAGAAGCCACAAAAGGCCCTTGCAGGGCTGGGTTTGGATCCCTGGTGCCAAAATCCCAGCAAGGGCTGAGCAGTTTGACCCAGCTCAGAACAGCCTCCCCCTTGCAGCCCTGTGGAAAGAGGCAGGAGGAGTCCCAGCATCCAAATCCACAGGGAAACACAACCCCTGAGGGGAAAAAAGGAACTTTTGCCAGTGTTTGGGCGGGGATGAATCCCTGAGGTGTTGGCTCACCTTGGAGTTCCTGAGCAGCTTTTCCCTTTTCCTTGTCACTGGTTCTGCCCAGTCAGGGGAGACTGAGCTAGGTTAGGCTAGGCTGGAAAATCTGGTGAAGAGTTCTCTGAGAGCCTGGGATGGAGATTGTGCATCCAAACGTGTCTGTTAATGATCATTGAATGATTTGGTTTGGGAGGGACGTTAAAGCCCCTCCAGTGCCGCCCCTGGGACACCTCCCACTGCTCCAAGCCCCAGTGTCCAGCCTGGCCTGGGACACTGCCAGGGATCCACAGCTGCTCCGGGAATTCCATCTCAGCCCCTCCCCACCCTCACAGGGAAGGAGTTTTCCATATATGCAGTATATCCATTTCACTGCTGTTATGTTTGCCCAATTATCCCATCAAAAAAAAACCCAAACAATATTTAAGGTAGCAACAATTTTAATTGAATCGTTTAGAAAATATATAAATAAGGGATAATTTGGTTCAAATAATAGCGCATAAGCAAAAACAACCGCGGGGTACGGAGGGCAGGGTTCTTGACCCTTGCCACTTCATGTACAAGCTTGCCAAGTGAAAATCACCCCTTATATGCCATATGTCAATGCCATCTCCTCCTATTTTCAGTTCGTCACTTTCCTGTCTCCGCCTTCATTACCACCTTTACCACGCATGCGCCACCACTCGGTTTGGGGGTCGCACAAGTCTTTGGGGGTCGTCACTGATGAAGGCCCTGTAGTCTTCTTCGTTGTTCTTTAATTCACCTTTGGGTTACACATGCGCACCAAGCCAGTACAATGTAAGCCAAGACTAACGTATCACTGCATCTACATATCAAAGCAATAAGTCCTTTATAATTAGCATTTTCTTGGACCCAACCAGGTTCTTGGTCATTTTTAGCAACTGTATCTTCAGCTTCTTTCCTGTGGTCCTTGAGAACAGCTGCTGGGAAGGGGGGGTGGGTGGAGCCCCTCCTTTCCCTCTCTTCTTTGGCATTACAACCTTTACCTATTAACTGTTTTATTATTCTCAAATATTAATTACTGTATCAATATTGATTATTGTTTCAATTTTTATCAGCACGAATCATACCTATTTACCACACTGCCAATGAAGTGAGAGGAGGAGATGAAACAAATGGAAACACCTCTGGATTTGGGAAGGATGGATTTGAACAGGAATTCTTTGGAGCAAATGAAACAGCCAAGTTCTCGTGGCCTCTTCCTGTCAAATTCCTTCTTTGCCATCAGGAATGGGGCACCCTGGGCCTGCCAATTCCCTGGAAATGGGCCCAGCCCAGGTCTGCTCCTGGGCTCTCTGTGGATTTTGGTGGCCCCAGGGTTGGCCAGGAGATTCCCCCCATCCCTGGGGGGCCCCAAAACTCTGAGCAGAGGGTAAAAAATGTAATGGAATGGTTTGGGTTGGTTTGGGATCTTAATTTCTTAATTCTCCCCCAGTGGCACCCGTGCCCTGGGACACTGCCAGGGGCAGCCCCAGCTGCTCTGGGAATTCCATCCCAGCCCCTCCCCACCCTCACAGGGAACGATTTTTCCATATTTGCAACCAGAATCTCCCATCTGTCAGTGGGATCCATTCCCCCTTGCCCTGTCACTGCAGGTCCCAGCCCACAGGCCCTGTGCAGATTTTGGGGCCCAGGACAGGCCCAGGGCCCTCAGGATCCTGCAGGGCCTTTGAATGGGCCTTGCCTCCAGGAGGGACTGCAGCAGTGATGGGAACATCAGATATTAGCATCAAATCAATGTTAGCATCAAATCAATGTTAGCATCAAATCAGGGAATCCTGGAATGGTATGAGCAATCCAGCGCTGGGTACAGTGGGGGAAGTTTTCCCTCCAACTGCACACCTATAGTTGAGGGTTACAGGAATTTATAGGGGTATTCATCAGCTTTCTCAGCAGTTTCTATTCCAAAGTTTTACGTCACAATTCTATACACTATTGTGGTTTAGTTTTTCTCAGGATCCACATCCCGAAAGGAGTATCCCAGGTGGTGGTGGTCCAGTTTCTGAAAGAAGGAAGGAGTATTTCATCTGGTGAAGTTCCGTTTCCAGATGTGGGTCCACCTTTTGATTGCAAGGACTATAATGTCATAACAGTGATGTCCAGCTTCCCTTGGTCGAAACTATTAGTCCTTGAGTTGATGTTCATCTTCCTTTCTCAAGCTGCATGTTTCCTTTATATATATTCTAAAGCTATAGTTTCAAATGATCCTTACTACAAACAATATACTAAAATTATACTTCAAAAAGTTATTATTGCAAAACTTTTAAGGCTTGCAAGCAGAAAGTTCCTATCAAAAAGCAACATCCTTAAAGCTTTAATTCAAACGCTCCTAAATCAACTTTGTCTTGGTTTGGAAAGACAGGAGTCTGCTAAGGAAGGCAGGAGCCTCCCCTGAAATGGAGAATGTAAACCCTCCCCACCCCTCCAAATTGCTACAAATTTTAAATTCAGGGGCTCTCAGGCAAAAATATCAGCGCCGGAAATAACAGTTCTTTAATAGGGAAGGGAAAAAAATAAAAGGCTAAAACAAACAATTGCAGTGCACTAGAACAGCACTGACAGAGTCAGAACCCAGTCTGACACCCTGTGGGTCAGGGTGTTGGTGGCAGTCCCATTGGAAATGTGGCTGCTGCCCTCCTGCAGTGTCAGGGGTGGTTATGTTGGAGCAGGGGGGATCTGCAGAGAAGGATGCATTCTTCCTCTGAAGATCCAGTGGAGGAAGAGGCAGCTGCTGTTCCTCTGGGGAATCCCGTGCAGAAAGCCATGCTGGTATCTCAAAACCTCTGGATTATATCCAGGTAATGGGTAGCCAGCCATGCTTGGCTACTCCCTCTGGGTGGAGCATCTCACAATGGGATGTTATAGTTCTTATCAGCCATGCAGTGACATTCAATAGTCTGTTATCAGCAGATGTCTCCTCCCAAGAGAGGTGTGACTCTGGTCACTCAAAGAGAGAGATAAGGCGAACTGCCCACTTGACAAAGATAATCTGCCACACAGATGGTAATAGAAAACATCTCACATTGTAATCTTCAACAAACTTAAGACTTATAAAGGTTAACTGCGAACAAAGGATAGGTTCACAGGCCTTCTTCCATACTTTATTTTTCTCAGTTATTATTAGAATTTGTCTTTATAACTGTCCCATGGACAGTTTCCACACATATTACAATCACAAATACACACGTTGCCTGTATGTACCTGACATTTCACCTGTGTGAAATACAAAAACATCTGTATTTCACATAGGGGCTGGAGCCCTGCTCAGCCCCAGGAGTCCTGGGCATCTCCGAGCCCGTTCCCGTCCCAGGGGGATATGGAGCACCGGGAGCCGCTGGAGTACCACCAAAGGCTCTGTTGGGGAAGCGCCAGAGCCCCTTGTGAGTGAAGCATCGTTAATTAGCGCATGCAAATGAGCCCCGTCCGGGCTGCTCAGCACCCGCCTCATTTGGAAGCAGCTCAGGAAGTTAAAATGAACTCTTAGCTTCTCCTCGTGCAATTAGGGCTGTGAGAGACTCATTATTCAGTGCAATTAGCGGCGCTGGGAATCACAGGGGTCTGCGGGGCAGGGGAGGCTCCGCTGTTGAGAGATCTCCAAAGCTTTGCTGGGCTCTTGGCGGAACTCAGGACATCCCTCTGGGTGTCCAGAGTTGCCAAGACTCCTGCCAGGGGGCTCAGATGTCACCCTAGATTTTAATATTTTCTAATCATTTTGATGTTGACATTCTTGTAGTGAACTTTCTGTAAATAACTCATTGTTTTGCATTCCTTTGTAGAAGAAGAGAAAGTTGATGGACTATTAGTTTAACCAGTGTCATTTGAGAGGTGGCACTGTCACCCTCCAATCCACTGTCACTTTTAGAGTACTATAAATGTTAGAGTCAGAAATTAAGCTTCCCTTTTTCTTCACCTTGAGAACAGTGGTGTGAGCTGGTGTTTTTTCATGTCCTATAGTGACACTCAGAGACCCTGGCACACAGCCCAGAACACCTGTGCGTTTGATTATGACCCATGGAGCAAATTACCAGCTTTGTATGAAGACCTGAAAGCCACATAAGTTTAAGCAGTGTAATAATAAAATTATCACTAGGTGAAAAAGTAGATTTTGTGGTTTTTAGAAGAGGGTTTTTGGGGACAAGATGGAGGGACTTGAGTGTGTCCAGCCTTTCTTCTTCTTCTGCTCTACCTCCAGCTTCTGCTGTGATGCTGGCACTTTAGGATTGGTTTAGAGTAGAAACTCACTGTTTATATAGGTGATAGGTAATGGAAAGTAATTGTAAATAAAGTGCGCATAGTTTTTAGTATAAAGAGATAACACTGCCCTGGGGGCAGGCAGTGCGCCTGGAATTGTCCTGCTGGATGGACCTCAGAAGGGCAGGAGAAAAAATTTTATAGATAAGATGCAATAAACAACTCTGAGACCGAGAACTGAAGAGCTCCGACTCATTCTTCGAACGTGCGGGCTGAAACAGAGACTGTTCACGTGTCTCAGGGCTGCAACAACCTGCAACCTTCCAAGAGGCTCTCCCATCCTCTCCCACCCTGGCCTCCTCTGCAATGCCAGAGGAGGAGGAGGAGAATGGAGCCAAAACCTCCCTGATTTTTCCCAGCTCATTCCCAGCCGGCAGCTGCTCTGTCCCCTCTGGATTGCTGCTCCTGCTCCCTGCTGCTCATCCCTGGGGAAGGAAGGGTCACAGCAAGAGCCAGGGCAGCTGTGCCAGCACAGTGTCACATTCACATTCCCTGGAAAATCCCTTTGCCCAGGATCGTCCTCCTGGGAAGCTGAGAAGCCTCAGAGAAAAGGAAAATCTCATTTGCTTCTCCTGTGCTGTGCTCATGTGGGAATGTGTTTGGAGATTGTTTACCCACAGGTGATTGTTTCATTGGATTCTGCTGTGAGTTGTTTTCACTCTTTGGCCAATCAGGGCCAAGCTGTGTCAGGAAAGAGGCAGGAGTTTTCATTATTATCTTTTTAGCATTCAGTAAGTATCCTTTCTGTACTCTTTAGTATCGTTTAGTATAGTATTCTTTTATATAATACAGTATCATAAAATAATAAATTAGCCTTCTGAGAACATGGAGTCAGATTCATCTCTCCTGCCTTCATTTGGGGGAAAAGCAAATACAATAAGCACAAGGGATGGGGGAATGCTCTCCTTGGGAACACAGTCAGGCTCTGGGCTTTGGGGTTAAATCCACCGGGGCTCTTCTCAAAGCCTTCAGCAGCAGCAGCCTGGGTTACCTCAGCATCAGAAATGCTGGGGATGTGTTGGGAAGGATGAAAGTTTGACAAGAAAGTCTCACAGATATGTGTGCTTGGCAGAAAGGTTTTTGAATGTAGAATCTGAAGAAGGAATGGAAATGAAGGCAAGTTTTGATATAGAAGAAAAGAATTTCTGAGCCAATCTTACTGGATAACCAAGGAGGAAAAGGATGTGTTAGTTAGAAGGGGTTTTTATGGCTTAGAGCAAAGGACAAACCCACCCCAAACAAGAAGATGTTTTTACCAAGCAGAAAGATGGTAGAGGCAAACAAGCCTGCCAATGTTGCAAACAGAAAAAAGGTCTCAGAATTTTCCACTGCAAGAAAACTGAAAAACAACTTCCAGCTGAAACTGTAATGTACTAACTTTTAGTGATTGGAGAACAGTAACATGAATATGGTAATTACAGTAGTTATGATAGGCTATAGATAAAAGTTAAGGTATAGATTGGTTCTACTCTATGAAGATGTAAAAGTATATAATGCATTGTAACCTAAACTAGGGATCTCCAGGCCTGCCTGCAGCTGAAGCTGACAGCTGTGGGCACAGCTCTGTCACCCATAGAGACCCTGGACTGCTGTAACATCTTGGATGGAATAAACTGCATTTTGGATACAATAAACTGCATTTTGTACACAATAAACTGCATTTAGAAGAGCTGCCTGGAGTCCCACATCCCTCATTTCAGCTCTTACTGGGATGAGTGGAAAATCAGCACAAGGGCTACAAAACACACCCCATAAATGTAGGGAATGAGTGGGAAGATCAGGACAATGTCCACAAAAACCCTTCTCCCCCAAAACTGAGTTACAGAGGTTGCAGAGGTTACAGGGATCTGGGAATTATCCTCACTTTTACAGCACTGTTGAACGAAATCTCCCAGTCCAGCTCCTTCAGGAGTCCTTTGAGGACGCTGAAGTGGCACAAAATCCCAGTATTGCTCTCTCAGGCCTTTCCTGCAGCAGGAAAAGGTTTCCCATGACTTTGTCCTACTTTATCCACAAATAACTCCTGGCCTGGCAGCCTGCCTGGGGCAGGAGGGTTCACCTGCTGTGCCCACAGGTAGGGCAGCCTCTGCACCACAGAGGGGTGACAGGGATTTAGGAACAGCACAGAAAAGCTCCTTGCAGAGCTTCACCTGAGTGAAATATTTTACCAAATCTCATGATCTCGATTCTTTTGGTCTCAAAAAAACTGAGAGATTTAACAGCAGCAAATTCTCTCTGCAGGGATTCCAGCCTTGCACACACAAACAAATCAGGGGAAAAATGTAACTAATAAATCACTCTTTGGGTAGAGAACTCCTCAAGCTGTATTTACACTGTGCAAGAAAATGGGATATTTCTTATTGGGAAAAATAAATTGATCCCTTTAACCCAAAGTTAGGTTTTTTGCTCTTTCTGATTGGGCAAAAGAAGAAAAAAAATTCAAGGAGTGGAATTTCAAGTTGACCTGAAACAATTTCTTGTTTGCTCGCTTGTTTGAAATTGTCAGTGAGGCAAAAAAAAATCAATTATTTCCAGAGTTTTACCTGGGCTGTCTGTGCCTGTCCAGAGGATGGGATAAACAGCCTGCCTGGCTGAACCCTGCCAGGGAACAGGAGTGCTGCACCAGGTGGAAATGCAGGGGTGTTACAGAGGGGAGCTGGGCAGGGTGAGCATTGTCTGGAAGTATCATCTCCTGGTTCAGGGAATCATGGAATATCCTGAGCTGGAAGGGACCCCAAGGATCATCCATCCCAATCCCCTGCCCTACCCATACCCCCCCAACAATCCCCCCTGGGCATCCCTGGCAGTGCTGTCCAAACCCTTCTGGAGCTCTGGCAGCCTCAAGGCTGGGACCATTCCCTGGGGAACCTGGGCAGTGCTCTGGAGATGTTTTAAGAGGGCAGCATCTGGAACTGTTCTTTCAGAATCTGTGGGTGGTGGTTGTCACAGACACCTTTTATGAAGAATCCTTTCCTTAAGATTTTTCCTCCTGAGAAGCTGAGAAGCCTCAGGAACAAAATGTAATCATTGATTATCTGCTGCTGTGGAATGCAACAGGTGCATCTGTGATTGGTCCTATGTGGTTGTTTCTAATCAATGGCCAACCACAGTCAGCAGGTTTGGCCTTTCTGTCCAAGCCACAAGTTTTGTTATCATTCTTTCTTTTTCTATTCTTAGCCAGCCTTCTGATGAAATTCTTTCTTCTATTCTTTTAGTATAGTTTTAATATAATATATATAACAAAATAATAAATCAGCCTTCTGAAACATGGAGTCAGATCCTCATCTCTTCCCTCATCCTAAGACCCCTGGGAATACTGTCACAGGTGGTAAGGCAGCATCCATCCTGCCAATTTGGGGATCTCCATCCCTGTTCCAGTGATGGACAGTCCTGTCAGTGTGGTGGAGGTGTGTCAGAATGGGGGGCTCCATTCCCAAAATCTGCTATGCAAGACATTGAAATCAGCAGAAATTCGAGTTTAAAACTTGGAAGCAGCTGGGCACCCAGGGCCATGGTATTGAGAACTTTGAGAATGACATCAGGAATGGATGGATAACAGGGGGCACACCTCATGGGAAGCTGGTAACCACACTGCAATTGAGAGCTGATGTCTGCCCCACAAGAGAGGTCCTGGCCTGGGTGGGCATCATGGCTGTGGGATGATCCCAGGGTAGGCGGGATGGCTGTGAGATGATGGCCACGATGACCCTGCAGATCCTGGGGCACTGATTATGAGACAACAGCCCATATAAACAGGAGCTGTGCAACACTCAAGACACCAGGGTTAAAAGACACAATTCCATCAGTGAGACTCTCAGCTGGGAAGCTTAGAGGGACGACTGGACTGTGTTCAAGGAACCACTGTAAGGGATGATGGGAATGAGCTGTATCAGCCTGGTTTGATCTTTGTGAAGGGGAACAAGGCACTCGTGGCTGATGTGATAGTGAGATAGATATGAGCACAGCAACTCCTCACTGAGGGATGTGCTGCAGAGGAGGCCGAAAACACCAGAGTGATATTTCTGCCACAGATTCCAGATCTTGCAAAAGCACCCTTTGGGGAAAGAGCGTTAATTTCCCCTCATCCATCCTGTATCCATCTTGTATCCATCCCACATCCATCCATCCATCCTGTATCCATCCTGTATCCATCCTGTATCCATCCCATATCCACCGTGCATCCATCACATGTCCATCCATCCATCCATCCATCCATCCATCCATCCATCCATCCATCCATCCATCATCCATCCCAAAGCTGCCGGAATGGCAGGGGGTTTGGGATTCATTCCCAGAATCCCAAAGCTGCCGGCATCAGGGAGTGGGAGGGGATTCCATGACACGGAGCTGCAGAGGAGGGGTCAGAGGGGAGCTTTGGTGGCAGGACTGAGGGAGCTGGCTCTCGGCATGTGCAGAGGGTAGGGTGGGATTTCATCCAGCGCCCAGTGCTGCAGGAGCTGTGCAGGGAGGGGAGCTGGTCCTGCTGGTGTGCAGGAGCTGCAGGAGAGCTGGGCCAGCTCTGGACACCTCCAGAAACCAGAGCAGGACTAGCCCCAGGAGCTGCAAGGAGCAGAGGAGCAGCAATGGAGGCATCCCCAAAACCTCTGTCATTCCACCTCTGGAATTCTGTCCATCCCTGCCTGCTGCAGCCATGCTGGGACAGGACCTCCTCTTTCTCCTGCCCTGAGCTCCTGACCCTCAGCATTGTGCAGAGGTGACCTCAAAGCTCCTTCAAGGCTCAGAAATGGAAAGGAATCTGAGGTTTGCTCATATTTATTCCCAGCTGAGGGTGGTTCTGTAATGTTTGGCCGCTGCCCAGGGCAGAGGAGCTGATTTCTGGTGCTGTCAGTGGGACAATCCCAGAATCCCAGATGAGGCTGAGCTGGAAGGGCCCCAGAAGGCTCCTGAAGGCCCATGCTGGGATCTGGAGTTTGGCTCCACCACACCTGGATTGTTTGCAGATGTTTGGGGGGTGGGGGGCTGTGGTATTCACATGCCCTCTTAACAGAGAGACATTTAAATTTCTCAGGTTCTCATGAGAGAAGCTGTGAGAAAGCAGAGAAAAGAATGATCAAAACAATTCTTATCTCATTTGCTGCTCCTGCGTTTGTGCCCATGTGGAATGTTCTGGAGATTGTTTACTGTCTTGGTTTGGAAAGCCAGGAGTCTGCTAAGGAAAGCAGGAGCCTCCCCTGAAATGGAGAATGTAAACCCACCCCTCTGAATTACTATAAATTTTAAATTAAGGGGCTCTCAGGCAAAAATATGGGAGCAGGAAATAACAGTTCTTTAATAGAGAAGAAAAATAAAAGGATAAAATAAACAATGCAGTACACTAGAACAACACTGACAGAGTCAGAACCCAACCTGACATCCTGTGGGTCAGGGTGCTGGCAGCAGTGCCATCAGAATTGTGGCTCAGCCCTCCTGCAGTGTCAGGGGTGGTTTTGCTGGAGCAGGGATCCTGTAGAAGGGTGGATTCTTCCTCTGAAGCTCCAGTGGGAGAGGCAGCTGCTGTTCCTCTGGGAAATCCAGGGGAGAAGCTGTGCTGGTGTTCCAGAATCTCCAGATTATATCCAGGTAGCAATGTTGGCTCCTCCCTCTGGGCTCACATCTCCCAATGGGATGCTGTAGTTCTTATCAGCCATGCAGGGACATTCAATAGCTGTTATCAGCAATGTCCCCTCCCAGGGAGGTGTGAATGTGGTCACTCAGAGAGAGAGATAAGGCAAACTGCCCACTTGACAAAAGACAACTGCCATACAGATGGTAATTGAAAACATCTTGCATTGCAATCTGGAACTTTTACCTGAGGTGATTGCTTGGTTGGATTCTGGTGATGGTGTTGTGGATTCATTGACCAGTTGGATCCACATGTGTGTGTCGGGATTCTCGGGCAGGAGTCACAGGTTTTCCAGTGAGTTAGTGATAGTTCTTGCTAGTGTGATATAGTTATAGAATAATATAGTGTAACAAAGTAATTAATTAGCCTTCTGATATCAGAGTTCCACACATCATTCTTCCTGCTCGGGAGCACCTTGCAAATCCAACAGGGGGTAATCCCTAACTGAGCATTCCTCACCTCCTCCTAAACTCCTTCCCAATTCCCTGCTCCTCCCAAACTCCCAGCTGTGGGTGAGCTCCAGTTTTCCCCGGAGATGCTTTGCCCTTTTGTGGTGGTCTGACCAGGAAGAAGTGGGAATTCTGGGATGCTGTGGTCAAACCAATGGGTGCTCGGATTCTGATATTGGCACCTGATGTGGCCAGTGGGGTTTGGACACACCTCCGAGAACACACAGGGGTTAAAAACAGAGCTTCGGCCCTGGGAGGCTGTCTTGGGACTCTGAGGGAAAGAGGTCGGATCACCCTTCCCCGTCTGGCTGCTGCTGCTGGGCGGGGGAGGGGCAGCCATGCGGTAGGCCTGGGCCTGGACAGAGATGGGGGGTGAGGAGGCCCTTGAGGAGGCCCTTGAGATGGTGGAGGAGCCCCAGGAGGCACCGGGCAGCCACTCCCCCCACCAGCCCTCCCAGGAGAGAGAGAGAGAGAGAGCCCGGGAAAACAGAATGTGATAGCAGCCGGCTCAGGAGGAGGGGGAGGGGGGAATTGCAGCGAGAAGGTGCCCGGCCAGAGCAGTGTGGGAGTGCCGGAGCTCTGGGACAGGCAGAGACTGAAATTTTTAACCCCTTTCTTTCATGACTGGGACCTCGCAAAAATGCTGATCCTCCTCAGAGCTGAATAAGAAGAAAGATAGGAAATGAGATAACCAAGAACTAGGCCCGAGGGAAGTGGAGAAGACTGGCTGAGTTGGGGGAGAGATGATTGGAGTGGCCTTTTGGCTGGACTTTGCTTGTGTGGCCATAGACTCAGTTTTATTCCTGTGACACAGAGACTGCGCTTAGGGGGAGGCAGTGCCTCAGAACCAGGAGGGTTCATCGTGGGGACCCTTCGGCCCCAGGGGGTGGGAAAAAATGGGGGGACAGATGTCCCAAAGCAGAGACTGTGCCTTTTTGGAGTGAGACAAGGCATCCTTAAAAGACAACCCTAAAAGCAGCTCTGGTCCATGCACAGTGGTGAGAGCACTGGGCATGGAAGGAAGATGTCACAAACGGCAAAAGGACTTTCTGGGCGGTGCCGAGTGACATGGAAGCACACGAGGTTTCAGCGTGTTTCCAGGGGAAGCCTATGGTGCAAGAAGGACTCCTCTCCTCTTCATGGACTGAAGTTTGAGTATTCTAAAGGGTGGTGCCAGACTGGGCAGTTGGTGATTTGGGGGAATGTATCGGATTGGGAAATTTTGGTGGTGGGGAGGAGGAAAGTGCTTTTTGTAAGGTTTTCAATTTTTTCCCTTATAGTTTTTCCTATTTTCTTGTAGTTTAGGTAATAAAGTTTTCTTTATTTCTAAGCTGGAGCCTGCTTTGCTTATTCCTGGTCACATCTCACAGCAGACACCAGGGAGAGGGTATACTCATGGGGGCGCTGGCTCTGTGCCAGACCCAAACCATGACACCTTTGCAAACAGCAGTTTCACTCCTGCTCTTCAAAACCAACCTCACCAAAGACCCTTTTCCCCTCTCCTTCCCCCTCCCACTGTTTCATATGAGGAGACTCAATCTGTCCCTGATCCCTGGGAACTCAGAGCCCAGGGGTTCTGTCCTGCTGAGACCAGCCCAGAATTCCCCAGAGTCACCCTTTGGGAGGATTCCAGCAGGGAATTGTGTCCCTTGTGAGAGGGAAGTGTCGGGGTTCCTGTCACTGATTCCCCAGCTTCTGGGACTCTGGCTGGGACCTCCCAGGGGCTCCCCTGTTGGGGGAGACCCTCCTGGAGTGGTTTTGTGTCAGGAAAGAGAGATGCACTGGATCTTCTCAGTCTTCAGGTTCTTGTTTATTGGTATCTTATCTAAAGTTTTGCACGCTGTCCACACCAGGCTCAGGAGCTGGAAAAGCACCACAAAATGGCCAACAATCTCTTGTTCCAAGGTCTTTTAAGACTAAACTATCCAATTAAGAACTGGCACCTTGATTATTTTCCCTTTCAACCCAATAACTGATCCCAAAGAGCCCACAATGCAGTCTTTTCTGTCCAATTGCAAAATGCCACCCAAACCCATGAAGAAGAAGGAAGAATAAGAAATGCAGGACAACACCTTGTGCCCTCCATCTTGCTTCCATCAACTACACACTAAAAATCCCAAAACCTCAATTTCTCACCAAGTGATACCCCTACACTGCTCTCTATAATCCATTTCACACTTTTGTGGATTACAGTCTATCTTGAAGTCTGGGAAACATTTTCCCATGAATGAGGGTCAATGTCAGTGCTCCCCTGGGGGTCAGGGCACCCCAGAGCAGAGATTCCCTGTGGTGCCCTGGGTTTCCACAGAGAAGGGTGTGGGATCGTCCCAGAGTGATTCCATGTCTCCCTCCACACGGCAGCAGCAATGGGATCCAGCATTTGGGATGGACCCTGTGGGCTCCAGAGCATTTCCAGGCATTGCCCTGGCTCTGCACAGGTCCATGGTGCCCCAAGGTCTCCATGGGGTGCTCAGAGCCACGAGCAGCAGCTGCAGCCTCTCCTGCTGCCTTCACAGGGAAAAGCCATTTCCTTTAAAGGGAAATGTCATTTCCTTTACAGGGAAAAGCCATTTCTGCAGGGCTCTGTCCCTCCTCCCTGTGTCCATCCAGGGATGTGTTCCCTCCACATCAGAGGCACCTCAGAATCTCCATTCATTATTCATTTGTTTGTGTTCTTGGCTCTGATCTTTGCAGGTCCTTTAGTCCCAGGGTTGGCAGGAAAGGCCATCCACAACAATTCCTTCCAGGTCTTTTCCCACCTAAATGATCCAAAGCTTCTCTGCCTCAGAGCAGTGTTGCTGTTCGAATACACCCTGAAAATTCTCCTTCCTGTCCCCTTGGAGGCCATTCAATTTTTCCAGGAGCTCAGCTCTCCCTGAAAGAGCTGCTGGTGCAAGTCCTGCCTGATGCTGGGACAGACAACTCCTCCTGCCAGGAACAGCCTCTCCTCATGGGATTCCTCAGCCCCCTCCCCAAAGGGAATGGGCTCTGGAGCACAGGGGGAGTTCAGCTGCCACTCAGCAGCCTCCAGAAATTCCATTTCTGCCAAAGCCCTGAGCTAAACCCTTCCTGTAAACGCTCTTTACAGGGTTAGGGTTAGGGTTAGGGTTAGGGTTAGGGTAAGGGTTAGGGTTAGGGCTGTGCCTGGAGCTTTGTCTGTCCTGAGTGGGAATTTCCCCAAAGATTCCCATATTTTAATATGGCAGAAAAAAAATGTGAGGGACAAAGGACAAGGGGGAATGTCCCTGAGCTGAAGGAGGGAAGGCTTGGATGGGAAATTGGGAAGGAATTCCTCCTTGGGAGGGTGGGGAGGCCCTGGAATACAATTCCCAGAGCAGCTGGGGCTGCCCCTGAATTCCTGGCAGTTCCCAAGGCCAGGCTGGGCATTGGGGCTGGGAGCAGCCTGGGATAGTGGGAGGTGTCCCTGCCATGGCAGCGGTAAAACTGGATTGTGGTGGTGTTTGAGAGTCCCCA
Source organism: Zonotrichia leucophrys gambelii (assembly GCF_028769735.1). Taxonomy (NCBI): domain Eukaryota; kingdom Metazoa; phylum Chordata; class Aves; order Passeriformes; family Passerellidae; genus Zonotrichia; species Zonotrichia leucophrys. The sequence continues at coordinate 807,522 of NC_088196.1, forward strand.
GGATGAGGGAAGAGATGAGAATCTTCACTCCATTCATTTGTGAAGATTTCTTTTAATATAATATATATCACAAAGATTTATTTTAATATAATATATAACATATTGATATAATACACAATATATAAGATTTCTTTTAATATAATATATATCATAAAATATTTTATATAATATATAAGATATTGATATAATATATATCAATATATAACATTGTAATATATATCAATATATAAGATTCTTCAGGAGGCTGATTTAATAGTTTATGATATATGTTATATTAAAAGAAAATTATATACTAAGACTATACTAACTGAAAAGGGAAAGGAGAGGTCAGAAGGCTAGAAAGGAATGAATAATAAAATCTTGTGACTGACCAGAGTCCCAAAACAGCTGGACCTGTGATTGGCCATTAATTATAAACAATTTCATGTGCTGGGTAAACAATTCTCCAAATCATATTCCAAAGTAGTAAAACATGGAAAAGCTGAAGCTTCCCAGCTTCTCAGTAGAAAAGATCCCAGGAAAGGGATTTTTCAGAAAATATGTCAGTGACACTGGGTCACCCTTAAGGTCCTTCCAACTCAGGCCACCCTGGGATTCTGGAGCAATTGAGAATCTCAACAAATTGGCTCCTCCTCTGACCAATTGCACCCCTAATTCCCAGCTGGAAATGCTCCAGGAAGAGCCATGGAGACCCTGCCTGCTGGGGAAAGGCAGTGGAAGGTTTTGGGATATTCTAATTCCCTTGTCAGAAGAGCTGGATGATGGAATTCCACAATGGATCCTTGTCCAGACAAAGCAAACCCATCTGATGTGAGGAATTCATTTTTTCAGGAATTTCCGTGCCTGCTTCTCCCCGTCCTGGTGTGGGAAATGCTCCTGCTCTGCCTCCCAGCACACCCAGCAGTACTCAGGCTGATTTTTATTGCAGGAGATGTTTTCTTTGGGGTGGTGGATGCAGGGAGCAGCAGCTGCAGCCTCCCCTGCTGCCTTCACAGGAAAAAGCCATTTCCTTTACGGGGAAAAGCCATTTCTGCAGGTCTCTGCCCCCTGTCCATCCAGAGATGTGTTCCCTCCACATCAGAGGCGCCTTGGAATCTCCATTTATTATTCATTTGTTTGTGTTCCTGGCTCTGATCCTTGCAGGTCCTTTAGTCCCTGTGTTGGCAGGAAAGGCCATCCAGAGCAATTTCCTTCCCTACTCCTCTTTCTCCTCCTTCTCCTCCTCCTTCTCTTTCTTCTCCTTCTCCTTCTCCTTCTCCTTCTCCTTCTCCTTCTCCTTCTCCTTCTCCTTCTCCTTCTCCTTCTCCTTCTCCTTCTCCTTCTCCTTCTCCTCCTCCTCTCCCTCCCTGCAGGCTCTGCTCCCAGGGCTGCTTTGGGAATTGATTTTCTTTATGGATCAGAGAGAGCTTGGAGGAAAAGCAGGAATTCTTCCTGTGAGCCTGGGGGAGATTCCCTTCTCCTGGATCATTCCTGGGAGGTCCTGGTGCTCCCTAGGCAGTCAGGAACCCTCCCTGGGGTGTGGGATCCCACCCTGGATGTCCAGGGAATATTGCAGAGCCAGCCTGGCCTCCAGCCCCTTAAGGCTCTGGGTATGGCAGGGCAGGGATTTAGGACAAAGAACCCCAAAATGTTGGGGTTTAGCAGATTGTGCTGCCCCAGGGGAACTCATGGAGGAAGCTCAGGCTGCCCAGACTGAGACAACCCCATGGGAAAACCTCCAAATGCTTCCCTTGCTCTTGGAACAGTGCTGGCACACCAAACAGAGCCCAGGGGCCTGGCAGGGGCACTGACTGCCCTGAATGTCCAGCAAAGCAAACTCCAGGGGCCAACACTGTCCCAGGAGGGCTGGAGATGGCCCTTGGCCCTGCCCAGCCCATGGCACAGAATTTGGCTCCCTGGGTCCCTGCCAGCTGCTCCCAGGGCACCTTTGGGACTGTCTGTGTGTCCCAGGGTGACAGCAGCCCTGGCAGGGCCCCAGGCAGCTCAGGTTGCTCAGAAGGCACAGCAACAAAAGGTGATTCCTGTGCCCTCTGTGCTGCAGCTGGAATTTCAGCCTCCGGACAGGCTGGGGGGAGGTGAATCCTTGTTTAACTCAGACCATGCAGGAGTCACAAACAGAGAGTGCTGGGATCATCCAGGTGTCACCTTTGTCACTTCTCTTGGCCTCAGATCTCATCCCCTCCTCCTTCAGGGAATATCTCAGAGACAAACTGGGGATCAAGGGCCCACAAAGACCCTTTTTTCCTGCATTTTGCTGCATTGTCCCAGCACAGCCCCCAGCCTTTCTCCTGCAAACCAGGCTGGGATCAAACCCAGGGTGTGACAGTGTTCACAGGGATCTGAGGATGAGGGAAGAGACGAGGATCTGACTCCATGTTTCAGAAGGCGGATTTATTATTTTATAATATATATTATATTAAAACTATACTAAAAGTATAGAAGAAAGGATTTCATCAGAAGGCTAGCTAAGCTAAGAATAGAAAAAGAAAGAATGATAACAAAGGTTTGTGGCTGGGACAGAGAGTCTGAGCCAGCTGACTGTGATTGGCCATTAATTAGAAACAACCACATGAGACCAATCAGATGCACCTGTTGCATTCCACAGCAGCAGATAACCATTGTTTACATTTTGTTCCTGAGGCTTCTCAGCTTCTCAGGAGGAAAAATCTTAAAGAAAAGATTTTTCATAAAAGATGTCTGTGACACCCCTGGGATGGATCCCCTTGAGGGACCTGGCAAACACAGAACAAACCAAACCCATCCTGTTCCTCCATGACTGAGAGGAGCAACTGTGGTGTTTGTGAGGGTCCCCAGGATGAGGTGAGAGATGAGAATTTGACTCCATGTTCTCAGAAGGCTATTATATTATATTATATTATATTATATTATATTATATTATATTATATTATATTATATTATATTATATTATATTAATGGTATACTAAAATGATACTAAAGAAAGAGAAAGGAGACATCAGAAAGCTTAACAAGAATGAATAATAAAAACTCATGACTGACTCAGTCTGACACAGCTGGACTGTGATTGGTCATTAATTAAAAACAATTCACATGGAACCAATCAAACTTTCACCTGTTGGTAAACAATGTCCAGACCACATTCCAAAGCAGCAAACACAGGAGCAGCAATCAGATAACTATTGTTTTCATTCCTCTCTGAGGCCTCGCAGCTTCCCAGGAGAAAATCCTGGGCAAAGAGGATTTTTCAGGAAATATTCTATTTTTCAGGAAATATTATATATTGTCATGGTGATGAGGAACCTTCTCCCACTTTGCTCCTTCTTGGAGACCTGGATGCACTGAGGGGTTAAATCTTGGATTTACAAGGAGCCACATCTGCATGCTGGGTTTGTTTCTGAGGGTTATTTTTAGGCTCCCAGGCTGGAATATTCCCATCACAGTCAGGAGCTGAGGAAGGTCCCATCCCAGGGAATGAGGACAGCCAGGCCCTGCCAGCCCTGCTCCCTAATTGGCCCCGTGTGGAGAGGGATTTATTAATTCCTACTTGGGAACTGCAGCCAGAGCCTCTGCCTGAGCCAAGGTCACCCCCAGAGGCAGGGCCTGGCCCAGGGATGGGCGCAGAGCTCCAGGGGCTGCCAAAGCCACCAGGGGACAGCAGGGATGGGGAGACAGGGCTGGGACAGGGCTTGGAGGGACTGGGATGGCAGAACCTGAGCTGGTCCTCAGGAAGGGAAGCTCCAAAACCTTTCTTGAGATTGGGAAAATTAACCCCAAGCCAGCTGCAGGGGAAGGCTGAGAATCCTGGGCTGGGTGAGGTTGGGAGGGAGCTGGAAGCTCCAAACCTGAGACCCTGAAATCTCCATGGCCCTGAAATCTCTGTGGCCCTGAAATCTCTGTAACCCTGAAATCTCTGACCCAGCCTCAGCCTGCGTTTAAATGTCATCCAAAGTGCCCAAGGGGTCTCAAAGTCACCCAGAGTGTTCCTGAGTTTCAATGTCACCCAAGCCCTCCCTGAGTTTCCTTGCAAAGGCTGTGGGACCTGATGTGACCCCAAGTGAGGAGGGTTGGGGACATGAAACCCTTGGAAAACTGAGAGAGGGATCAGCCCAGGGACAAGGTGAGCCTGTCCCTGTGTCACTGCAGTGCCTGCCCTGGCTCTGCTCAGCCACAGGCTGCAGCTCCTGGGGAGCATCTCCAGCCCTGCCTTGGACAGGGCAGTGCCAGCAGGACCCGGATTTCCCTTGACCCAGTGACACAGTGACAGACACAGTGACACAACCCCAGTGACACAGTGACATAGTGACACTGACAGTGACACAGTGACAATGACACAGCCCCAGTGACACAGTGACAGCCCCAGTGACACAGCCACAGTGACACAGTGACACAGTGACGAAGTGACACAGTGACACAGTGACAGTGACACAGCCCCAGTGACACAGTGACAGCCCCAGTGACACAGTGACACAGTGATGAAGTGACACAGTGACATAGTGACACAGTGACACAGTGACAGTGACACAGCCCCAGTGACACAGTGACAGCACCAGTGACACAGACACAGAGACACAGTGACACAGAGACAGTGACACAGTGACAGCCCCAGTGACACAGTGGCACAGACACAGTGACACAGACACTGGGATTGACATGGGTTTGGTGAAATCCTCTCCCGAGGGAAGGCTCAGCCAAAGGTGACAACAAAAGGGGCACCAAGGCAGCCTGAAAGCTTCAGAGCCCTGGCAAACAAGGATTCCAGAAATCCCTTCTCCAGGAATACTGGCAGGAACAGCTGACAGGAATGGGAAAGCTTCTCATGGAGCCTTGGGAATCATTCCCACCTCAGGCTGCAGATCCATTAAATGTTGGGGCTTTCTCCCACTGACACCTCAGGGCTGGCTGCTCTTCCAACACGATCCCAAAATCCTGGAATGTGCCAGGTTGGAAGGGGCCTCAGGAATCACCCAGTGCCACCCATGGGCAGGGACACCCCCCACTGTCCCAGGCTGCTCCAGCCTGGCCTTGGGCACTGCCAGAGATCCAGGGGCAGCCACAGCTGCTCTGGGAATTCCTCCCAGGCAAGGATTCCCTCTCAAAATCCCATCCATCCCTGCCCTCTGGCACTGGGAGCCATTCCCTGCTCCTGTCCCTCCAGCCCTTACCAAAATCTCCTCTCCAGAGATTTTCCATGGCTGTTTCAGCCACAGCAGCACCGAGCCACAAAACCTGTGATTAAAAGCAAAACAACCCTAGTGTTAAAGGAGTCTGGACTCCCTGGTAATTAATTTAAGATTAATGGGAACAAGTGAGTTAAAATCCGGTGACGATAATTAGCAGGCAAATTACAACAAAGGAGAAGGCAACAACTAAAAGTAATTACAGAGTACAGACTCTGAATCCTGCCCTGCCTGGAAAATCCCCAGGAAATCCCCCCAAGGGCAGTGGGGAACAGAACTGCAAAGCCTGGAGTACCTCTGGAATGCTGCTGTAATCCTGGGTTCCTGCTCAACACAGACCTGAGCAGGGGTCCTGTACGGAGCTAAAGAAAACCAGGAGAATTTCCTGGAAGCTAGTCTTGGTCTGAACAGCCAGATGTCTGCTAAGGAAGGCAGGAGCCTCCCTTGAAATAGAAAATGTAAACCCCCTACTTCTGAATTATTATAATTGTGAAATTAAGGGGCTCTCAGGAAAAGAGATGGGAGCAGGAATTAAAGTTCTTTATTAGAGAAAATAAAAATAAAATAAAAATGCAGCAATATGAAACAACCCTGCCAGAGTCAGAACAGGAGCTGCCCCTTGTGTGTCAGGGTGGTGGCACAGCCCCATCCCATGGGGGCTCAGCCCTCCTGCAGTGCCAGCTGTGGCTCTGCTGCAGCAGGGATCCTGCACAAGGGGGGAGTTTTCCTCTGCAGCTCCAGGGCTGCTGGAGATGGGCCTGGGCTCCCTCTGGCCATGCAGGGCAGCAGAAAGCTGCTCCTCTGGCAATGCAGGGGGCAAAGGCTGCTGGGGTGTCCCAAACCCCAGATTGTATCCAGGTAGGAATGCTTGGCTCCTCCCCTTGGCGGAGCATCTCCCCATGGGATGGTGTAATTTGATCAGCCATGCAGGGACACTCACTGGCCATGGACAGATGATAATTAATAATTAATGGCCTATGAACAGAAGAGATTTCCTGGAGGGAGGATTGGCTTTGAGAGAGATAAAGAAAATGCCCAAAGAACAGCAGAGAACTGCCCAGCTCTGACAAATGATAACAGAACACACACCCCAGCCACATCTCCCAACCCAGGACAAAGCTGCCACATGAATGCTCTGGGTACAGGAACAGGAGGTTGGTTTTGGGTCTCCATCCATCCCTTCCACTCCTCAGCTCTGGAGAGTTCTGGTGGAGTTTTGTTCAGATTTCACTCTGGTTTCAGGAGTCCTGCCTGCCCCGGGTGGGCACAGGCACAGCTCAGGGAAAGAGGATTTGCTGCCTTGGTTCTGCTTTTTCTCAGGGCTGGTTCTCAGGCCTTGGATGTTTGTTAGAGGGGGAAGACCCAGACAGTTCTTGCTGAGGTCAGGAAGTCCTGGTGGTGTCCTAAGGAGTTTCTGCTTTCCATACCCAAAACTGTGTCAGGAATTTCTCTGTGCCTGATTTCAGTGTCCCTTTCCTCCTGGATTTTTCCCCCAGCTCTCACAGGGGTTGTGTCCAACATTTCACAACCACAAGGAAATTCCCTATAACAAGGTGACCTCCTTGTCCTCGTGAGCAGGGACAGGACCCAGGGAATGTTGTGAGCTGTGCCAGGGGGATTTGGGATGAAGATCAGGGAAAGGTTCATCCACCAGAGGTGCTGGCACTGCCCAGGGAATGGTCCCAGAGCTCCAGAAGGGTTTGAACAGCACTGCCAGGGATGCCCAGGGTGGGAGTGTTGGGGGGTCTGGGCAGGGCCAGGGACTGCACTGGATGATCCTAGGGGTCCTTCCCAGCTCAGAATATTCCAGGATTCTGTGTAGTGGGTAATGGGAGATCAGAAAATCATGGAATCATGGAATGGTTTGGGTTAGAGGGACTCTAAAGCCCACCCAGTGCCATCCCTGCCATGACAGGGACACCTCCCACTGTTCCAGGCTGCCCCAACCCCAATGTCCAGCCTGGTCTTGGACACTGCCAGGAATCCAGGGGCAGCCACAGCTGTTCCAAGGTTGCCAAAAGATGTCCTTGATCTTGGGAAAAGGATCTTGGGAAAAGGAGCTTGGGATCCATCCCCACGGATCAGGATGGTGCTGAGTGCCTGGGAAGTGCCTGACGGGGGGGGTTTCCAGCGGGTGCTGTGGGATCTGGGCTGTCAGGAGCTGATTCCTCCTCTCTGGGGGTGATCCCTGAGCTCCATCTGAGGGGTGTCTGTTCCTGCTGGGTCCCCTTGGGATCAGTTCCAAGGGTTGGGACCAGAGGTGGTGGATGGAGAGCTGGGATGAGCCACCCACACCCAGTCCCTGTCTCCTGAGCTGTCCTCCTGAAATGTCACTGTCACTTCCCAGGCCTAACCTGAGACCATCAGCAAATCCCAGTTCCCAGCCCTGCACTGTTGGAGCAGGATTTGGGATGGCTCCTGGAACTCCCTGCTGGATTTTATCTTGGCAGACCCACCCTGGGGGCTTTGTGTGGCTGGATTTACCCAGTAAAGTCAGATTTTGGTCAATACAGACAGAATTAAACTCACTCCACCCCAGAGCCCCCATCCCATCCCATCCCATCCCATCCCATCCCATCCCATCCCATCCCATCCCATCCCGAGCTCCTCTCCTGGGCCAGGCTGGGATGAGATGCTGGCTCCTGCAATCCCAGGAGTGTCTGGTCCCACATCCAGCTGGGCCTGCCCTCACCTTCACATCTGCACCCCATTTCTCCTCCTCAGCCCAAATCCTGACCCCCCAAAGCTCCCCCACTCCAAAGGCCCCAGGCCCTGCAGGCCTGGCCATTGGAAAATCGTCCTGAAACACAGAATTTCCACAGTCAGAGTGAGATTTGGCAAATGAAATTCCAGCCCCTGCCAACTGAGGATGTTTGGATTCAGCTTTCCCACTAAAAATGTCATTTATCCAACTGAAGTGGCTGCAGGGAAGGGCTGGAGCTGACAGCTCCCCCTCCCCAGCAGCTGCTGCAGGGAGAGCAGAGGCAGCTCTGCAGCTCTCAGGTGCTTCGGTGCCCCAGTCCCCATTGCCAGAGCACAAAGTTCCATCTGAAGGATGGAATTTTATCCAGTTTATTTCATTTAAATGAACTCAGTGACTGCTCAGGATGGAGCTGGGATGGAATTCCCAGAGCAGCTGGGGCTGGCCCTGGATCCCTGGCAGTGTCCCAGGCCAGGTTGGACATTGGGGTTTGGGGCACCCTGGGGCAGTGGAAGGTGTCCCTGCCATAGCAGGGGTGGCACTGGGTCCTTAAAGCCCCTTGCCACCCAATCCAGGCTGCGATCCCATTATTGTAACCCGAAGGAACTGCAGGGTCCCAAGGAACTGGTGACATCCCAGCCCCAAAGCTGCTCAAGAAAACAATTCCATGGAGAACAATCCCAGGAAAAGCTTTCTGTGCCACTTTCCCCTTATCTTAGCTCCAGGATCAATGTGGAATTCCTCCTTCCATTTCCAAGCTCAGCACCAGGTGATGCTGTTATCCCCAGCAGGAATGGCAGAGGGAAATAAATCAGATTATTTGTTCTGTGCCATTATTCCGGGGAAATATATCACATTATTTGTCCTGTGCTGTTATTCCAGGGAAATATATCAGATTATTTGATCCGTGCCATTATTGCAGGAACAGCTCCCCGGGGAGTCAGTGCACAATGGGATCTCAAAGAGAAAAGGAGCTCCATTGTCATGGAAAACACCCCAGGGAGGAGGGGATTGAGGGGATTTCAGTGGCCACAGGCACAAGGTTTAAACTCTGACATTATAATGTAAGTTGTCAGACACATGAGTTAGAGTAAACTCAGCTGTGGGTGGAGAGTTTGGAAATCACTGGAAATTCTGGGAAATTCTGAGGTTTCAAACCAGGTTTCCATTCAGTATGAGGTTAAGCATCACAGTAATGTCTTCATTTCTCAGAGATTTTTGGTGCATCGTGTTATGCAAATTAACTTCAGAAAAAAGATAATAATTCTCTATACCATGATTTCTCATTAGTTAATGCCATATACAGGGTAAAGAATGCAATTAGATGTGGTCATTAATTGTTGGGGTGTTGTTGTGGGTCCCAGGACGATGTGAGAGATGAGAATTGACTCCAAGTTCTCAGAAGGATGATATATATTATATTATATTATATTATATTATATTATATTATATTATATTATATTATATTATATTATATTATATCATATCACATCACATTATATCACATTATATCACATTATATCACATTACATTACCTCATATCATATCATGATATACTAAAGAAAGAGAAAGGAGACATCAGAAGTCTAGCCAAGAATGAATAATAAAAACCCGTGACTGACCAGAGAGTCTGACGCAGCTGGCTGTGATTGGTCATTAAGTAAAAACAATTCACATGGAACTAATCAAAGATGCACCTGTTGGTAAGCAACCTCCAGACCACATTCCAAGCAATCAGATAATTATTGTTTACACTTCTTTTCTGAGGCTTCTCAAGAGAAAAATCCTGGCGAAGGGATTTTTCAGAAAATATCATAGTGACAATTAGAGACATTCATTAAAGTGGCACAAAAGCAGGAGAATCCTAAAAAGAAAGGCTAAGTTGGTTGTATATCTCAAAGGAGACTAGAAAATAATTAAAATAAAACTTTCTAGTGTGTCCTGTCCCAGCTGTGGCACACCCAGGCGTCCCCAGTCCCAAGGGACAGATGGGAAAGCAGGAGATGCTGCAGGGAAAGAAAGGGTCCTGCTTTCAGTGGGAGCATTGAGGGGGAGTTCTGGAGGGTGATCCATGGCCTGGCAGATTCCCAGCTCTGATTCCCACTTATCTGGAGCCTCCTGACTCCCATCAGCTCCTGTCAGCAGGGAATGGATGGTGGTAAAGGGGAGATGGAAGATGGGAATGTGTTCATTCCCAGATTTACAGCTGGTACACGAATCCTCCCTTCATTCCCAAATTTTATAGTAGAGGAACACAGGGGCAAATCCTCCCTTCATTCCCAGATTTTACAACTGGACATGGGAACCAATCCTCCATTCCCAGATTTTACAGCTGATACAAGAACATAGGGGCAAATCCTCCCTTCATTCCCACATTTACAGCTGGTACAGGAACATGGAAGCAAATCCTCCATTCCTTCTCAGATTTTACAACTGGTACAGGAACACTCCCATAATTCCCAGATTTACAGCTGGGCATGGGAGCAAATCCTCCCTTCATTCCCAGATTTTAGAGCTGGTACAGGAACCCAGGGGCAAATCCTCCCTTCATTCCCAGATTTACACCTGATACAGGAACACAGGGATAAATCCTCCCTCATTCCCAGATTTACAGCTGGAGATGGGAACAAATCCTCCCTTCATTCCCAGATTTTACAGCTGGGCATGGGAACACAGGGTCAAATCCTCCATTCCCAGATTTTACAGCTGGTACAGAAATCATCCATTTATTCACAGATTTACAGTTGGTACAGGAACATGGAAGCAAATCCTCCCTTCATTCCCAGATTTTACACTGTTACAGGAACACTCCATTCACTCCCAGATATACAGCTAGGCATGGTAACAAATCCTCCCTTAATTCCCAGATTTTGCACTTGTACAGGAACACAGAGCCAAATCCTCCATTCCCAGATTTTACACCAGGTACAGGAACATGGGAGCAAATCCTCCCTTCATTCCCAGATGTTACAGCTGGGTATGGGAAGACAGGGCCAAATCCTCCATTCCCAGATTTTACAGCTGGTACAGAATCATGGAATCAAATCCTCCCTTCATTCCTAAATTTACAGCTGGATATGGGAACAAATCCTCCCTTCATTCCCAGATTTTACAGGTGGTACGGAAATCCTCCCCTCATTCCAGATTTTACAGCTGAGCATGGGAACACAGGGCCAAATCCTCCATTCCCAGATTTTACACCTGGTACAAGATCATGGAATCAAATCCTCCCTTCATTCCCAGATTTTACACTGGTACACGAACACAGGAGCAAATCCTGCCTTCATTCCCAGATTTTACAGCTGGGCATGGGAACAAATCCTTCCTTAAAGCATCTCGTTCCCAAAATAAAGGACTAAATTAAAAAAATAAAAATAAAAAAAAAAAAAAACCACACTGAGAAGTTGCTAAAAGCCTCAAATTCCAGCAGGAGGGAGCTGCCCAAAAGCAGGGAGCAGGAAGGGTTTGATGGGAGCATTTCCAGTCAAGCTTTCTCAATTCTCCAGGGAGCTTTTTCACCTCCAGGGAAATTGTTTTAAAATATCAACTCCAGAGAGGAGATAGCCTTGGGAAGGGAAAACTCTTGGAGAAAATCGTGGAGAATCATCCAGCCCATTACCCACGGCTCAGGGAAGCTCCATGTGCTCACCCAGCCACATCCAAGGGCTGGGAAAGGAGGAGAGAGGGGGAGAGAGGAGTTCTGAATATTGGTGTATCCAATATTTTGGGGGAAAATACAGAGAAGAAACAGAAGAGACCAGGAAATGTCATCCTGGTGTCTTCTACACCTGGAGCAAACCTCAGAAGGGGGAGGGAATGGATTCACGCATCCCCAGGAACACTCAGGATATTCCTTCAGGGAATGTCTCTCCAGGAAAACAAATCCTGACAAGATCTTTGTGCCAAGGCAGAGCCACTCCAAACTTCCCTCCTGGAGGGAGGAACCTTTTCCTGCTGCAGTTTAATAACAAAAATATTCATTGTCAGGCATCAGAGGAGCCAAAGGCTGGAGAATGCAGGGAAGCATTAAAGGAAAGGATTAAAAGGGTGGATTTTAGTGGAATATTGGAACGGAATTCTTCCCTGGAGATGGGAAGGGTTATTCCATTGGTGCCCTGGATCCCTGGCAATGCCCAAGGACAGACTGGATGGGTTGGAGCAGCCTGGGACAGGGAAGGTGTCCCTGCCATGGCAGGGGTGGCTCTGGGTGGGCTTTGAGGTCCCTTCCACCCAAACCACTCCATGATTTCATGAAAGTCCTGAGGACTGGAATGGGAGAGGGAGCAGCTCCCAGGGGCTGGGTCCTGGCAGGAGAGAGGCCAGGACTGACCTGAGCCAGGTCCTGAACGTTGTCCCAGCCTGGGCCTGGAATGCTGCTGCTGTACCTGGGGAAACTGAGGCACTCTGAGGGGTCATTTCCCATTTCTTCCCAGTGTCCTCTCACTGTGTCCCAGGGAAACTGAGGCACACTGAGGAATCATTTCCCATTTTTCCCAGTGTCTTCCCTTTCCCTGTGTCCCAGGGTCAGATCCAACAGGGATTGAGCAGAGTCCTATGAGCCCAGGAGCCGTGAGGGTGATCCCAGGTCCCGCCAGGTTGGATGGACTGGAAATGGAAATGGGAATGGGATTGGGACAGGGAATGGACTGGACTGGGAATGGGACTGGGAATGGGACTGGGAATAGAAATGGGACTGGGAATAAAAATGGGAATGGGAATGGGAATGGAAATGGGAATGTCCTGCTGCTCCTGCAGGTGCCACCCCAGGATCACAGAGGCTGGGAAAGGTCACTGAGTCCAACCTCAGAGCAAATCCCACCATTCCCCTAAAAACTCATCCCTGGCTTTAACCTTGGTCCCATATCTGGATCTGTGGGATGGGAGCCAGGAACCCCCAAAGCTCCTCAGGAAGGGCAGGGGGGCCTTTCCTGGAGGTCACAAGGATCACCCAGGCTGGACAGAGCCCACACCAGGAGCAATCCTGGTCCCTGCTGGTGCTGGCTATCCAGGAACAGCCTGTACAGGGAATTTTGGCCAGATACAAACCCAGACAATTCCCTGACTGTGGCAGCTCAGCCCCTGCTCTGCTCCCTTCACGGCTCCAGTGCCATTCCAAGGCTATTGAGAGCCAAATCCTGCTTCTGATCCCTGAAAAAACCAGCCTGAAACTGCCCTGAAATGCAAGAAAACCCCAGATTTCCTCTGCTGGCAGCAGGAGCAGAATCCAGCCCGAAACATTCCAAGTTTCCTGGTGTTGTTTGTGGGTTTTTATAAAAATCAATGTCATTTACAATTACATAACTGCAAAAAAGCAGCTGAAAAACTTCAGGATGGAGCTTCTATTTTATCCAACCTTTTCTCCATTAATCTTCCCACACAACTGCTGTCACCATTAGGCTGCCAAAGGAAAATTGGTTGGATCCTTTCAGTTTGGCAGCTCCTCAGGTGGCACTTACCTGCTCTGCCCCCAGCCTGTCCTGCTTCCCCAGATCCCTGTGGATGCCCCTGGGCCTGAGGTGACGGGGACAGCAGTGGGACAGACCTTCAGCACCCACCCTGCAGCCTCCAGCCCTGGGAATCCACAGGAAAGGGGTAAAAATTCCCAAATTCTCTGGTGTGTGGAGTTTGCAGCCACCTGGGATCCCACACTGGAGATGGCCTGACTGAGCCCTGCTGGGATCACTGGCAGCATTCCCACAGAATCTGCAAGGAACTGGAGCAGCTTTGGGGCTGTCAGATTGGATCCTTTGAAGAGATTTTTGACAGGAATTGAAGCTTTTTTTGACGGAGAGGGGGAGGTTTTGCTGTGAGCAGAAAGGGGCTGCTTCCCTCGGGAGGAGCTCTGGATTCTTCCCCGTTTCTGCAGAGTCTGGGAGCTCACAGGGGGCAGCGTCAGGTCATGTTTGTACTTCCAGCCTCATCCCACAGGTGCTGCAGGGGTTTTTACAGTAATTGCATTAATTGATTTCCTCCAATGTGAGCCCCGTGCTTGGCAAGGATGAGCTGGGACGGGAACACCCCAAACCTTGGGGTCCTGTGATGTTGTGAGGGTACCCAGGACGAGGCGAGAGATGAGAATTTGACCCCATATTCTCAGAAGGGTGATTTATTTAATTTTATGAATTTTATGAAGGCTGATTTATTTTAATTTAATTTAATTTTAATTTTATGATATTATATTTAAAAGTGCTATTATAAAGAAAGAGAAAGGATACATCAGAAGGCTTAACAAGAATGAATAATAAAAGACTTGTCACTGACTCAGAGTCCAACACAGCTGGACTGTGATTGGTCATTAGTTAAAAACAATTCACATGGAACCAATCAAACATTCACCTGTTGGTAACAATGTCCAAGCCACATTTCAAAGCAGCAAACAGGAGCAGCAATCAGATAATTATTGTTTTCATTCCTCTTCGAGGCTTCTCAGCTTCCCAGGAGAAAATCCTGGGCAAAGAGGATTTTTCAGGATGTGTATCATGGTGACAGGGCCTCTCCTGTCCCCAAAGCCCCCAGCTCTGGGTGCCACCTCTGGAATCATCCCCAGCCCTGCTGCTCCATCCCTGGCCATGACCCAGGCCAGGCTGGAGGGGCTGGAGCACCCTGGGATGGTGGGAGGTGTCCCCAGGCTGGGAACAGGAGGGGCTTTAGGGTCCCTCCTAACCCAAACCATTCCAGGATTCCACCATTCCCCACACAGTGTGTCTCGGTTTGGAAAGCCAGGTGTCTGCTAAGGAGGGCAGGAACCTCCCCTGAAAGGGAAAATGTAAACCTCCTCCCTCCAAATTGCTATAAATTTGAAATTAAGGGGCTCTCAGGGAAAAATATGGGAGCAGGAATAACAGTTCTTTATTAGGGAAGAAAATAAAAAGATGAAATAAACAATGCAGTAACACAAACCAACCCTGACAGAGTCAGAACCCAACCTGACACCCTGTGGGTCAGGGTGTTGGCAGCAGTCCCATTGGAATTGTGGCTCGGCCCTCCTGCAGTGTCAGGGGTGGTTCTGCTGGAGCAGGGATCCTGTAGAAAGGTGCAGTTTTCCTCTGAAGATCCAGTGGAAGAGGCAGCTGCTGTTCCTCTGAGAAATCCAGTGGAGAAGCCGTGCTGGTGTTCCAGAATCTCCAGATTATATCCAGGTAGGAATGCTTGGCTCCTCCCTCTGGGCTCACATCTCCCAATGGGATGCTGTAGTTCTTATCAGCCATGCAGGGACATTCAATAGTCTGTTATCAGCAGATGTCTGCCCAGTTGTGGAAGAGATAAGGAAAACTGCCCAATGAACATAAGACAACTGTCCCACCTCTGACAGATGGTAAATAGAAACCATCTTGCCTTGCAATCTGGGACACAGGGCCAATCACTCCAACCCCTAAATGGGAAATTTTGCAGCAGCAAATTTCCCTGCAATTCCTGTGCCACAAATCCCAGGATTTGGGAATGAGGAGGTTTCAGTGGCAGCTCTGGGCCCTGACCCAGGGACCACTCCAGGGCTGTTCAATCCCAAAAATTCCAGCCCCAGCCTCCAAGTGGATACTCCAGTCTGGCCCAGGAGTTCCATATTTGTTTTCCAGCAGATTCAGGGAACAAAAGAAACTTCCAAGCATGATCCTGGTGCTGTGGGATCAGAGGCTGATGTGGAGGTGACCCTTCCTTTAATCCTTCAGGATCTGAAACTTCATTTTCCCACTTCCCTCCTGCTGCCATAGAAGCAGGCATGTGGCAGCCTTGTGGATTGGAAACATCTCCAGGTTTGAGGAGAAAGGGCTTTTTCCCTTTTCCCACCTGGAAAGGGCTTTTTCTCTTTTCTCCTCCTGCCAGGAGAGCCCTCAAATCCCTTGGAATGACAAGGAATAAACCTCAACTTAAGGAATTGCTCCCTGAACTTGGTTTGGAAGCCAAACTCCCTGAGAGAGAGAATTTTCCACCCTCTTCAAACACAGAGCAGTATTCCTCTGGATTTGCCAGGTCCAGTGAATTTAAAGGGAGGGAAAAAGGTTCAGGAAGGGGGGAATTAGCAGGGAATTGTCTCTCCAGGTACAGGGCAGGACATGGAACATTCAGCACGACCCTCCAGGATATCCCAGGGTGACCCACGGGCTGGGAAGCTCCAGCCTCCTCCTTTCCAGGTGCTGCTCCCCTTGGGAATGTGAAATTTGGGGTCAGGGCAGGTGCAGAGGAGCCTCCAGCCCACTCCAGGCTTATTCCCATGGGGTATCCAGAACAATTCCCCAGGACACGGAGGCTGGGATTTCCCTCCCACATTTCTTCCTGCCACAGCTCACTGCCACATCCAGAGGTGATGGTGCAGGTGTAGGTCCTGCCTAATCCTAAATGAAGGTGCAGGAGGTGCCTAAATCCCAAAGGAAGCTGTAGGTGATGCCTAATCCCAAATAAAAGTGTAGGTGACACCCAATCCAAATGAAGGTGATGCCCAATCCCATATAAAGGTGTAGGAGGTGCCCAATCCCATATGGACCAGCTCCATCCACATCTCAGGACCAAAGACTTGAGCAAGCCAGGTTTGAACAGCAAAATAAGCTCAGGAAGTTTTTCCTTCCTGAGATTCCTCTTTAATTAAAGCAGAACATCTCCAGTGGTCCCAGCCATGGAGCCTTGGAGTGTAGCTGAAGTGCCAAGGGAAGCAAGAGAGCATCACCCCTCCCTGCAGCCCCTCAGCACCCAAAACAGGAGCTCCCAGCCAGGAGCTGCCAGCCAATTCCAGCCCTTCAGGAACTGGGGAAAAGGAAAAGGAGAATAAACAGGAACAAAAAAAAAAAAAAAAAAAAACCCAGGCTCTGAAGTTCAGAGGTTCAGGGAAAAATTGCAATAATCTGTGTATCTGAGAGCCAGAAAACAGATAATATTCAATATTCAATACTCAATATTCAATACTCAATATTCAATACTCAATATTCAATATTCAATATTCAATATTCAATACTCAATACTCAATATTCAATACTCAAATTTTCATTGTCTTCCTGAAGCTGGATTCATTTCCCAGCCTCTGGATGTGTCCCATGGATTCCCCCTTTCCCTGCACACTTCAGGGCTCCTGTAAAAGCTGTTCTTTTCCCTTTCCCCTCTGGCTGCCCTGATCCAGGATAATTCCAGCAGCGCCAAGGAAGGGGGGAAGTGCCCCAAAAGCTCAGGGATGGGGCACCAAGCACCTCACCTGGCGGTGTCCCTGCACTGTCCCCTGGGATGGAGGGACAGGACACAGGGAATGGCAGAGATGGGATATTGGGAATTGGGAATTCCTCCCTGGGAGGGTGGGGAGGGCTGGGATGGAATTCTCAGAGCAGCTGGGGCTGCCCCTGCACCCCTGGCAGTGCCCAAGGCCAGGTTGCACATTGGGGTTTGGAACCCCCTGGGACAGGGGAAGGTGTCCCTGCCACGGCAGGGATGGCACTGGGTGGGATTTGAGGTCCCTTCCCACCCAAACCATTCCAGGATTCCCTAATTTGATGCTAACATTGATTTGATGATAATATTTGATGTTCCCATCACTGCTGCAGTCCCTCCTGGAGGCAAGGCCCATCCAAAGGCCCTGCAGGATCCTGAGGGCCCTGGGCCTGTCCTGGGCCCCAAAAGCTGCACAGGGCCTGTGGGCTGGGACCTGCAGGGACAAGGCAAGGGGGAATGGATCCCACTGACAGAGGGGAGATTCTGGTTGCAAATAGGAAAAATCATTCCCTATGAGGGTGGGGAGGGGCTGGGATGGAATTCCCAGAGCAGCTGGGGCTGCCCCTGGCAGTGTCCAAGGCCAGGCTGGACATTGGGGTTTGGAGCCCCTGGGACAGTGGGAGGTGTCCCTACTATGGCAGGGGTGGCACTGGGTGGGATTTGAGGTCTCTTCCCACTCAAACCATTCCAGGATTGCCTGATTTGATGCCAACATTGATTTGATGCTAATATTTGATGTTCCCATCACTGCTGCAGTCCCTCTTGGGAGCTGGCCAAGCCCATCCAAAGGCCCTGCAGGATCCTGAGGGTCCTGGGCCCCAAAATCTGCACAGGGCCTGTGGGCTGGGACCTGCAGGGACAGGGCAAGGGGGAATGGATCCCACTGACAGAGGGGAGATTTTGGTTGCAAATATGGAAAACTCCTTCCCTGTGAGGGCGGAGAGGGGCTGGGATGGAATTCCCAGAGCAGCTGTGGAGCCCTGGCAGTGTCCCAGGGCAGGGGTGGCACTGGGGGGATTTAAGATTTCAAACCAACCCAAACCATTCCATGACTTCTTTTAATCTCTGGACAGAGTTTTGGGGCCCCCAGGGACAGGGGGAGGCTCCTGGCCAGCCCTGGGGTCACCAAAATCCACAGAGAGTCCTGGAGCAGAGCTGGGCTGGGCCCGGATTGTTTCCCAAAATCCATCTGTCCCCAGAGCCTGTGGGGTCACATCTGTTCCCTGGCAGGTCCAGGGTGCCCCATTCCTGATGGCAAAGAAGGAATTTGATAGGAAGAGGCCACAAGAACTTGGCTGTTTCATTTGCTCCAAAGAATTCCTGTTCAAATCCATCCTTCGCAAATCCAGAGGTGTTTCCATTTGTTTCACCTCCTCCCCTCACTTCTTCAGCAGTGAAATGGAAAATGGGGGGGAGAAAAGGAGATAATTGGGAGGATGCCAGCTGTGAGCTTAAAATAGATCCAAATCCTTCCTCTTCCCTACCTGCAGAAGGAAAAGGAGGAGGTATTTAAATATCTATCTCTATAAACACCTTTATTTATGGATTAGCCTTTTATTGCTTTAAGGAAGGCCAGGAATACCAATTAAAGTAGACCCTGCTAATTAAAGGCAATTCAACAGCCCTGTGGGGTCACTACTGTCCCCAAGGGCTGTGGGGTCAGATCTGTCCATGTGTGGCACAGGACAGGACCTTCAATCCACAGCTGATCCCAAATTAAACCCCTGGATCAGCCCTGTGTCCCCTCCAAAAGCTGAGAGGAATGAGATTAAATCCTTTGGGATGTGCAGGGATCCTTTGGGATCAGGGACCCCCACGGGCAGGGTCCACAGCCCAGCCAGGATCTGGATCCTGAAATCTTCTCAATGGATTCTTCTGTGCAAGCCTGGAAAATCCCACTTTATTTCCCTTATCCAGGCTGGGATTCCCAGTGTAATTCCCAAAGGAGCAGCCACACCACACTTGGGCATTTGTTTGATCTCTCCCAGGTTTATTCCTTTAAACATGCACAAGGAAATGAAATATCCAAAATTTCCCTATTTTTTATCTTTTGTTTTGTTTTGGAACAGGGTTGTGAAATCCCAACGTTTTTACTCCTCCGGTGCTGCTGGGGTGAAGCAGCAGATGCAGAAACCCTGGCACTATTTATGTGCTCCCAATATTTTGGGGTGGATGGAATATTTCACCTGCCTGCACTCAAAGCAAACAGCCCCAAACTCCTGCAGCCCCCAAAATCCCCTCCATTCCTTGGGAGAATTTCCCAGCTGGAAGCCCAAGCATTTATTTAATTTATTTGCATGAAAAATGAAACAAAGCCAAGGAAAAAAACAGCAGCCCCCCCTTGGATGTTTGGGGGGCTCCCCAAGTTCTGCAGCCCAGGGTGGGGCTGTCACATCTCTGGGCTCTGAGGCAGCAGGGCTGGCTTTAGGGCCGAGCCGTGGCTTCCATGGAAACCCCAATTTCCAATGTTTTGTGCCTTTGTGCCTCCAGCAGGAATTGGTTCTGCAGGGTTGGGCAGAGCAGGGAGTTCTTCCTGAAGGTTTGGGGGCTGGAGAACAGGCTTGGGGCTCATTTTGCCCCGACACCCTGGGATGTGGGGTCACACCTGTCCCCAGAGCCTGTGGGGTCACATCTGTTCTGGGGGGGCTCTGGGGTCACACCTGGCCCAGGAGGGGCTGTGGGGTCACACCCATCCTTAGATCCTGTGGGGTCACACCTGTCCCCAAGAGCTGTGGGGTCACATCCATCCCCATGTCCCAAAAGTCCAGCCTGGCCCAGGCAGGGCTCTCTGCAGGATGAGCACATCCAGCTGTGCCAGCTGTGCCCAGCGGTGCCAGGCTCTGCTCCTGCCCCGGGGATGGCTCTGTGCCGGCAGAGAGATCCCATTCCCAGCCCAGGGGGACCTGAGAGACAAAAATCCCCATCTTTGTATTGCAGGGGCTCTGGGAGCACCAAATTCAGCCCATGAAGGCTGATCAGGGAATCCTGGAAAGGTTGGGTTGGGAGGGACCTTAAAGCCCATCCAGTCCCAACCCCTGGGATCCCTCCCACTGCCCCAGGCTGCTCCCAGCCCCATCCAGCCTGGCCTGGGACATTCCAGGGATCCAGGGGCAGCCCCAGCCTCTGTAGGAATTCTATTCCAGGGCCTCCCCACCCTCCCAGGGAGGAATTGTTTCCCAAAATCCAAACCCCATCCTGCCCCATTTGATCCCAGCCCTGTAATTTGTCCCCCAGATTCTGGTCCCTTAAAGGCTCAGCAGAGCAGAGGATGTCCCAGAGCTCCTCCATGCCTGGGGCAACCCCAGGGGAAAAAAACAGGGATAATACCCAGGATAAATCTGCTGCTCACTCAGCATGAGCTCAGTTCCAGCAGGAACTGCTCAGGAGAGCAAGGGAATAAATCCCAGAAATCCCCTGGGATGCTCCAATGGACACAGGGCCAGGGAAGGAGGCTGAAATCACCTGGGAGAGGAGTTTGGAGGGGGATCCTCCCTCCCTTTGCTCCCTTCCAGCAAAAAGACTAATAAATACGACTACTAATAATAAATACTACTAATAATAGTAAATACTAATACCCCTTCCAGGATAAATACTAATACTAATAAATACAGATATTAATACTAATACTGACACTATCCAGCAGAACAAAAACAATTTCATTTCCAGGGGATTTCAAGCTTTTCTTTAATCTTTTTTGTCTTCATCCAGGTTGATGTTTGAGGTGAAAATTAAGTTTCAAAAGAAGCCAAAGGTTTTGTTTGGAACAACTTTCAAAATTTGCCTTCCTGTCCCCTTTCAAGGGCACCCAGGGGATGTTTTGGGTGGGGAATGGTGGGATTCCCCACAATAATTCACTGAATTTGTCAAACTACAGAACCCCCAATCCATTCTCCCCCAGAAGGAGGAAACTCACCCAGCTCAAGGGATAATTTTCAAGTGACTTGTTGGTGAATTAGCAATATTTCTGGATCAGCTCAATTATTTCTTATTGGACTTAATTAGGTCCAATCAGCCTTTGAGCTGCTGTGGCTGCCTGAGGAATCACCCAGGGCTCGGATGCAGGGAATGAGCTGCTTTCCCAAACAACTGCAAACATGGAGAGAATTTCCAGAGGCTGGGGCCATGTCCCACCAGGTGATACGTGGGAATTTCATCCTCAGGTTTGCTTTGGTTTTGGAATGTTTTTGTGGGGAACCTTTTGGATTCCAGCTCCAGCTGGCCTTGGCCATCCCACCACCCTTTGCCAGCTAATTTAGAAAAATTGCTTCCCTCTAATAAATCAAGGAGATATGAGTGGATCATTTGGAGTGGATTTCAGGAAAAGCTGCTTCCCATGCAAAGCTGCTGCTCTTTCCTTCACAAGCCGCTTTTGCCAGGCTGCACCTGCCCAACAAAACCGAAAAAAACAAAAAACCGAAAAAAACCAAAGAAATACCTTTTGGTGAAGAGAAAGAGCTGAAAGTGAAGCCAGTGCAGGGCTGGGCTTTGCCTGCCAGAGAAAGCTGTGCCACAGGGCTGGGATGAGCGTGGAGAAGGAGGGAACTCGGGAGGATGTTCATGGTCGAGCACCTTTTATTTCCTTTCGTTTGTGGCAATAAATCATGGATAAAACAGCCCCGGCCCACCCGGTGGGGAAGCACTTGGGATGTTGATTATCCTGAGAGGGAGCCAAGGGGAAAAACTCCCAGTGCTTTCAACAGGCGGCGGGGAAAAACGAGCCGGGATCCGCCGGGAAAACGGCAGGAGAGGCTCCCTGGAGCTGCCAGAGATGCTGCTGGCATGGAGACGGGAACTCGGTTCTGAAAGGTCACGGCCGGTGCTGGGCTGATGGGAAGGATTCACTGCTCACGAGCACTGCTAAAAAATAGGAAAATGCTCCCGAGCATGGACACGAGCTGGGGAAAAAGCAGCCGAGTTATCTGAGGGCACCTGGCTGAGCTCAGGCAATGTTTGTGCTGCTGCCACCGCCCCCGCCCTGCAGGGCTCAGGCTCAGCCTCTCGGTCCCGTTTTCCCCCCATGTTTTAGGACAAGGAGCGGGATTTTGGGCCGGCTGCCCTCCAAGCCGCGGCTGCTGCACGTTCGCAGCTTTGGCACAATAAAAAAAGCAACTCGCCGGGAGAGGCTGGAGAGAAGCAGGCTGTAACGACTCCATCTATTGGGTAAAAATATACGGCTCCAAATGCACAGGGAAAATTAATTCCGAGGGAGAAAAAAAAAATATATCAGAGGGGATTCGGAGCAGTTACCGGCACTTACGGCTTAATTGGACACAATTAGAGGAATGTTTCTCTGTACTGTTTGAAAGCAAAATGAAGGTAACGGCAGCCGCTTGCAGAGATCCGAGCTCAGCAATGCCGAGGAGATGCCAATCCACATCCCGAGTTATTCCCGTCGCACGGGGTGTTAAGGGAAAGGGGCTTTTGGTGTCCGATCAGGGCAGGAGGAGCCTCTGACCCCGAAGGGCTCCTCAGGCTCGGGGTGAGGGGCAGCGAGGGGCGGGGGCGATGCTTCCCGGAACGCGTTTGTGCCTTTCCCATCCGCTCCATGGAGCCGAGGCGCGGGGAGCAGCGAGCCCGGAGCCCCCCGCAATCCATCCCCCCTCCCCGGATCGCAGCGGCCGCAGGGAGCCCGCTGCAAGCCTCGCCTCCGTTACCCCCGGCTTTCCTTGATATTATGTTCTCCCCCGGGGCTGGCTGAAAAGCAGAAAAACAAACTCCTGCCGGAGGAGGGAGGAGGCAGCGGGGGGGCCGGGGCCGGCGGCAGCCGGGGGATAACGGGGGGCGGAGGAGGAGGAGGAGGAGGAGAAGGAGGAGGAGGAGCGGGGGGCTACTCCGGGAAAGCAGCAGCGCGATCGGCGCCGAGCATCGCTCCCTCCGCCTCCCGAGCGCCGAGCGGCCGGGACTGGCACCTCGGCAAGCTTCGTCCCGGTCTTCCTCCTCCTCAGCCTCCTCCTCCTCCTCCTGCTGCTCGCAGCCCTTGGCCGGGGCGCGCCCGGCGGAGCGCTCGGCGATGGCAGCGCGGGGCGGGCGCGGCGCGGGGCGGGCGGGCGCGGGCCGGGGGTAGCGCGTGGGTCCCGCAGCGCTCTCCCCGCCGGGGTCCCGGGGTCCGCGGGCTCGGAGCCCGGCAGGGTCGCGGCGGGGCTCGGTCGGTGCCGGTGTCGGGCGGGGCGCGGCAGCGCGGGATGTGAGCGGCGCGGCCGGGCAGGGACAGGGGCAGCCACAGGGACAGGGGCGGGCGGTGCGGGCGGCGCCGGTGGCCCCGGTGGCCCCGGGCCCGGCATGCCGCGCTGCCGGAACTGCCGCCCGCCGCGCAGCTCGGGGCCGCGGGCCGCCCGCGGGCGCTGCCCCCGCCGCTCGGGGCCGCAGCCGGCGGGGGGCCCGGGGATGGCGCGGCGCTGCTCGCCCTGAGCCCGGCCCGCAGGAGGACGAGCGGCAGGAGGAGGAGGAGGAGGAGGAGGGGAGCGCCCATGGCGCGGGGGCGCCGGGCGCCGGCGCTGCGCACTCGGCTGCACGGGCTGCGCCTCATGTGCTCGGCGCGGGCGGCGCCGGCGCGCCGGGCGCTCTGGGTGCTCGCCTTCTGCACGGCGCTGGGGCTGCTGCTGGCCTGGTCCTCCGACCGCCTGCTGCACTGGCTCGCCTTCCCCTCGCACACCCGCGTGCGCACCGAGTGGAGCCGCCAGCTGCCCTTCCCCGCCGTCACGCTGTGCAACAACAACCCGCTGCGCTTCCCTCGCCTCTCCAAGGGCGACCTGTACTACGCGGGGCACTGGCTGGGGCTGCTGCTGCCCAACCGCACCGCGCGGCCGCTGCTCACCGAGCTGCTGCGCGCCGACGAGGCGCGGCTGCGCTGGTTCGCCAAACTGGCCGATTTCCGCCTCTTTCTGCCGCCCCGCCACTACGAGGGCATCAGCGCCGACTTCATGGACCGCCTGGGCCACCAGCTGGAGGACATGCTGCTGTCCTGCAAGTACCGCGGCGAGCTCTGCGGCCCGCACAACTTCTCCGCGGTGAGTGCGCGCCGGGAGCATCCCCTGCTCTCGGCTGCTGTCCGGGGTCCCCTGGGTCGTGTCGGTCTGGTCCCGGTTCCTGTCGGTCCAAGAGCCCTGGATCGTGTCGATTCTGTCCATGTCCCTAGTTCTAGTCAGTCCAAGAGACCCCCGGGTCGTGTCGGTCCAACAGCCCTGGATCGTGGCGGTTCTGGCCCATGTCTCCGGTTCGAGTCAGTACACGAGAACCCCAGGTCGTGTTAGTCCAAGAGCCCCGGTTCGTGTCGGTTCTGGTCCGTGCCCCTGGTTCATGTCGGTCCAAGACCCCCGGGTCGTGTTGGTTCTGTTCCCGGTTCGGGTCGGTCCAAGAGACCCCCGGGTCATGTCGGTTCTGTCCGTGTCCCCAGTTCGTGCAAGTCCAAGACCCCTGGGTCGTGTCGGTTCTGTCCCCGGTTCGTGGCGGTCCAAGAGACCCCCGGGTCATGTCGGTTCTGTTCCGTGTCTGCGGCTCCTCTCGGTCCGAGGGATCCCCGGCTCGTGTTGGTCCCGGTCCCTGTTCCCCGATCGTGTCGGTCCAAGGGCACCCCTGACTGATGTCGCTTTAAGGGACTCTTGGTTGGTGTCGGTTCCGCTCCGTGTCCCGCTCCCGGCCCCGCCGCTCGCTGCGCCTTTGCCCATCGTGCCCGGAGCGCTCCGGGGTCGCAGCGGTCCCGGAGGGTCCCGGTGTGTCCGTCAGGTCTCGGTGTGTCCGGCAAATTCTGGAGAGTCCAGTGGGTCCTGCTGTGTCCGGCAGGTCCCGGTGTGTCCGGCAGGTTCCGGAGGGTCCAGCGGGTCCCGGTGCGTCCGGCAGCATCCGGCAGGTCCCGCAGGGCCGGGAGGTTCCCCCCGGCCCGGGAGCTCCCTGCGGGTCGCTGCCCACCGAGCGCTTTCCCTCCCGCTGGTTTTTGCACCGGCGCCAAGTGATGCTCTCTGGTTTAAGGGGTGACTGTCTGGCGTGTGAGGAGCTGGCTGCTGCCTTGGGTTGTAATGAGAAATAATTAAATTAATGTCGCACCATCCCCGCCGCTGCCTGCCCACGTTCCGCGTTGCTCCCAGCGTAGTCGCACTCAGATTTTTCCCCAGTGCGAGCCGAGGTCCCCCGGCCCAGCCCTGCCCATCCCGCCGGGCTCTGCTGTGCTCGGGCTCCTTCGGCTCCCCGTGCATCCATCCCCTGGATCCGCTCCTTTGGGACCCCTGGAGCGCTTTGGGATGCGGAGCTTTGCTGAGCCGAGCTGATCCCAAAGGTGTTTGATCCCCGATTAACCAGCGGGGCTTGGATCAACCCCAAAGCTCGGGGCCGGGCTTTACAAACGGCTAGGAGCGGGATCCGTGCTTGGGAGGATCCCGGTGGGACTGTTGGGAGCTCTGGTGTGTTGGACACACGTGAAGGATGCCCGGGAGCAGCGGGATGCTGGTGGTGCTGGAATATTCCGGTGCGCTGATCTCTGCGGGGCTGAGCATCCTTAAACGGGGGCTGGGGTCTGTGGGGACAGAGCAAACTCTGCCTGCGAGCTGGATCCCAGGGATGCAGCCGGGAAATGAGACGGAATTGTCCCTTTGGGCTTGTCACGGCAGCCGCTGAACTGTGCAGGGGAGGAGGGATGGAGGAGCTGCCCCGGCCGTGCAGGCAGCAGCTGCTGCTGTGAGCGGGAGCGGCACAGCTGGGGGGAAATCCGAGATAAAAACGGATTTTTAGGTCCTTTCCAGCAGGACAATCCGGTACCGTGGGACGAGGAAATTCGGGAATTACAGCAGGGACAGGCGGTGGGCAGTGGGGAAAAGCTGCCTCCCCCTCCTGGGTGCCAGGGCAGGATCTGCCGGTGCCAGGGAGGGCTGACAGCGAATTTCACCGAGCCCTCACTCCTCCAAGGTGCAGCAAACCTGGCCAGGGTCCTGCTGTCCCGGCCAGGATAAATCCTGGAGTGCTGCTGTGTCCGAGGCTGCTCTGGGGGTGCTGCAGGAGCTCCTCAGGGATGGAATTGGGCACTCCCAGCTCTGCAGCTGCCACCAGGCTGCCCGAGGAGTAGGGTCTCCTCCAGCCATCCTGGAAATGTCCCAGAAACTTCTCCCCGAGGCTGGGAGGGAGGAATTGGGGGTGTGATCCCTGGAGCTCACAGCACTGAGGGCATTGCTCAGCTGAGGAAACAGGGAAAAATATCCTTCCCATCCCAAAAGGGGCTGTGTGGCTCCAGGGTGGAGGGAGAGGGGAGTCCCTGTGCCAGGAACCACCTGGATCTGCTTTCCCTGCCCCAGCTCTGCAGGTGAGGGGGGTCGGTGCCACCTCCTTGTGTCCCAGCACATCCCTCCTCCTCCTCCTGTGTGACAGAACAGGGGAGGGAGTGACCTCTGCCTTGTCCTTGAGGGGATGCTGAGGAGCTTTTCCACCTGGGAACCACAGGTGGAGAGAGCTGTTCCCTGTGGAGCCTGCAGGAAACAATTCCTGTGGTTGGGAGTGTCCCCAGAGCTCAGGACAGGGCACTGCCCCAAAATCCCGTTTTATTTATGATTTTCCCCCAGCTGAGTTTGGCCACTTCCTCCAGGAGCTGCTCCCAGTTTGGCTGGGCTGGAGCACAAACCAAACCCCTTTTCTTGAGCAGGGATTCTTCTGGAGAGGAGGGATGGGAGTGATTGGGAATTGAGGGGTGGGAGTGCTTGGGAATTGAGGGATGGGAGTGTTTGGGAAAGGAGGGATGGGATTTTTTTGGAGAGGAGCATCCAACTCAGGAAAAGCTGGAAGGAAGGAATAGGTGTGTCTGTGGGATGGAGGTGCCATACCCAGGGCTGAGCTTTCCTATGGGGCTGAGCCCCTCCTGTCTGGGCTATTTGGGCTTCTGCTTCTCTTCCTGGATTTGGAGGGAGAACCCCAAGGAGAGGCAGGAAAATCCTGTGGTGTGAGCTGAGCACAGGAATGAGGCAGGATGTGTGAAAAGATAAATGCAAATGAAGTAAATGGGGGTGTAAAGAGAATTTTTAGAGGTTTTAGCCCTAACCTGCTCAGGTGCTCCAAGAGCATCTTCTGGGCCAAAAGACCAGGAGGAGGTGAGGCTTTCCTGGGGATTTGCACAATCCAAATTGTGCAAAAGCCCAAAGCAGAGGGGATTTGGAGCAAACGAGTCCTGGCTGAGATGTGGAGCGGAGCAAAGGGGCTGGGGGAAGGAGCTGCTCTCCTGTGAGTGATTCCAGCTCTACCCAGGACGTTCCTGCTCCTCCCAGCCCATCTCCACAGCAGATTCCCTCTCCTGCTCCTCCCAGCCCCTCCAAACCATGGGGGCAGAGGTGTTGGGTGTTGTGGGTGACATGGAAAAGGAAGAGGACACTGGGGAATGAGCCCAGAAATCCCAACAGTGTGGGAAGTGTTGCTTTTATTCCTTAAGAAATGGAAATATAGGATTGCAGTGATCTTTGGAGCTTGGGATGATAAATCCAGATTTGTTCCATTTAGGAGGGCTCAGCTCTGAGTTATTTCCTGGCCTGCTCCAGGAGGGGTTTGATGTCCCTGTCAGTGTTTTCTAGAAGGATCAGGGTTTGTGAATGGATCAGGTGGAGTCTCCTGTCCTCAGTCGAGGTGTGGCTTTACTTATTTTAGGCTGGAGATGAAGTTGGGCTGTTGGGGTGGTTATCCAAGAATCCTGGCATGGTTTGGGTTGGGAGGGACCGTAAAGCCATGGCAGGGACACCTTCCACCATCCCAGGGTGCTCCAAGCCCTGTCCAGCCTGGCCTTGGACACTGCCAGGGATGGGCTTTAAAACCACCCAGGAATGCTTGGAGCTGGATAAATCCAACCTTCCCAGCTGCCCACGTGCTGATTCCGAGGGAAGGAAGCATCCTGCACCTCCTGGCCTTCTAAACTTCTCCCAAAACCCAAATCCAAGTGCCAGAATGGGCAGCTCAGTGAGTGAGGAGCTGTTTTCCATGGAGTGACTCTATCTGGGAGGAGCTGAGGCTCGTGTTGAATTGGATTTTGCTCTGCTCTGCATTCCCTGGATTTGGGGTTGATTTATCCCTCTGAGCTCTTTGTCTCTGGAATATTCATCTTGCTTGCCCTGTCCTGTGCTCATTGATTTCTTTCTTCCTGGGATTTTTCATCCTGAGAAATTAATGAGCGGATCCAACATCCTGGGGTGTGTTCATGGCCTGGGGTTTGGGGTTAATGCTCTCCTGATTTAATAACTCCCCAAAGCCAATTGTCACCTGGGCCTCTGCCTGGGGAGCTGTGGCAGGGTTTGGTGCCATCCTTCATGAAATCCTTGGATTTCTGGGCTGTTCCAAAGGCTCTGCAGTCAATACTTGCTCGTGGATTGATTTGCTCAGTTATTTCTTGTTAAACCATTTAATTTCTCCCCAGAGCAGGGATTACATGGGGTGGGAGCTGCACAGAGATCTCAGTGCTGCTTTTTAAAAATATTCCTGTGTGTTTGCTTGAAAATCTGATGGATATTGCTGACATCCCCCTCAGGTGGGGCTGTAATTGTGGTTGAGAATCCTCTGTGGATCCCAGGGTGAAGCTCAGCTTAATCCCACCAAATGAATGGGACATTTCAGCCCTGGGTTTGGTTTGGTGGGAGGGCAGAGAAGAATTCTGGAACAGCTGCAAGGACCTTAATTACCACCACCACAATCTATTGCAGAGGAATTTCAGGATGTGGGGTTGTTTATTTGGGGATTTTCCTCACCCACCCACAAACTGTTTCATGCCATTCCCTTTTCCACCTTTATTCTCTCATATTTTTATTTTAATTCTTTATTTTCGGCTTCACTTCCAAACAGAGCTGTGCCTTGGGGGTGGTGTTGCCTTTGGAAGGGCCGTGGGTGGTGTTGAACGTGGGGCTGGAGCCTGGAATGTGCCCCCAGATTGTCCCAGTGCCACTTCAGGGACCTGCCTGGGGTGAAAGCAAGGCCTGTTCTCCCATCCTGGGGGAATCCTGCTGATTTTGGGTTCCTGGAGGCAGAATCCAAGGAGGAATCCAGGGTGGGCTCTGCCAGGTGCTGCCCCAATGCTGTCTGTGATGGCCTGAAGGGTTTGGGGTGGTTCCCTGGGGGTTTGGGGTTCTTCATCTCCTGCAGAGCTGGGTGCTGAGGGGATTTGGGGTTCTCTTGGGCTGGGGAATGGAAGCAGGGATGAGTTTGGCACTGAGCTGGTGGGTGCTGAGAGGGGCCAAGAGCTGTGGGAGGAGAAGGACAAAGCCCAGGGGTCCCAGAGCTGCAGGGATCCCAAAGGAATCCATGGAGCAAGGAAAGCAGCAGGGCCTGGGCTGCTGGGGGCTTAAACCCACCCAGTGCCACCCCTGCCGTGTCAGGGACAACTCCCACTGTCCCAGGGTGTCCCAGTGTCCACCCTGGCCTTGGGCACTGCCAGGGATCCAGTGGCAGCCACTCTGTGCCAGGGCCTACACACCCTCACAGGGAACAATTCCCAGTTCCCAATATCCAATCCATCCCTGCCCTCTGGCACTGGGAGCCATTCCCTGGGTCCTGTCCCTCCATCCCTTGTCCCCAGTCCATCTCCAGCTCTCCTGGAGCCCCTTCAGGCCCTGCAAGGGGCTCTGAGCTCTCCCTGGAGCTTCTCCTCTCCAGGTGAGCAACCCCAGCTCCCCCAGCCTGGCTCACAGGGGCTCCTGTAAGTCAGGGGTCTCTCTCTCCAAGTAAGAAGAGACTTTACAAAAGGGTTACCATATATTTTGGTAATCTTTTTGAAAAGAATTGGAATTGAAGAGCACCAGTGAAACAGCTAGACAGGAAGTGATTACTACTACTGTTGGTTACTCCAGCTTTAACTAGTTCCACATCTATTAGTTGTCTCTGAAACTTCATGCGTTTATTGTCTCTGGATGGACAATTTATTGTTTGCACAGAAAACATGAACATGAGTCGCTGCCATTCTGTGGCAGTTTTATATCCTAACATGGAGAAGCTCTGGGGCCTCCTCTGGACTCATCCCAGCAGCTCCAGGTCCTTCTGGACCATGGCAGTGTCACCTCGAGAACCTGCAGTGATGTCCCTCATGACAGTGACCCCATGCCTGACTTCTTCCCCCAACAGAACAAACTGGAATAAGGAATCAAACCCTGCCAGGCAGCTCAGAGTGCCCAGGTAATGGGATCTGTCCCCAAGGCTGTTCTGGGACACAGATTCCTGCTCCAGGAACACCCCCAGCCTGGCTCCAGCCCTGCAGCAGCTCCGTGGCTCCTCTGCACCTGCTCCAGCAGCTCCAGCTCCTTGGAATCCTGAGTGACTCCCTGGAGGCTCTGTCCAGGTGTGGCAGGAGTGTCCCTGCAGCAGGAGCAGGACAGAGCGGTTGTGGATGTGTGGCTGTGCAGGGAGTCAGGAGTGAAAATCCCACGGAATTTGGGTAGAGCAGGGCTGGGCTGGACTCCTTTGCACCCCACACTCTGTCCCAGTGCCTCTGGATCCAGGTGCAGCTACAGGTTTTAGCTCCAGGTGCACATCCAGGGCAGATCCAGGTGCAGATCCAAGAGCAGCTCCAGGGCAGATCCAGGTTTTAGTTCCAGGTGCAGATCCAGAATTTAGATCCAGGTGCAGCTCCAGGTTCAGATCCAGGTTTTAGTTCCAGGTTCAGATCCAGGTGCAGCTCCGGGTTCAGATCCAGGTTTTAGCTCCAGGTTCAGATCCAGGTGCAGCTCCAGGTTTTAGGTCCAGGTGCAGCTCCAGGTGTAGATCCAAGAGCAGCTCCAGGTGCAGTTCCAGGTATAGATCCAGGTGTAGATCCAAGAACAGCTCCAGGTTTTAGCTCCAGGTGCAGCTCCAGCTGCAGGCAGCTGTTGGAATCCTGCACCCCTGGTGGTTTGACCAAGGCCTGGGCAGGATTCTGGGATGGGAATCTCCTGGATTCATAGATCTCCTGGGCTGGAAGGGATCCACAAGGATCCATGAATCCAACTCCTCACTTCACCATGAATGTGGGAACTGAGATTTCTGGAAGGACAGGAAAAATATCACTTCAGTGAGGAAAGGATTCAGCTGAGTTTCACCACTTCCTCCATGAGCTGCTCCCTGTTTGGCTGGGCTGGAGCACAAACCAAACCCCTTTTCTTGAGCAGGGATTTTTCTGGAGAGGAGGGATGGGAGTGATTGGGGATTGAGGGATGGGAGTGTTTGGGGATTGAGGGATGGGAGTGATTGGGAGAGGAGGGACAGGATTTTTTTGGAGAGGAGCATTCAGCTGCAGGAATAGGAAGGATTTTTAGCAGGACTTTCCTGTGTTTTTTTCCCCCAACCTGCTGCTTTTTCCCTTTTCCATTTATTCCATCCATCCATCCATCCATCCATCCATCCATCCATCCATCCATCCATCCATCCATCCAGGGGATTCCAGGTGCTGAAGGTGCAATCATTACCATGGGTTTGTTTGAGTCCTGGAATAGATTGCCAATAATTACTGCCCACCCTGAGCAGAATTAATGTAATTAAAGACACACTTACAGTCCCCGCCCACTCTGGGATGCTGCCAGGGCTTAATTAATGTTTGCAAATTGCTCCAGGATCTGCATGGGACTGCACAAAGAGTGGGAATTCCTGGAATGGAGTGCCCTGGGACACTGCTGTGGGCAGGAGAAGGAAATCCAGGGATGCAGGGTGGGGATCAGAGGGATTTGGGCTCCCAGTGCCCGTGGGTTTGTTCCCTTGGGAGCCTGAGGCTGTGGGGTTTGCCCTTCCCTCTGCTGCAGTTCAGGAGAATTCCCTTTATTCTGAAATCCCTGGAGTTTGTTCCCACTGGAGCTCTCTTCCTTTTGGCCATGTTTTTTATGCTGTCATTTATCCTGAATTCCCTGGGCCACTGGGGCTGTTCCCACTGGGAGCAGTGATGGTGCCAGCAGGGCCTTGCAGCATCCCGGGCTGGCTCTGGAACCCATCCCTTTTCCCAGCAGGAGGGATAAAACTGGAACTGGGTTGAGCTTTTTCTCCTCTGTTTGCTTTTCCCAGCCTGGCTGCAGATTTTCCATGAGCTGGGATGGAGGGAAGCTGCTGGATTCTTGTGTGGAGCAGCAGCACCCATCCTGGGGCAGGGACAGGGATTGCTCTGGATTATTTATCCTGGAAAAGGGTATGGACAGGGATTTCTCTGGGTTATTTGTCCTGGAAAGGGGCAGGGACAGGGGTTGCTCTGGGTTATTTGTCCTCAAAAGGGGCAGGGACAGGGATTCCTCTGGGTTATTTATCCTGGAAATGGCTCTGGGACATGGACAGGGATTCCTCTGGGTTATTTATCCTGGAAAGGGGCATGGACAGGGATTTTTCTGGATTATTTATCCTGGAAAAGGGGCAGGGACAGGGATTCCTCTGGGTTATTTATAATGGAAATGGGCATGGACAGGGATTGCTCTGGGTTATTTACCCTGGAAAGGGCTCAGCTTGCCTGGGAGCTGCTGCTTGTCCAGATGTTTTGCAGCTGGATGGCATCTAAGGGCTGATCTCCCATTCCTTGTCCATGCAGGAGGCCAGGCTGGAACTGGCCTGGATGCAGGGATGGGGGGATGTCCTTTGGAATGTAGGGATGCCCTTTGGGATGGGGGAATGCCCTTTGGAATGTAGAGATGCCTTTTGGGATGGTGGGATGTTCTTTGGGATGCAGAGATGTCGTTTGGGATGGGGAAATGTCCTTTGGGATGCAGGGGTACCCTTTGGGTTAGTGGGATGCCAGGATGCTCTCTGGAATGCAGGGATGTCCTTTGAGATGCAGAGATGCTCTCAGGGATGAGGATCCCCTCTGTCCAGTTGTAGGGACTCCTGTGGGGCCAGGAACTGGTTGGGAAAATCCTGCCTAAATCCCAGGCTTTAAAAATGAACCCTCAGCTCCCAAGGTGGGAATTGTCCCCCCCAGTTGCCCAGCCCAGTGTGCTCAGGGCTCCCAGCAGGGCTGCTTGATGTTGGAATCCCCATTTTTCCTGCATTCCTGCTCTCTGGCCCTTTCCAGCACTTCCACCCTTCCCTGATTGCCTTTCCCCAGATCCCCCTTCCATCCTGGTGTCCTTGGGAGTGAGGGCCCTGCATTTCTGTCCTGCTGAAACCCTGAATGCCTCCCTTCAAACCTCTGGGATGACACAGCTCCTTCACTTCCCTCTCAGCACTTCTGGGACTTCTCATTCTCTCTTTTCCTTCTTTTCCCTCCTGTAATTTCAAGCAGTGGTAGCTGGAATTTTAAATTTTTTTCATTAATTGTTCCACTCTTCTTTTCCCAATTCTATCATTTCTTCCTGGAATAAAGCAAATTCTAGGCAAACTTCCTCCCCAAACCCCTGGAGCTTGACATTTTTTCAATAATAAAGTTGGAGTGTAAATTAGGAACTGGAGCTGTTCCCAATCCTGGGAGCACACTGCTGCCATCCCCACTTTCCTCTGCTTTATTAAATCAGGAGGAATGGCCCATTATAATCCAATTAACTGTGATTCCCAGGCAGGAATTCCTGGCTCCAGAGTGGGGGAAAAGTTGGATAAAATGATTGTAAAAGGCTTGGGATTGTGAGGTTTGGGATTTTTTTTTTCCTTTTTCCCTTTAAAAACCCTTCAGCAGCTGAAACCAGGGCAAAGCCATGGAGGGGAGTTGGCTCCTGGGTTTGTAATAAATTTATGGAGTGCTCCAAAGTGGCTCCTTGTGGGCATGGAGATCCTGCTGGGCTCCCAGCACATGTTCCTGCCAGGATTCATCCCATCTTTCTCCTGGAATTCACGGCTCAGTGCTCCCAGCACTCGGGTGGAAGGGAGGGACAGAAGGACCAGCAACGTGTCCATGGAATTCTGTTCCTGCAG
Source organism: Zonotrichia leucophrys gambelii (assembly GCF_028769735.1). Classification (NCBI taxonomy): domain Eukaryota; kingdom Metazoa; phylum Chordata; class Aves; order Passeriformes; family Passerellidae; genus Zonotrichia; species Zonotrichia leucophrys. Next base: position 841,359 of record NC_088196.1, read on the forward strand.
CTCCAAAAAACCTGGCACAGCTTGGAGAGATCTGGGGGGGTGCAGGCAGGTGGAGAAATGAGGTCATTGAGAGGTTTGGGTTGGAAAGGACCTTAAGGGACCTTAAACCCAGCCAGTGCCACCCCTGCCATGGCAGGGACACCTCCCACTGTCCCAGGCTGCTCCCAGCCCCAATGTCCAGCCTGGCCTTGGGCACTGCCAGGGATGCAGGGGCAGCCCCAGCTGCTCTGGACACGCTGTGCCAGGGCCTGCCTGTCGCAGACATCTTTTATGAAGAATCCTTTCCTTAGGATTTTTCCTCTGAGAAGCTGAGAGGCCTCAGGAACAAAATGTAGACAATGGTTATCTGCTGCTGTGGAATGCAACAGGTGCATCTGGGATTGGTCTCATGTGGTTGTTTCTAATTAATGGCCAATCACAGTCAGCTGGCTCAGACTCTCTGTCCCAGCCACAAACCTTTGTTATCATTCTTTGTTTTTCTATTCTTAGCCAGCCTTCTGATGAAATCCTTTCCTCTATTCTTTTAGTATAGTTTTAATATAATATATATCATAAAATAATAAATCAAGCCTTCTGAAACATGGAGTCAGATCCTCGTCTCTTCCCCAATCTGAAAACCACTGTGAACACGGTCACACTTGCCCACCCTCACAGGGAACAATTCCATCTCTCTTAGACCTCCTTGCTTCACTAAATTTTGTAGCAATTCCCAAATGCCTCCAATGGAAATGGGCTGTGCAGCAGGGAAACAGCCTGGGAGGCCCCTGGAATGCACCAACACAGCGTTCCCACCGCTGGAAAGAGCTTTATAAGAAATATTTGGGAATAGCAATTGTCTTGTTTTGGAAAACCAGGTGTCTGCTAAGAAGACAGGAGCCTCCCCTGAAGTGGAAACTGTTAAACCCTTCCCTCTGAATTGCTATAAATTTTAAATTAAGGGGCTCTCAAGCTAAAAATATGGCAGCAGGAATAACAGTTCTTCAATAGGAAAGAAAATAAAAAGATAAAATAAACAATGCAGTAAACTAAAACAACACTGACAGAGTCAGAACACAACCTGACACCCTGTGTGTGACCACAGGGGTTTTCAGGTGAGGGAAGAGACGAGAATGTTGACTCAATGTTCAGAAGGCTTGATTCATTATTTTATGATATATATTACATTAAAACTATACTAAAAAGAATAGAAGGAAAAGTTCTCCTCAGAAGGCTAGCTAAGCTAAGAATAGAAAGGAATGAATAATAAAGGTTTGTGTCTCAGACAGAGAGTCCAAGCTAACTGGGCTGTGGTTGGCCATTAATTCTAAACATCCAAGATGGGCCAATCACAGATGCACCTGTTGCATTCCACAGCAGCAGATAAACATTGTTTACATTTTGTTCCTGAAGCCTCTCAGCTTCTCAGGAAGAAAAATCCTAAGAAAGGATTTTTAATGAAAAGATGTCTGTGACACTGTGGGTCAGGGTGTTGGCAGCAGTCCCATTGGAATTGTGGCTCAGCCCTCCTGCAGTGTCAGGGGTGGTTCTGCTGGAGCAGGGATCCTGGAGAAAGGTGCAGTCTCTTCCTCTGAAGGTCCAGTGGAAGAGGCAGCTGCTGTTCCTCTGGGAATCCAGTGGAGAAGCCGTGCTGGTGTTCCAGAATCTCCAGATTATATCCAGGTAGGAATGCTTGGCTCCTCCCTCTGGGCTCACATCTCCCAATGGAATGCTGTAGTTCTTATCAGTCATGCAGGGACATTCAATAGCCGTTATAAGCAGGTGTCTCCCTGGAGGGAGGATTGGTTGTGGAAGCGATAAGGAAAACTGCCCAATGAACAGAAGCCAGCTGCCGTGCAGGTGGCAAATAGAATACAATTTGCTTAGCAATCCAGGACAGTAGTGGATTCTCTGAGGAGGGAATGATCTTCCCCCTCCCATGCCTGGGATAAGGGATGGGAAGTTTGGGAGCAGCTCCCTGTGCTGGAACAGCTGCTCCCAGCATTCCAGTTCAGCTTTCCAGCTTGTTCCCTGCTCCATCAGCATCTCCTGCTCTCCAAACTCTGCTGAATGCCCGAATTTCTTCCTTCAGGGAGTGCTGGAGCAGAGGCACCTCCCTGCCCGAGTCATTCCTGGCAAACAATCCCAGGAATCCCGACTGGAGGTGGCAGATCCTGGCAGTGTTCCCACAATCCCAACCTCCCACACCATCCAAACACTGGCATGTCAGAGCCATCAGTCCCTGTGCTCTGGTGCTGCCTGGAGCCCCATCTTCCCTCTCTGGAAGCCTCCTGCAGTCCTAGGTGGTTTGTGGCACCCAGGGCTCCAGCTGGGTCTGCTCCTGGTGTTTGATCCCCGCTCACCAGCACATTGCAGTGAGGATCAGCCAGGGATCCTCCCCAAGGACCCTCCTGACTATTTACAGACATGAACGGGACGGGGCTGCTGTGGAACTGCCTTGAACTGTTTTATTTTCCAGCATCAGTCTCATTACATGATTGTGACAATGGGAAGATGCCGCCAGCTCACATCCCAGGCAGCAGACCAAAAGTTTAATCTTACAACTCACTTTATAAGCTTCTTGACCAATCACACAAAGCAAAAGCACATTGACAGTAGTTCCATCCAATCACTATCAGCACAGGTACCTGTGGTTAAAACAATGCTTGCCTATTTCAAATACAATACCTGCTTGTGAGCCTTAAAACACAACGCACAGAGCTCCATTATTAAGCTTTAACCTTCCTAATATCTTGCTAGATAAACTTTCTGCAGCTTAAGGAGGTATTCTAGACAAGCGTTAATACACAGACCATTGTTCTATTTGTCTTTGCTTTTCTACAGTTTAAATAATTTTTCTGCTGACCAATCTCATGGCTGCTGCTTAGCTCTAAGCACAGTTCTGCTGTCTCTGGGGGCTGCCTTTTACAGCTTTCCCAAAACTCTCTAATTTTATGGATTCCCACACCCTCCTGCTTTGCTCTGCAAAGTCCACTTGCCTTTCACCCTCACAAACATTGTTCCCTTGTCTTCATCCCTGGGTTCAGCCCAGCCCTTCCCTCCCCTCAGGTTTCTCCTGTGGGTTGGAGTCACCCAAAGTCCCTCCCTGCTCCCCCTGCCCTCTGTGTAGGTTTGGGTGTCCTTGCAGCAGGCCCCTGGCCAGGTGGTAATTGGTATTGATTCCCTGATTCACAGAAGGCTGATCAATAATCTACATCTCTATAAGAAACCCATTGCTTTTATAGACAGTTATCATACAAGTGGACTTAATTGGTGCTCCAGTCCAAACCAATCACCATTGGCTAATTAAGAAATCACCCTTTGGTAAATAAATCTCCATAACACATTCCATCTGTTCACAAGTTAATATAAGAATTGTTCCTCATTCTTTTCTCTGATCTTCTCACAGCCTTTCCCAGAAAGGCCTGGGGAAGTTGTGCCTCTCTCTGTGGTGCCACATTTGGGGACACAGCTGTCCCCCTCCCCTGCCTGGGGAGCTGTGTCAGGGCCGTGCTCTCTGCTCCCTGCTCTCTCCTGAAACACTGAAATCCAGTTCCAGGCAGTGAAAGTGGGACATTCTTGACCCCAGTCCTGTTTTCCTGACCCTGCAGGACAGAGGCTTCCCTTGCCTTTGTGCCACAGGAGAGAGGACAGGAGTGGGACCCATGGGATGGGTTTTCCTTGGGCTGGGATTCCCAGCTCTGGGTGTGCCCTTTGGGGTTTGATGCTTGTTGTAGGTCCCTTCCACCTGAAATTCCTTCTCCTTTTCCTTCTCCCCAGAATTGTTTTGATGGTTGTTGTAGGTCCCTTCCACCTGAAATTCCTTTTCCCTTTCCCTTTTCTCATTCCTGTTCCTCAGAATCTCCTCTACCTTGGATTTTTCCAAGCACTGGACACTTCCCATTCCTTTCTGGCTCATGCCCATTAACCTGTCTTTGCCTTTTTTTGTGCCAAATTCATTGTGTTAAAATAATTGCAGTGGCTCCAAGACCCTTAGATAGGGGGGACATTGGGGAGGTGGGAATAAAACCATTGGTTTGGGTTAGGTGGGAATAAAGCTCCTGGCTGGGGAAGGAAGTTCCTGAATTCTCTGTGGTAGCTGCTTGGACAGGATCCACCTGGGGTCTCCTGTTCTGGGGGGTTTCTGGCTGTGGGATGAGCAGGGGATTTGGAGCCCTTGTGTTTCTGTACTCACATCAATGTTTCTGGTTTTCCAAAGGCCTTTCCCTCATGGAGTCAGTGTTCAGCTTTCCCTTGGCACAGGAGGGAATTTCTACTCACCAGAATTTAATCCCCCCCAATGAAACCATCATTAGCAGTTAATTGGTGATGGGGGAAATTCCAGCTCCCCTTTCCCTGCCCCGCTCCCCTGCCCTAGGGCTGGGGAGGTTTGATTTGGACTGACTCCTGCAATTGGGATCTGCCATATCCTGCAAAGGATGATCCAGTGTGGGAAGGAGATGCCTCAACATCAGAGACAGCTTTGGGGGCTTTCCAGAACTGGGACTTGCTGTGAGATCAGTTCCCTGTGGGATCAGCTCCCTGTGGGATCAGTTCCCTGTGGGATCAGCTCCGTGTGGGATCAGTTCCCTGTGGGATCAGCTCCGTGTGGGATCAGCTCCATGTGGGATCAGTTCCCTGTGGGATCAGCTCCGTGTGGGATCAGCTCCATGTGGGATCAGCTCCATGTGGGATCAGTTCCCTGTGGGATCAGTTCCTGTGGGATCAGCTCCATGTGGGATCAGCTCCCTGTGGGATCAGTTCCCTGTGGGGTCTGCTCTATGTGGGATCAGTTCCATGTGGGATCAGCTCCATGTGGGATCAGCTCCATGTGGGATCAGTTCCCTGTGGGATCAGTTCCCTGTGGGGTCTGCTCTATGTGGGATCAGTTCCCTGTGGGATCAGCTCCGTGTGGGATCAGCTCCGTGTGATGGATTTGGATGGGGTTTGGTGACGTTTGGGTAGCATTTGGATGGAGTTTGATGGGTTTCAATGGGTTTGGGTGAGGTTTGGTAGGGTTTGGATGGGTTTGGGTGATATTTGGGTAGCATTTGGATGGAGCTGGATGGGTTCAGGTGATGTTTGGGTTTGGATGTGGTCCTTGGATGGTTTCTGCCTCCTGTCCCTCCCTGGCCTTGGCACGGGGACATTGGGATGGCTGGACCCTCTGCCTGTGACAGAGGAAACCAAGAGCAGGGACAGAAAAAAGAAAAAAAAATCAAACCACAGAACCAGTGAGGCTGGAAAAGATTCCCAACGTGAAGCCCAGCCTTCCTCCAGCTCCCAGATTTCTGGAACAGTTTTACTGGGATTACAGAGCTCCAAAGCAGGAGCTGGCACCAGTGATCGCAGCCCCACACCGGGGTGTCCTTCCCCACATCCATTTTTCCTCCTCCCTCTCTGCTGGGCTCAGCTCCTGAATCTCCATCTCCTGTGAGCACAGCAGGGAAACAGCTGAAAATCCGCGGAGTGCTGATGGATTTGGAGGAGGGAATATCCAATCTGTGAGTGCAAAGGGCCTTGTTTTTATTGCTGGAGGTATTTTTTGCTCCAGTTTAATGGGATTAGTGCTGGAGGTTTGGGGCCAGCTGTTCCCTCTGCAGACAGGCAGGAAAACATTCCAGCATTCCACTCCTGCCGCTTTCATCTTGTAATGAGCTTGTCAGCAATTAGCAGCTCTTGGAAGGGCCACGGGAGTGACAACACTACAGCTCAGCGCCCAAAAGCTGCATTTTTAATGGGATTGGGTGGGAAAAAGGGCTGGAATGTGGGTGGTTCCAGGATTGATGGGCAGGAAGCACCGATGCTCTGCTTGGTGGCATTTCCTTGGTGTTCTGTGGCTGAGTTTGGGTTTATAATACACCCATATCTTGTGGGGATTTATAGGGAAATCCTGTGGGGATTTGTGGGGATATCCTATGGGAATCTATAGGGTAATCCTGTGGGAATTTATCAGGATATCCTGTGTGGATTTATAGGGAAATCCTGTGGGAATTTATAGGGAGACCCTGTGGGGATTTATAGGGAAATCCTATCGGGTTTTGTGAGAATATCCTGTGGGAATCTATAGGGTAATCCTGTGGGAATTTATCAGGATATCCTGTAGGGATTTATAGGGAAATCCTTTGGGGATTTTTAAAAATTTTCAACATAACTCACCTGGAATTTTCCCTTCTCAGAGGCAGGAGGGGAGTTCACTGAAGATTTTAGGTCTGTGAAGTCTTTTTCTAACCCACACCTAAGGAAACGTGGATGGCACATCCCTGGGAGAATGGGATGTGCAGGGAATTTCTGCAGGGCTGGCAGAGCTGGGAACATTTTTTGGGCAGAAAGGAGAGGTTTTGCTTGTCCTAGTTATTGGAGCCTGGATTTTTCCCAGTTCTATCCAGGTGGAAATAAACCTGGGATAGGTTTGAAAGCCCTGAACAGAGGAAAGGCTGACCTGGAATCTTGGAGTTTGTGCTGACCTCCAACCCTGGAGAAGACTTGCAGTGCATTTCTGTTGTTATTAGTTTTGAAGGCATCAGGCAGAGAAAATTCCTGAGCTTTTCCCTGCAGTTTTCCCCTGGAGCTGTTCCAGAGTTGTGCCTCTGCCCTGGTTTTTGTGGCTGGATGGCTGAAGCTGAGCTGGGCTTTGCTGAGGGCTCACCTGGGCAGGTATTGGGGCCAGGGGTCCAGCCTGGGAATGTTCAGCATGACACAAGCCAGGTGCTGCCTCAAATCTTTCCCAAAATCTTCTCAGAATTCCCCAGAATTACCCAGCTGGGAAAAGCCCTGTGTGACCATGGAGCCCTGTGACCTGCCACTGCCTTGTCCCCAAGTGCCACCTCCAGGGGGGATGTGGACACAGCTCTCTTCACAGAGAGCAGCAGGCACACGTTCTTCAAGGATTTCTCCTGGGGAAGGCAGTGAGAACCTCAGAGAAGAAGAGAAAACAATTCTTATCTCTAATTGCTGTTGTATTTGCTAGGAATGCCCCAGCAAAGGCAGGAATGATGAATCTGACTCCATGCTGTCAGAAGGATAATTTATTACTTTATGATACTATATTATATTAAAGAATGCTATACTATACTAAAGAATACAGAAAGGGTACTTACAGAATGCTAAAAAGATAATAATGAAAACTCCTGACTCTTTCCAGAGTCCTGACACAGTCTGGCCCTGGTTGGCCAAAGAGTGAAAACAACTCACAGCAGAATGCAATGGAACGATCACGATTTACCCACGATTGTGGGTAAACAATCTCCAAACACATTCCACATGAGCACAGCACAGGAGAAGCAAATGAGATAAGAATTGTTTTCCTTTTCTCTGAGGCTTCTCAGCTTCCCAGGAGAAAAATCCTGGGTAAAGGGTTTTTTTCAGGGAATGTGAATGCTACAATTCACTGCTCCTGTTGTTTGGCATGTGTGGAATGTGTTATGGGGATTGTTTACCCAAAGTGTTTTGTTAATTGGACACTGGTGAAGGTTGTTTAGATTCCTTCACCAGTTGGATCCACGTGTGTTGTGACTGGGGACAGTCACGGGTTTTTCTTTAGTATCTTTTTTTAGTATTCTTTAGTATATATCTTTAATATCTCTTTAGTATGTAATTTAGTATATAATATATATACTATATATCTATAATATATATTATATATTTATATATTATACACAATATGTGTATATATAATATATATTATATATTATATTATATTATATATCTATAATATATACTAATAGTGTATATTAGTATATATCTGTAATATCTCTTTGGTATGTAATTTAGTATAATAGTATCTATAGTATATGTACTATATATCTATAATATATATTAATAGTATATATTATATATTTATATATTATATATTTATGTAATATTTATAATATATATTATATCTATAATATATACTAATAGTATATATTAATATATATCTGTAATATCTCTTTAGTATGTAATTTAGTGTAGTATAGTATAGCTTAATAAAGCAATTGTTCAACCTCCTGAATCATGGGGTCAGAGCACATTGTTCCCCACCCCACTGATGGGGTCACCCTGCATTGATAGGGGGCTGCCTGCTCTCCCTGCCCTGCATCCCTGGCAGTGCCAGGCTGCTCTCCTGGATCTCCAGGCTGTGGAGGGGGACAGGGAAGGGACAAAGCCAGCATCACCTGTGCTGCCCAGAGTGTCATTTCCTGCTGCCAGCTCTGTCAGAGCTCGCTGAGGTTCATTAAAACGGCCCGGCCAGAGCTCTGTGAGTCACACAATTCCCACCTGGAGCAGCTGCTCCATCCCAGCCCCGGTGCCAGCTCTGCACAGGGGGCACCAGGCGGGAGCTCGTGGCTCAGCCTGTCCAACGGGATCATTGCAGCTTTGCTCCCTCCCTATCAGAGCCCCAGGGCTGCCCTGGGTCTGTCCTGGCTGCAGGGAATTTTTGAGTCCTCCCTCCCTGTCAGAGTGGGAAAATCCCCTCAGAAGTGCCCTGGATCTCTGAACTCCTCTAGGAATGGAGCACCCAGCTTCTTTTGGGAAAGCTGTGCCAGCCCCTCCCCATCCTCAGGAGTTTTTAATCCAAATTCTTACCGAATTTCCAAAAAAAAACTAAAACCACAGACTCCTTTCTTCTTGGATTGCCAGCTCCTTGAATTTTGTCCAAACCATCAGAAAAAAAAAGTATGGAATTACCTGCCTGCATCTGTGCTGTGATTCTGCACAGAGCACAAAGGAAAATCCATGGAAACTTCTCTCTGAAAACTCTGCAGTGCCTGGACTGGATTAAACATGATTAAAGATTATCCCTGGATTTTCAGCCAGCTGCTGCTCCTGCTGGAAAAGCCAGTAAAGCAGCCAGGAGTGCTCTCCCTGCCCTTCTCCGTGGAGAGGCTGGGAATGCTGCCATGGAATGTTCTTCTCCTGCCAGCTCCTGCCTCAGAAACTGCATTTCCCGATGGTTCCTCTTGTTTTAAACTGGGATTAGACACAGGGATGGCTCCACGCTGACCTGGGTAAAGGAGGAGCCGGGGGACGCCCTCCCAGCCAGGAATCCCTCCCCTGAAACTCTAATTTCTTGTGGGAATTTTTAAGGGCCTGGTGACAATAACATATTATTATTATTATTATTATTATTATTATTATTATTATTATTATTCACCATCACATTTTCTGAAAAATCCCTTTGCCAGGATTTCTCTCCTGGGAAGCTGAGAGGCCTCAGAGAAAAAGGAAAACAATATTATCTCATTTGCTTCTCCTGTGTTTTGCTGCTTTGGAATGTGGTTGGAGATTGTTTATCCAACATGTGATTGTTTGATTGGTTTCATGTGAATTGTTTTAACTCAATGACCAATCATGGTCAGGCTGTGTCAGACTCTGGAGAGTCACAAGATTCGTTATCATTCTTTGTAGCCTTCTATCGGTATCCTTTCTCTTTTCTTTAGTATAGTTATAATATCATATCATATCATATCATATCATAATCAGCCTTCTAAGAACATGGAGTCAGATATATTCCTTCCTGCCATGGGGGACCCCAGAAAATAATAATAATAATAATAATAATTTGCTTTTATTATTTTAATTTTTATTATTATTACATTTTCACCTCCAATTCTCTCCCTATCCACAGCCAGCTCCCTGCTTCATTGTGATCCCAGCGTTCTCGTTCCTGCTGGGAGTGGGAAGCGCTGTGGGGTTCTCAGGAGCTCCTCAGAGCCCATTAGAGGCTCTCTGGAGCCCAAAGCTGTCTCCTCACTGTGTGAGAATTGCGAGCTGAGTGTGCCAGGCAGCCCTGCAAGGGATGGTTCACTCTGAGGTTAATGCACTTTATCCATCACTTGAGATTCCTGCTGGTTTTTCCAGCTGAGGCACCAAGTTCATCCAGGCAGGAGCTCAGGGAAAAACAAGGGTTCCTGAAAGGCCCCCTGGACTGAGGGAGAATGCACATTTTGGGAGCTTTTTTCGCAAAAAATAGGGCAGAAAAAGTGGGATTTTTGCTGAAAATCCTGGCTGTACATCCTGGAATGGGATGAAGGTCCCTGGGAGAGTTCAGTGCCTGTGCTGAGCCCATCCTGCAGTGCCCTCAACTCCCCCATCCCAAGGGATGTCATGAGCTCTGTCCCTTCTCATTTTGCTGTCATTCCCAGCTCAGGCTTTTGCGATGCTGGAGCTTTTCCTTGTTGTTCCTTTGGCATCATCCAGCCCTGTCCTGAGCCCTGATCCTGTTCCTTTCCCAGCCCTGTCCTGAGCCCTGATCCTGTTCCCTTCCCCAGCCCTCTCCTGAGCCCTGATCCCATTCTCTTTCCCAGCCATAATCCCGTTCCCTTTTTGAGTCCTGATCCCATTCCCTTTCCCAGTCCTATCCTGAGCCCTGATCCCGTTCTTTTCCCAGCCCTGATCCCCTTCCCTTTCCCAACCCTGATCCCATTCCCTTTTCCATCCCTGATCCCATTCCCTTTTCCATCCCTTTTCCAGCCCTGATCCCATTCCCTTTCCCAGCCCTATCCTGAGCACTGATCCCATTCCTTTTTCAATCCCTCTCCCAGCCTTAACCCCATTTCCTTTCCCAGTTCCCAGCCCTGATCCCATTTCCTTTCCCATCCCTCTCCCATCCCTGACCTCATTCCCTGTCCCCCCTGCAGCAGGACCTTGGAGCAGACTCCATTCCCGAGTCCTTCCATCCCATCCAGCCTTTTCCTGCAAGGAGGGCAGGGATGGGTTTATTCCCCACAACCCTTCCCTGGCAGTGGGACTGGGCATTCCCTGGGCTCCAGTCCAGTCTGGGATGCAGGGGATGAGCAGCATCCCACAGACCCCGGGTGTGGGAACAGCTCTGGCCAGGGCTGGGATGTTTTTAGCACCCATGGAGAAGGGATTTGGGAGTTTTTGTCTGCTGGAATGGGAAGGAGCTGGGGAATCCAGGGATTTGCTGCTCTGCTGGGGACAAAGGGACATCCCCAAGGTCCTGGAGGTGAACAGGAATTCTGGGTATTTCAGGGGGACACAGAAAGTGATTTTTTGTCAGTGGGATCCAATTCCTCAGGGAAGATTCAGGAACTCATCCAGCTCCACCCTCTGCTCCCTGGGACAGGGACAGGAGCCAGGGAACTGCAGCTGTGCCAGGGGATTTGGGAGGGACATCAGGGAAAGGCCCTTCCCCAGAGGATGGAATCAGCACTGGAACAATTTCTCAGGGAATGATCACATTCCTGAGGCTGCCAGAGCTCCAGGAGCCTTTGGACGCTGCTCCCAGGGGTTTTTGGGGTGTCTGGGCAGGGCCAGGAGTGGAACTGGGTGATCCTGGGGGTCCTTCCCTGTCACTGTCCTATTTTCTGAAAAATTCTCTTTGCCCAGGATTTCCTCACCTGGGAAGATGAGAAGCCTCACCTTCTCCATGTTTTGCTCCTCTGGAATGTGATCTGGAGAACTGTTTACCCAGCATGTGAATTGTTTTTAATTAATGGCCAATCACAGCCAGCTGTGTCAGACTCTCCGAGTCTGTCATGAGATTTTATTATTTATTATTTTATTTTATTATTTATTTATTATTTTATTATTTTACCATTCCTTTTCTTTGCTGGCCTTCTGATGTCTCCTCTCTCTTTCTTTATATAGTTTTATATCGTATAGTTTATATAGTATAGTTTTAGTATAGCATTTTTAATATAATACATATCATAAAATAATAAATCAGCCTTCTGAAACATGGAGTCAAGATTCTCATCTCTCACCTCGTCCTGGGGATCCTCAGACACCACCACAAGCTCTGAGCTGGGCTTTGGCTTTTCCTGCCTCCCAGAAATGGCAATTTGCAAAGAATTAATTCCCTGGGCTCCGAAGCAAAATAATAATAATAATAATAATAATAATAATAATAATAATAATAATAATAATAATAATAATACAACCTGGGCAAGTTTCTGTGCTCAGTGCTGGTGCTGAGGTCATTCCATGGGCAGGATTTGCAGAAATCCCTTCCAGAGGAGGTGGCCATGGACGCCCCAGGGATGGGCTGGGAATTCCCTGGGTGGTTCCCAGTTCCTGTCAGGGCTTGGTTCCATCCCCAGGGCTCCCCAAGGAGAAGGCAGCAGGAAAAGCTGAGGGAGCTGTGGCTCCATGGTTCCTCCATGGGAAGGGATTCAGGGACAGGGGTTGGAGCATCCTGGGCACCAAAGGCAGCCCCAGATCCTGGATCCCAGATCCCAGCTGCTTCCTCAGGGAAGGGCTGAATTCCCTCAAGGAATTCTGGGGAGTCCTGTTGGTTTTTTAAAATAAAATGCGCAGAATCTGCTCAAAGGCAGGCGCTGCTCCTGGGGCATCCCAGGGTGGGAAGCTCAGCCCCAGGTTTTCCTTAAAATTAGGGAAGAGCCTCAAACCCCTGGAGGTAATTTGGGAGTTTGAACTTGGAGTTAATTTGGGAGTTTGAACTGGGAGTCAGTGCAACTCTGGAGTTGGGGTTAATCCAGCTTATCCCGAGGTGCAGGAGGAGGGAAAGGGATTTTGTGTCCTTGCAGCATCTGTGGGACCTGGCAGCATTAATTGAGATTAATTGTTCTGGCTGATTAGCCCACATTGTTCTGGGAGATTTTAAAAAACACCTGGAAACCTTCTGTAGGGGGATTTTCGGTGTTTGCTTTCCTTCTAGTCCATGTTTTGGATAAAAGAATTGCTTTTTCTGGCCACCAATCCCAGGAGGAGCCACAGAGAGCTCCCAGGCCATGGGGTAAGAGCTGGTTCTGGATCAGAGCTCGTTCTTATAATAAAAAATCTTTTTGATCCCATGGGTACAGATTCATTTGATTTACCTGAGGATTAGGATGAAGCTTCTTAAACCTGCAGGTGCTCAACCCCAAATCAGCTTTCCTGGGATGAGTAGGATCAGGGATGGCAGGATCAGGAGAGCAGGATCAGGGAGCTCTGTGACCATGTTCACAGGGGTCTGAGGATGAGGGAAGATATGAGGATCTGACTCCATGTTTCAGAAGGCTGATTTATTATTTTATGATATCTATTACATTAAAACTATACTAAAAGAACAGAAGAAAGGATTTCATCAGAAGGCTGGCTAAGGATAGAAGAAGAAAGAATGATAACAAAGGTTTGTGGCTCAGAGAGAGAGTCTGAGCCAGCTGACTGTGGTTGGCCATTAATTGGAAACAACCACATGAGACCAATCCCAGATGCACCTGTTGCATTCCACAGCAGCAGATAACCATTGTTTACATTTTGTTCCTGAGGCATCTCAACTTCTCAGGAGGAAAAATCCTAAGGAAAGAATTTTTCATAAAAGATTCTGTGACAGAGCTCCTGGGATCTTCAGGGCTGGGAAATGTCCTGGGGTGATGGGAATGTGAGAAGGACAGAGGGAGGGTGAGGTGACAGTGGCACCACCACAGGCTCTGCCTGGCCCTGAGAACTCCAGAAATTAAACTAGAACCTCAAATCCAACTTTGGGGACAGAAGGGCTTCAAAGGAAGGAGCTTTACCTTAAGTCTCCAATTCTGGAGGCTCCCAGCCAGGAATTCCTGCCCAACATCCCATCCATCCCTGCCCATGGTTCCCAGCAGGGAGGGACCCTGTCAGAGCTGGGACGGAGACAGCACAAAGCCACACACTCCATTTTCAGAAGGCTTCATTCAAGTGTTTTTTTTATTATGGCATGCATGCTTTTAATACATTTTTACAAAACTCATAAGTTTACACTCATTGGTCACCAGAGACAAACCAAGTGCTTATTGGAACAGACAAAGACAAACAAAGTGCTTATTGGAATAGGCAGTTGCAGGGTTTTTCTTATTTTCTAATTTTTATTCTTATTATTTTCTTAGTCTTATTTTCTTATTTATCCTTCGTTCTTGGTTGCTGTGTCAATGACCTTGGTAGGAAATTCTTTCAGGGGCAAACATGGATCCTCTGATCAAACTTCTCTCTGGCTCACAGAAGTCACTGTAAAACCTCTTCCAGTGTTGGTGTGCAGGGAAACTCTGGCTGCAGCACCCAGGGTGTCCCAAATTAAATCTTACAGGATGTCGTGGTAGAGATGGAGACAACACAAAGCAACACACTCCATTTTCAGAGGGCTTTATTCAAACTGGTTTTATTACGGCATGTATGCTTTTTATACATTGTTACAAAACTCATAAGTTTACACTTTACTCATTGGTCACCAGAGACAAACAAAATGCTCATTGCAACAGGCAGTTCAAGTTTTTCTTATTTCTCCTTCTTTCTTTCTTGGTTTCTGTGTCATGGACCTTGGTAGCAAATTCTTTCAGGGGTAAACATGGATCCTCTGATCAAACTCCTCTCTGGCTCACAGAAGTCACTGTAAAACCTCTTCCAGAGGATCCCACCCCATGGAATGCTGTGGGCACTCCTGCACTCCCAGAGAAATCCTGGAATGCTGAGAGGAGCAGGGACATCCCTGCCATGGTCACACCTCCCACACTCTGGGGTTCTCACTGATGGGAGGGAGCTGAATCCTGCTGGAATGAGGAGGAGGAAGTCCAGAATTCCATACTGGGGAAAGGAATTCCAGAATTCCTCACTGGGGAATGAGGAGGAGGAATTCCAGAATTCCACACTCAGGAATGAGGAGGAGGAATTCTAGAATTCCATGCTGGGGAATCAGGAGGAATTCCAGATTTCCACATTGGGGAATGAAAAGAAATTCCAGAATTCCACTTTCCATCTGTGTCACCCTACCTTCCAGCCAGGGATGGCCTTCAAAGTTCTGCTCAAAATTCCAAATCTGGGATCTCCAAGGATCACATTTCCAGCCCTGGGAATGTCCAGGCTGGACAGTGGGAGGTGACCCTGCCCATGGCAGGTGTGGAATGGGATGGGATTTAAGGTCCCTCCTGTAGGAAGTGGATTTGTAGGGAATTCTCGAAGCCTGGCAGAAGGCTCACACAGTGTGCATCTGTGTGCAAACCTGGAGATGAGAAATGCTGAGTTGGAAATGCCATGGAACAGGACAGACATTGCTGAGAGAGAAATGGAGCTAGAAACAAATTTCAAAGGATGGCCTTGCAAATAACACTGGAAAGTTTGGAGAAATAGAGCTGTGAAAGATGCATTGTAGTGGGACTCATGAAGGGTAATTTTAGATTATTGGTTTTAAGGCTTGTACAGCATGGGGTGGTGTTTCTGAGGGTCCTCAGGATGAGGGAAGAGATGAGGAATCTGACTTCATGGTCTCAGAAGGCTGATATTATTATAATATAATAATCCTTCTGAGAACTTGGAGTCAATTCTCATCTCTCACCTCGTCCTGGGGACCCTCACAACACCACAACACTCAATCCCTATTTTCTGGAGGATTCTCGTGGTGCAGGATATCCCTGCACAGCTGAAGGGTTTGGGATTGGCAGGGTCACTCCAGCTCCAGGTGTTTTATCCCCTTTTTCCGTCAGGTTCCGTGGCACTGCAGGGGATGGGCACTGAGGGGAGCTGGGGGCTGCTCTGGGACACTCAGAGGAGTTTTGGGACACTGCAGTGTTGGAATGTTGGAGGAGCTTTGGGACACTGCAATGTTGGAATGTTGGAGGAGCTTTGGGACACTGGAATGTTGGAATGTTGGAGGAGTTTTGGGACACTGCAATGTTGGAATGTTGGAGGAGCTTTGGGACACTGCAGTATTGGAATGTTGGAGGAGTTTTGGGACACTGAAATATTTGAATGTTGCAGGAGTTTTGGGACACTGCAATGTTGGAATGTTGGAATGTTGGAGGAGTTTTGGGACACTGCAATGTTGGAATGTTGGAGGAGTTTTGGGACACTGCAGTGTTGGAATGTTGGAGGAGTTTTGGGACACTGCAATGTTGGAATGTTGTCAGTGCCAGAGCTGGGCACGGAGTTCAGCCGAGGGAATGGACAGGAGCTAATTAAGGCAGTCAGTGGGGATGGATGGATGGGGAGCACAGATTTTAATTAGGATCCAAATTAATCCCAGACTGGAAGCTGTGCCTGGCACCGGCCCCAGGGCTGCAGGGCTGGGATGGAGCAGGGCTGGAACCACCCTGACCCTCCCTGGCTCCTCCTCCTGCTCCATCTGCTGCTTCCCAAGGGCCTTTTCCAGGTGCCTGTGGCCTCCTGTGACCCAGCCAGCCCCAGGTGGGGACATCAGCCTGAGGTGTCCCAGGCCAGCCACCTCAGGCCACCCTTTTGCATATTCCAGGTGACCTCAGCTTTGTGCTGGAGCCTGGATTTTTATGGATTTTTAATTGATTTTAATGGATTTTTATGGGTTTTAATTTATTTAAAATTGATTTTTATGGATTTTATGGGTTTTTGTGGATTTTTAAATTTATTTTAATGGATTTATAATGGATTTTTATAGATTGTAAAATTTATTTTAATGGATTTTTAATTGATTTTAAATTGATTTTTATGGATTTTTATAAGATGAGAAACCATGACGCCCTGTACTCAGCACTGGTGGGGTCACACCCTGAGTGCTGTGCCCAGTTCTGGCCCCTCAGTTTGGGAAGGACCTTGGGACACTGAGCACATCCAGAGGGGACAGCGAGGCTGGAGAGGGGCTGGGAACACAGAGAACCCCTGAGGGAGCTGGGGGTGCTCAGCCTGGAGAAAAGGAGGCTCAGGGCTGCCCCCATCACTCTGCACAGCTCCTGAAAGGTGCCTGTGCTCAGCTGGGCTGGGCTCTGTCTCCAGGAACTGACAGAACCAGAGCACACAGCCTCGAGCTGTGCCAAGGGAAATCCAGGTTGGATATCAGAAAAGGTTTTTTACAGAAAGGTGATAAAGTTCTGGAATGGCTGCCGGGGGAGGTGGTGGAGTCCCCATCCCTGGGCGTGTTTAACAAAGCCTGGATGTGGCACTGGGTGCCAGGGTTCATTTGAGGTGTTGGGGCTGGGTTGGACTCGATGATCTTGAAGGTCTCTTCCAGTCCAGTGATTCTGTGAATTTGGGGGAATTTTGGGAATTCCCAGGTACTGGGGAGGTGCTGGAGTCACCATCCCTGGGTGTGTTTAACAAAGCCTGGGTGTGGCACTGGGTGACAGTGTTGACTTCAGGTGTTGGGGCTGGGTTGGACTCGATGATCTTGAGGGTCTCTTCCAACCCTGTGATTCTGTGAATTCTGGGACTCTGAATTCTGTGAATTATTGTATCTGGACTCCTCATTTGGGAAGAACATTCCCATTAATGCTAGGGATGGGGTTGATCAGCCTTCAGGGCCTGCCTGGGACTGGGATCAGTGGGGTTTGGGGCAGCAGCCTGGCAGGGATCAGGGATCAGTTGTGACCATGTTCACAGGGGTCTCAGCTTGAGGGAAGAGATGAGGATCTGACTCCATGTTTCAGAAGGCTTGATTTATTATTTTATGATATATATTACATTAAAACTGTACTAAAAGAACAGAAGAAAGGATTTCATCAGAAGGCTGGCTAAGAATAAAATAAGAAAGAATGATAACAAAGGCTCTGTCTCAGACTCTTTGTCCAAGCCAGCTGGGCTGTGGTTGGCCATTAATTAGAAACATCTAACATGGGCCAACCAAAGATCTACTTGTTGCATTCCACAGCAACAAATAATCAATGTTTACATTTTGTTCCTGAGGCCTCTCAGCTTCTAAAAAGGAAAAATCTTAAAGAAAGGATTTTTTCATAAAAGATGTCTGCAACAATCAGTGGGTTTGGGGCAGGGATCAGTGGGTTTGGGGCAGGAATCAGTGGTGTTTGGGACAGGGATCAGTGGGGTTTGGGGCAGGAATCAGTGGGGTTTGGGACAGGGATCAGTGGGTTTGGGGCAGGGGTCAGTGGGTTTGGGGCAGGGATCAGTGGGTTTGGGGCAGGGATCAGTGGGTTTGGGGCAGGGGTCAGTGGGTTTGGGGTAGGTATCAATGGGGTTTGAGACAGGGATCAGTGGGTTTGGGGCAGGGATCAGTGGGTTTGGGTCAGGAATCAGTTGGTTTGGGGCAGGGATCAGTGGGTTTGGGGCACCAGCCTCGCATGGGAGGCTCTGCAGAGCCAGAGCTGCTGCAGGGGAGCCTGGGCTGCCTTCCCTGGCAGCGCTGCCTGACAAATCCCAGCGGGAATCTCAGCCTTGGAAAAGCCTCAGCTTGTAAACACGGCCCTGACAAGTTCCCTGGCTGTGCTTCCCGGGCTCCACGGGGAGATCAGAGCTGCAGGGAGGGAGGGATGAGCGTTTCCATGTCTGACATCGCCTTCCTGACAGCACCAACACACAGGAGTTTAACAACTGCCCGTGCACAGGGAGCAGATGCCACGCTCCTCCTCTCCAGGGGTTCCCCCTCCTGCATTTTGCTCATTTTTGGGAGAGCTTTGCCTTATGCTTAGGTGAGGGTGACCCAAATCCCCTTTGGCATCCACAGCTCTGGGATTTTTGCATTCTCCCGGTGTTTTTGTAGGATTGGGGTGTGGATAATGAATGAAGAGGGTGCCCTAAAGGCTGGGCTTGGTTTGCACCCCCTCTGCTGGGATTGGCCTTGGATTCCTTCCCTCTGCCCTTTGTTGGGAAAGGACATTAAATCCTTTCTCCCCTTCTAGGAGCGCCCTCCTTGCCCAGAGTCAGCCCCCCTGGAAGGGGATTCCTTTGGGATCCCTCACACCCCTGTGGGCACCTGCTGGGGTTTTGTTCCCATTATTCCATTTTAAAGAATGTCCCACTGCTGTCTCCTGCCTGGGAGGATAAATGGGCCATTGGGATGGACTGGGATGGAGACTGGGATGGACTGGGATAGGCTGGGATGGAGACTGGGATGGACTGGGATAGGCTGGGATGGAGATTGGGATGGAGACTGGGATGGAGACTGGGATGGAGACTGGGATGGACTGGGATAGGCTGGGATGGAGATTGGGATGGACTGGGATGGAGACTGGGATGGACTGGGATGGAGACTGGGATGGAGATTGGGATGGACTGGGAGGGACTTGGATGGAGACTGGGATGGAGATTGGGATGGAGATTGGGATGGTGACTGGGATGGACTGGGATAGACTGGGATGGAGCTGGGATGGAGATTGGGATAGAAACTGGGGTGGAGACCGGGATGGACTGGGATGGAGCTGGGATGGAGATTGGAATAGAAACTGGGATGGAGACTGTGATGGGCTGGGATGGAGATTGGGATGCAGCCTGGGATGGACTGGGATGGAGCCTGGCATGGAGCCATCCCTCTATCCAAGTGCCATCAGGACAGGGCTTGGTGCCACCCTTTAAATTTTGATTTTGGAGTTTTCACCTAAAAATCTTGGGGTTTTACCCTTAAAATCCTGGAGTTTTCCCTCAAGACCTTGGGATTTCCCCCTCCAAATCTTGGGGGTTTTTCCTCAAAATCTTGGGGTTTCCCCTTTGAATTTTGGGGTTTTCACCTCAAAATTTTGGGAGTTTTGCTTTTCAGATCTTCAGGGTTTTCCTCTTAAAATCTTGAGGTATTCCCCTCCAAATTCTGGGGTTTTCCCCTTTCAAATCTTGGGGTTTTCCCCTCAAAATCTTGGGGGGTTTCCCTTTAAAATCCTAGTGTTTTCTCTCAAAATCTTCGGGTTTTACCCTTAAAATCTTGGCACAGTGGGAGAGCTGAGAGCCCTGGGAATGGATCCCTCTGGCAAAACCCAGGGAATAAAGTATTTTCTCCTCCTAAACAGGATCTTTTCCCCATCCTCTCATGGATATTCTTGCACAAACACATCCCAGTTTCAGCTCCACGTTCCCCTTCTTCCTGGACCCATCTTGAAAATTGCTTTGTTTTTTTTTTTCCCCACTCTGATCAATACCTTGGATGTGGCTTGCTGGGAAATGTCGCTCTGAGCCTTTGTGTCCCACAATTGTGACAAATGACTGCACAGGATTCGAATTCCCTTTTTTTCCTTGGTTTTACCTCCATCTGGCACCTCCTTCCTGCCTTACCAGCGCGCCCTCACCTGCATCTCTGTTTGTATTTAGAAAAGTCATTCCCAGGCTTCCAATGAGTTCCTTTTCCCATCATTTTTCTCTGGATTGAAAGGCAGATTTCTCAGCAGGAATGTTTTTTTTCTGTGCATCCTGCTAGGAGCTGGAATGCCTCATTTTCCATGACTGGGCAGGCCTCTGGAATGCCAGTCCCAAGCCTGATGGATTCACAGTGTGAAAAATGCCGATCACTTGTTCTTAAAATTTTAAAAGTTTCATAGTAATAAAATGGTTTATAAAAATAGTAATACAATTAGAGTAATAATAATTTGGACAAATTGAATTAGGGCAATATGAGACAATAAATACAAAGAGTTACGGACAGTCCAGGTGCGTTTTTCTGGGCAGCAGGAGCCCGAAAAAGGACACCCGTTAACAAAGGATTAACCCTTAAAAGCAATAGCTTGTTGCATATTCATACACTTCATACATGATGCATAAATTCCATTCAAACACAGGATTATGTCTGGTCATCATCAGCTTCTTCCCCTGAATCCTAACAGTGCCTTTGAGGCGGGAAGTTCGTTTCTTCTTATAATGGAGCAATAAATTCCTTTTC
This sequence comes from Zonotrichia leucophrys gambelii, assembly GCF_028769735.1. Taxonomy (NCBI): domain Eukaryota; kingdom Metazoa; phylum Chordata; class Aves; order Passeriformes; family Passerellidae; genus Zonotrichia; species Zonotrichia leucophrys. The sequence continues at coordinate 861,808 of NC_088196.1, forward strand.
CCTGAAAGATTCAGGTGTCCTGTGGCTGCTGTCTCGCTGCAAGTCCTTTCTTTTAAAAAAAGCATCTTACATAGCATCATTTCTATTTTAACATTTTTTATAACTTAAAACTATATGTAACACAGTACTTAAGAGAATTAATACAGCATTACTTTCTAACACAACATATATAATATTCATTTTAATATTTGCAAAAAGCCAATCATAAAATACATGCATTTTTCACAACAGGCAGCAGGATTTGTTTATCCAGGGCTTTCTTGGAGCCTTTGGTGGTGGTGGTGTCTGCTTTGTGCTGGAATCTGTTTGGGATACCCCTGCTCTAACTTCCCAAAATGAACATTTTCCTTGGCTAAGGAGGGCTCAGGAAGTCACTCCAAGGCAGTTCATGGGTTGCACTCCATCCTCTCAAAGGCTTTTCCTGACCTAAACGATCCCATCAAATCCCATTCCACAGATTTAGAATTATTTCCCTTTATGCCCAAACAGGGATTTCCCAAGGAGCTGTCAAAGGCCCTCATGCTCCTTCAGAGGGAACAAATTGGAATTTTTATGGACTACTCTCAGGGAACGTGTCTGGAATTTTGCTTCTGGCCCTTTTTATTGGAAGTTAAAGCATTTCCAAGAGCCAGGAGCATTTTTCCCCTCTCAGCCACGCAAATTGAGATTAAATCATCCTGCTCTGCTCGTGTTCACTGCCTCCAGTGAATCCCAGCCCTTCCAACAGCTCCAGGGTTTATCCTGATGATCTGATGATGAGTCCTTTCCTGTTGTCAGGGAGCCTGGAAACAACAGAAGACTCTGGAAAAACAATGTTGGATTTCCCAGATAATCCCTCCCAGCAAAGGGGAGAGGGGGAGGAAAATCCTCAGGAGGGGCTGAGGGAACAGGAGAGGGGCAGGACACAGGGAATGGATTCCAAGAGGGCAGGGATGGATGGGGAGGAATCCTGGAGGAATTCCTCCCTGGAGGTTGGGGAGTGTCACTGTCACATTTTCTGAAAAATCCCTTCACCCAGGATTTTGCTCCTGGGAAGCTGAGAAGCCTCAGAGAAAAATGAAAACAATATTATCTCATTTGCTTCTCCTGTGTTGTGCTCATGTGGAATGTGTTTGGAGATTGTTTACCCACAGGTGATTGTTCCATTGGGTTCTGCTGTGAGTTGTTTTCACTCAATGACCAATCATAGCCAAGCTGTGTCAGGACTCTGGAAAGAGTCTCGAGTTTTCATTATTATCTTTTTAGCATTCTGTCTGTATCCTTTCTCTATTCTTTAGTTTAGTATTTTTAATATATTATAGATCATAAAATTATAAATTAGCCTTCTGAGAACATGGAGTCAGATTCATCATTCCTCCCTTGGTCAAGGGTCCTACAAATACAAGAGGGGATGGAATGGAATGGAATGGAATGGAATGGAATGGAATGGAATGGAATGGAATGGAATGGAATGGAATGGAATGGAATGGAATGGAATTCCCAGAGCAGCTGGGGCTGCCCCTGAATCCCTGGAAGTGTCCAAGGCCAGGCTGAAGCATCCTGGGACACTGGCAGGTGTCCCTGCCCATGGCACTGGGTGATCCTTAGGGTCCAAATCCAAACCATCCCATGACTCCATTGATCCTGGAACACCACAGTTTCATTTATTGGGAGCTGGAATGAATGCACATGAATTTTTGAACTTGGAAATATCTTTAAAAGCCATTAGGAATAAGGTTTTGTGTCTTCTTTGGGAATGACAGGAATACCTGTGGCCGAGAGGTCCCATGGTTGTCCTTTCCCAGTTCCCATGAGGTCTCTTTCCCTGGGATTGTGATTCCAGCCCTGCTCCCCCTGTCAGGTTCCATCTTTTCCTTGGATAAACACATCCTAACAGGAGCTTTTACAGGGAATTTTTACAGTCATATAAAACCACCCCATCAAGTTGCCTGGATTTATTTGCCTGCAGACTCCAAAATCAATCCCTGGGCTGTTGTTCCCATTCCAGCCTCATTGTTTCCCCCTGATTTTTCTCCACTGCGGCTTTTCCTCCTTGCTGGATTTTAAACTCCCCTCATTAGGAATTTTTGACTTCTGCCTTCAGAGCCTATCTGGGAAAACCCATCCACAGGGCTGCTTCCACAGGCTGAGCTTCTCTTTCCAGCCTGAGCTGTTCAATCAGTCAGGCAAGTATTCAAATGGGATTATTTTTATTTGGCTATCAAATCCTTTTTAAAGGATGTATTGTTTTTTCCCCTCACAAACACTTCCCATTTGAATTCAAATATTATTCCCTTTCTCTCCCATCCCACCTGCTTCCCTGGCACTTGGATTAGTCAGGGTATGTCAATATTTGAGGGAATAAATCTCTGCTGGCTCCGGCTTCTGTTTGGGTTTCTGACTCATCTTGGGGTCAAATGAGCTCAGCAAATGTGGGAGAGATTCTGGAGGGACTGGAGCAGCTCTGCTCTGGCTCCTGGGCTCCAAGTGCTCAGTGCTGGGCTTTACTGGTTCTTACTGGTTCCCAAACTTGTTCTTACTGGGCTTCAGCAGTTGTTACTGGCTTAAATGGTTGTTATGGGTTTAACTGGTTGTTACTGGTTTAAATGGTTGTTATTGGTTCAACTGGTTGTTACTGCTTTAAATGGTTGTACTGGTTTAAATGGTCATTACTGGTTTAAATGGTCATTACTGGTTTAACTGGTTGTTACTGGTTTTAATGGTTGTTATTGGTTTAACTGGTTGTTACTGGTTTAACTGGTCATTATTGGTTTAACTGGTCATTACTGGTTTAAATGGTTGTTACTGGTTTAAATGGTCGTTACTGGTTTAACTGGTTGTTATTGGCTTAAATGGTTGTTACTGGTTTAAATGGTTGTTACTGGTTTAACCGGTCATTATTGGTTTAACTAGTCATTACTGGTTTAACTGGTCATTATTGGTTTAACTGGTCATTACTGGTTTAAATGGTTGTTACTGGGCTTTCTGGAGCCTTTATCCCAGGAAGCAGTTCTGGCTGTCCCCAGGATGTCAGTGCAGGGCAGAGGGGGGATTGGTTGGGGTTAAATCTGGGATTTCTGGGAGTTTTCCCATTCCAGGGGGATCCTGAGCTGAGCCCAGGCCCTGAGTGGCACCAGCAGCAAAGGTGACATCTCTGCTGCCACCAGGAGCTTTGTGTTCCCACTGGGAATTCTGTGTTATATCCCACTGGGAATTCTGTGTTTTACTCCACTGGGAATTCTGTGTTTTATCCCACTGGGAATTCTGTTATCCCACTGGGAATTCTGTGTTTTACTCCATTGGAAATCTGTTGGGAAGCCTGTGTTCTTCACATGTCCACCCAACTTGGAAACCAGTGTCCCTCTCTCTTGGAAATCCATGAGCACTCCACTTGGAAATGTGTCCATCCCCCCCGGAATCCTGTGTCCATCCCACATGGAAATCTGTGTTTGCTCCCCTTGGAAACACTGTGTGATCCCTGAAAAAGCTGTGTTCCCTCTCTTGGAAACCCACATGTCCTGCACCTGGAACCCTGTGTCCATCCCCCTGGAAAACCCATGTTCTCCCACTGGAAAACCCATGTTCTTCCACTGGAAAAACTGTGTTCTCCCTCTGAAAAACTCATGTTTTGCCACTGGAAAACCTGTGTTCTCCCACTGGAAAACCTGTGTTCTCCAAAGGGTTTCCAGAACACTGGAAAACCCATGTTCTCCCATTGTAAAAACTGTTTTCTCCCACTGGAAAACCCCCGTTTTCCCTCTGGAAAACCTGTGTTCTCCAGTAGGTTTCCAGAACACTGGAAAATTCCTGTTTTCCCTCTGGAAAACCCATATTCCACACATCCCTCCTGGCGCCCCATGTCCACCCTGCACTGATGTTCCCCCTGCTTTGCAGTGCTGGTGATGGAAGTTCCACCTGGGCTTTGCCAGGAGTTTCTATCAGGAATCCTCCCCAAATAAGACTGAAGAAGAGCAAAGTGATGGAGGAAATCTTTCCTGATTTCCCCAAGTGTTCCTATTTTCCAAGCAGTGGCAGAGAGAGGAATGAAGAGATATTGGATTTTTAATGGCAGGAGAGCATTGCCATGGCCTAAATGGGCTAAGACTCCACCCAAAACCAGGGAATTGTGTGAATTTTTAGCAGGAGCTTAAGGCCAGAGTGTGTTTGTCAGAGTTTGGATTGACTGAAATGACTCCAGGAGCTTTTGAGCTTTACCTCCAAACAGCTTTTCCTTCCTCCCTTCCCTCCTTTACTTTCCATAAGGAAAGCACAATGATTAAACAAATGATTAAACCTGAATGGATTTCTGGGGATATTTGTGAGCCTATTTCTGAGGATATTTCTGTGGATATTTATGTGCATATTTATGGGGATATTTATGTGGATATTTCTCCCTGACATGCAGCTTCTGGCTGTTTCCCTCTGCCAGTTGGGAATGGGGGTTAATTCTGTGGGAAATATTCCCTAATTCCTCTCTTTTTCCCCCACAGGTGTTTACAAAATATGGGAAATGCTACATGTTTAACTCAGGAGAGGAGGGGCGGCCTCTCCTCACCACGGTGAAGGGGGGGACAGGGAACGGCCTGGAAATCATGCTGGACATCCAGCAGGACGAGTATCTGCCCATCTGGGGAGAAACAGGTAAGAGCTTCCTCTTCCTCGGGTGATTTCCTTGGAAAAACCATCCCATTGGTCCCATCTCATCCTATGGATCCCATCCCATCCCATTGGTCCCACCCCATCCCATCCCATCCCATCCCATCCCATCCCATCCCATCCCATCCCATCCCATCCCATCCCATCAGTCCTATCCTATCCTATCCATCCCATCCCATCAGTCCTATCCCATCCCATCCCATCCCATCCCACCCCACTCCATCCCATGGATCCCATCCTATTGCATCCCATGGATCTCATCCCATCCCATCTCATGGATTCCCATCCCATTGATCCCATCCCATCCCCTTGATCCCATCTAATGGATCCCATCCCACCCCATCCCATGGATCCCATCCCATCCCATCCCATCCCATCCCATCCCATCCCATCCCATCCCATCCCATCCCATCCCATCCCATCCCATTGATCCCGTCCAATGGATCCCATCCCATCCCATGGATCCCATCCCATCCCACCCCATGGATTCCATCCCATTCCACCCCATAGATCCCATCCCACCCCATAGATCCCATCCCATCTCATCCCATCCCATGGATCCCATCCCATGGATCCCATGGATCCCATCCCATCCTATTCCATCCCACCCCATCCCATGGATCCCATCCTATCCCATCCCATGGATCCCATCCCATCCCACCCCACAGATCCCATCCCATCCCCAAACCAGCTCTGGGAGCAGGATCCTGCTCACTCCAGGATGTGTCACTTTTCTCCCCGGGGTTTGTGGTGGCCCCTTGGGAGCAGCATTTTGGGGAGAGCTGGGTTTGGGTGTCCCAGTGCCAAGGTTTGGGATGCCAGGCAGGAATGGCACTGCCTGTCCTGGGCAAGGGTGGCATTTGTGGGTGACAGGAGTGTGGGGACATCTTCAGGGGCTCCAGCACATCCCTCTCCCCTGGAAAGGCATTTTTGGGAGGCTGTGTTCAAGGTGTACTCTCTGGGTTTTCCTTCTCCTTGGAATTTGGGAATATTTACTGCTCTGAGTTGTATTTGCTGGGCTGGTGCTGTGTGGGTGGAGCAAGGACTGGGTTCCTTGGCTTTGGAGCATTTGGGGTGGATGGAATCTGTGTAGGAATGAACCCAGCTGGGCTGAGCATCTCCAGAGGAGCTGGAACCCCTTGGTCCCAGAGCAGGAGGTGCTGACCAGGAGAGCTGGGCTGTGGGATGTCCCCAGGGCCTGTGGATGGAATACTGCTCCTGGAGTGGATGTGGAGTTATAGGGAGCACTGATTCCTTCAATGGATCATGGATCCTTCAATGGATCATGGATCCTTTCATGAAACATGGATCCTTCAGTGGAACATGGATCCTTTAATGGATTGTGGATCCTTCAGTTAATCATGGATCCTTTCATGGATCATGGATCCTTCAATGGATCATGGATCCTTTCATGGATGGATGCTTCAGTGCTGCTGCAGAAACGATGGGCAGGAGCATGGGGGACAGGATGGGGACAGTGCCACCAGGACCACCCGGGCACAGCAGTGCCCAGCAGTGGTGGCTGCAGCTTTCCTGAACCCACAGTGACATTTTAAACCAATCATCCCAAAAAACTGCTGGAAACCTTGCCAGGAGCTGTGTTTGTGTGTCAGGGCCCCATGGGGACACTCCTCCAGGAGGAGTTGTGGTAATTTTGGGGGTCAGGGAAGGGAAAGGAGGAAATCCTGCACTGCAGGTTGGTGTCACCATGGGTCTGTCACCCCTGCAGTCCCTCTCACAGCCCTGCTGGAGCAGAGAGGGGATTTGGCTCCGTTGTTTCCCAATTCCCTTTTCCCTGTGGGGTGTTTGACTCTCCCACACACGAAGCTGTGGGCCCATCAGCCATGCCAGGCTGCACAGAGGAGCTTTGCTCCCAGATTTCAGCTCCTGCCCCAAATCAGCTGGGCTGGCCCACGTGACGGGGACAACACAGAGATTTGGGATAATCATTCCTCACTGGGGGATTGGTTTGAGCTCTTGTCATTTTAAAGGTAAAACAGGTTCATGAAGGGGTGGGAGCATGAGGAGCAATCTCCACTTCAGGGTGTCCTACAGGGAGAGATCCCCCAAGGGAGACAGAGCTGCCCTGAGGGACCTGTGGGGACAGGGATCACCCCAGGGATGGCTTGGGGACATCCCAGAGCTGGTGAACACCTGGAGCTTTGTGTTCAACCCTATTGGGGTCTCACATCATGGAATCCCAGCATGGATTGGGCCGGAAGGGACCTTAAAAATTATCCAGTGCCACCCCAGCCATGGCAGGGACACCTTCCATTGTCCCAGGGTGCTCCAGCCCCAATGTCCAACCTGGCCTTGGGCACTGCCAGGGATCCAGGGGCAGCCCCAGCTGCTCTGGGAATTCCATTCCAGGGCCTCCTTATCCTCACAGGATTTCCCAATATCCCATCTATCCCTTCCCTCTGGCAGTGGGAGCCATTCCCTGCGTCCTGTCCCTCCATCCCTTGTCCCCAGCCCCTCTTTAGTTCTCCTGGGACCCCTTTAGTGCCTGGAAGGACTCTGAGCTCTCCCTGGAGCTTCTCCAGGTGAACATTCGCAGCTTTCCCAGCCTTTTCTCACAGTGCAGGACCCCTGTGGGTTTCTCCAAGGAAACCCAGCCATGGTGTTCCACCATTCCCACTTTGGTGCCTTTTTTGGTTCTGCCCTTTGGAGAACTTGTAGGAAGTTCTGGGAATGTGCTGGGCTTTTCTATCCCTGTGATTCTGGGCAAGGTGGATCAGTCTCAGAGGGATAAATCAGCCTCACATTGAACAGGAGACAAAAAAAAAAAGGAAGAATAAATAAGTGAGGAATAAGTGAGGATAAAAACTGGGAAGGGAAAAGCTGAGGGAGGGAGAGAGGAGGTGCCTCCACACCCATTGGCATCAGCTCCATCCAGAGGGATTTGGGATGGAGCTGCTGCTCTGCTCCCTCCTTCCAACAACTCCTGAGCCCTGGGTGTGCCACAGGCAGTGGGAACCTGTCCTGGCCATGGGCCTTGAGCCTGAGGGAGAAAAAACAGCCCCAAGTGTTCATTTTGGTCAAAAATTCTGGGGTTTGGGGTGTCTTCGGGGTTCAGAGCTGACTTTGTGGAGGATCCTGTGAAGTCAAACATCCCCTGGTGCCCTCCTGCCCCATCACTGCTCATCCCACCAGGCTGACCTGGAACTTAGACTCAGCTCAAGATCAGAGGCTCAAGGGGGAAGTCTCATGTGCCTGGAGCTGGTTTAGAGTTGGATTCTCTTGTCACAGGATCTGAGCTGGTGTTGGAGTCTCCTGTCCTTGAACCTGGGTTGTATTGGATTCTCCTGTCCCTGGGCTGATTCTGGATTGTCCTGGATCTGGGTTATGCTGGACCCGGCTTGATTTTGGATTCTCCTGTCCCTGGGTTGATTTTGGATTCTCCTGTCCCTGGGTTGTGTTAGATTCTGCTGTCCCTGGGTTGATTCTGGATTCTCCTGTCCCTGGGTGGGGTTTGGATTCTCATATCCTTGTACCTAGGTTGATTTTGCATTCTCCTAAACCTTAATTTCCAATTTATAACAATTCAGAGGGTTTTCCCTTCCCACTGAGCTCCTGTCTCTGTTGTCACTGGGAGGGTCCCAAAGGGTTGATTTTGGATTCTCATGTCCCTGTCCCTGGGTTGATTTTGGATTCTGCTATCCCTGGGTTGATTCTGGATTCTCCTGGACCTGAGTTGTGTTGGATTCTGCTGTCCCTGGGCTGTGTTAGATTCTGCATTCCCTGGATTGATTTTAGATTCTCCTGTCTCTGGGTAGATTTTGGATTCTCATATCCCTGTCCCTGGGTTGATTTTGGATTCTGCTGTCCCTGGGTTGACTTTGGGTTCTCCTGGGGCTGGGTTGTGTTGGATTCTCTTGTCCCTGGATTATGTTGAATTCTGCTGTCCCTGGGCTGATTTTGGATTCTTCTGGACCTGGTGTGATTTTTGGATTCTGCTGTCCCTGGGTTGATTTTGCATTCTGCTCTCCCTGGTCTGTGTTAGATTCTGCTATCCCTGGGTTGATTTTGGATTCTCCTCTCTCTGGACCTAGGCTGACATTCTGGGCTTCGATTGCACTGGGAGTTACTGAGGTCTCTTTAAACCTGGAATTTTACAGAATTCAAGGAAAACTCCATGAACAGGGCTCTGATTTGCTGAAGGGGTGAAGGAGAAGCTCCCGGGCTCAGGAGCCTTGGCCATATTCTCACAGGCCCAGGTAGAGCTGCGTGCCCTCAGAGCTGAGAGCTCTGATCTTTGCAGAACTTGGATCTTGGCCTTTCCTCGGGAGCCTTCTCCTCTCCCATCCAGCCTGTCCTGGATGCTCTGGGGCTCCCTGGACACCCTCGGAATTCCAAATGGGAGCTCTGCTGGTTGAGAGTGGCTGTTGCCATGGCAATGCCTCGCTCAGCTCTGCTGGTGAGGGAGGGAGTTGATTATTTCCAAATATTTGCATAATAATTTCAGTGTGCTTGCAATTCAATCCCCTCGGTGCTGCCTCCGGGCTGGGCTCTGCAAGGGAAGGAGCTCCAAGGGAATTCCAGCCCTGGAGGGGGACACGGGATGGGAAATGGATTTCTAGAAAGTTCTCAAGCCCTGACAGAAGACCCACACAGTGTGCATCAATATGCAAGCTTTGAAATAAGAAATACTGACTTAAAAATACCATAAAATAAAACAAATATTACTAAGAGAAAAACAAAACCAAAAAAGTTTCAAAAAATAGCCTTAAAAATAAGACTAAAAACTTTAAAGAAATAGAACTATGAAAGATACATTATAAAAGACCCACAGAAAGTAATTTTAGATGATTAAAACATCTACAATATAATATAACAAAAAACAAATAAACAAAAATACATATAGGATATTATATTATACTATAGTACATATAGTATATGATACAATGGATACTATATATATTATATATACTATAATATACTATACTTACTATATTACAGTATAGGATATTTATATTATAGTATAGTATATTTATATTATAGTATATTTATATTATGTTATATTATATATTATAGTATATTATATTATAGTATAGTATATTATAATTAAGAAATAATCAACTTCTAACTATAATAGCATAAATTATAACATCTGTATTATCTCACCCTTCTCATGAGACTAAAAATAGAATAAAATTTTATTTTATGAAAATAAAATAAAAATAGAATTAAAATAAATAAAATAGAATAAAACTAAAAATAGAATACAATTTTTTAAAACACCTCTCGGTTCCCCCATCTCTAAATAAAATAAAAGTATTACCCAACAGTTCCTGGTGTTCAGGGACAAAGGGATGTGACCGAGGGAGATCATGGGATAGAAGGAATTGGGTTTTCCCTTCCCACTGAGCTCTCTGTTACTGGGGGGGTGGCACAGGGAATTGTTCCCTGTGAGGATCCCTGGCAATGCCCAAGGCCAGACTGTATTATTGTCACACTTTTTAATGAAGGGATGGGACTGCTTTTGGGCTAGGAAGGATTTATTGCTCAGATAAACATCAGTCTCAGAGGCTGTGAATGTCAGGTTTGAACAGACAGGTGTCTGCTAAGGAAGGCAGGAGCCTCCCCTGAAATGGAAAATGCAAACTCCTTCCCTCTGAAATGTTATAATTTTGAAATTAAGGGGCTCTCAGGCAAAGATATGGGAGCAGGAATAACAGTTCTTTATTAGGGAAGAAAATAAAAATAAAACAAACAATGCAGTAATACAGGGGTCTCCTCCAGCCAGGTCTTATAAGCTCTTGGAGATCCGTATCACACCTGAGATAGCTCAGCCCCCTCAGATGGCATCAAATCAGCAGGATGGCTTCTGTGACAGTGTTGGAAACAAAAAGGTTTTAATAAAAGGTAAAATAACAAAGCTCTTTACAGAGAAAAACCAAGCCAGGTTCAAGAGGTTCTTGTTCTTGGTAAAACACTCCAGAAAAGCAATTGGTTCCTTTGTTCTCTTCTTTTTCTAGTGAATTGCTTAGGTGGGACCTTTTGGCCTCTGTCCAATTGGTTATCCTTAAGTTTGAGGTGAAGTCCCCCAGGCCTATGAGGTGTCTTTTTACCTAACTAAGGAAAGAAACTTTTGGGCTTTTTTCCTTTTTAAGCAGACAGAGAATAATTTGGTCACTCTGTCAAAAGGAGACACATTCCTACAGTGCAGCAAACCAACACTGATAGAATCCAACCTGACATCCTGTTGGTCAGGGTGTTGGCAGCAGTGCCATTGGAATTGTGGCTCAGCCCTCCTGCAGTGTCAGGGGTGGTTCTGCTGGAGCAGGGATCCTGGAGAAAGGAGAAGTCTCTTCCTCTGAAGGTCCAGTGGAAGAGGCAGCTGCTGTTCCTCTGGGGAATCCAGTGGAGAAGCCGTGCTGGTGTCCCAAACCTCAGATTGTATCCAGGTTGGAATGCGGCTCCTCCCCTGGGCGGAGCATCTCCCCATGGGATGATGGAATTCACTCAGCCATGCAGGGACACTCACTGGCCATGGACAGAAGAGATCTCCTGGAGGGAAGATCAGGTGTCCTGGCTAATTCAGGAATCTTGGCTCATTCTGAGAATTCTGGCTAATTTAGGGATCCTGGCTAACTCAGGCAATCCTGGCTAATTCGGGAATTCTGGCTAATTCAGGGAATCATGGCTAATTCAGGGAATCATGGCTAATTCAAGAATTCTGCCTAATTCAGGAATCCCAGTTAATTCAGGAATTCTGGCTGGTTCAGAAATCCTGGCTAATTCAGGAATCTTGGCTAATGCAGGAATCTTGGCTAAATAATTCAGGAATCCTGGCTCATTCAGGAGTCCTGGTTAATTCAGGGAAACCTGGCTAATTCAGGACTCCTGGCTAATTCAGGAATCTTGGCTAATTAATTCAGGAATCCTGGCTAATTCAAGGAATTCTGGCTAATTCAGCAATTCTGGCTAATTCAGAGAATCATTGCTCATTCAGGGAATTCTGGCTCATTCAGGCAATCCTGGGTAACTCAGGGAATCCTAGCTCTCCTCAGGAAAAGGGCCAGGACACTTGAGGTGACCCCAAGCAGCCTCTAAAGGTCCCCTTGCCTTAGGTGGGCTGATCCCAGAGCAGATTTTCCTATTCCATAAAAATCAACGGCTTCTCCTGGCCTGATCCCCTCTGGGTCCTTCCTGCCCCAGGCCCCTTTTATTCCCATTTTCAGGAGATGAACAGCACTGAGCCCCTGGGTTTGGGAGATTTTCCCAGTTTTTGCTGCCTGGGAATGCCCATCCTCTGCAGGAAGCAGGATTGTCCCTGTGCAGCCCAGCTGGGATGGATTTTCCCAGCTGATTTTTAACCAAAATGACTTCTCTGGGAATTCCAGCCAGGAATTTTTGCCCAATATCCAATCCAGCCCTGCCCTTGGCAGTGGGAGGAATTCCCTGTGTCCTGTCCCTCCATCCCTTGTCCCCAGTCCCTCTCCAGCTCTCCTGGAGCCTTTTTAGGCCCTGGAAGTTTCCCTGGAATTTCTCCTCTCTGGAATTGTCCCAGAATTTTGTTCAACCAAAGGCTGTGAGCACAAATCAAACGCAGGAAAATCCTTCCAGGGCTGTGGATGCTTCAAAAGCCTCCTTCAAAAAAACAAAGAGAAAAAGAGAAAAAAGCCCCAAATTCAAGGAAATGCAAACCTGAAGGAATCCAAACCCTCTGGCTTTGGGAATCTGGGAGAGCTGAGATAAGGCCCTGAAAATCAAGGGATGAAGCATTAAAATGAAATCTGCATTTCCAGCTTTCCTCGGAGCTTTGTTGTTCTTAGATGCCCACAGCTGAAACAGGAGCCCTCAAAATAGCAGGAAAATGTGGAAAACATGGGAAAACATGGGAAAATGTGGGAAAAACATGGGGAAAATATGGGGAAAACATGGGGAAATATGGGGAAAACATGGGGAAATATGGGAAAATGTGGGAAAACAGGGAAATATGGGAAAACATGGGAAAACATGGGGAAACATGGGAGAAACGTGGGAAAATATAGGAAAATGGGGAAAATATGGGGAAACATGGGAAAATAAGGGAAAACATGGGAGAAATGTGGGAAAATATGGGAAAACATGGGGAAAATGTGGGAAAACATGGGGAAAATGTGGGGAAACATGGGAAAATATAGGAAAATGTGGGAAAATATGGGAAAACATGCGGAAACCTGTGAAAACTTGGGGAAACAGAGGAAAATGTGGGAAAACCTGGGAAAATATGGGAAAAACCATGGAATTTGGGGTGGTGCCAGCAAGGTGACAAAATCTGGGGCTGTTTCCTGCCCCAAGAGCTCTTAACATGTTTGCAAAATTTGGATCTTTATTCCTGCTTTTTCCATGCCCTGGGAATGAGGTCTCAGAGCCTCAGGTGAGGTTTGGGGGTGCTCTGGTTTCCCTTGGGAACCATGCAGGCCATTCTCTGATCCCAGCCCTTCCCTGGGGGGCTCAATTTCCTTTCTAGAGGGTCTTGGAACATTTTAATCAATCCCAGGGAGCCCCCAGGAGATCTCAGGGCTGGAAGAAGCTTTGGAGATTAAAGTCTCTTCCAAAGCCTCATTAAATTTAATTGGATTAATCCCTTCAGGTCAGGGATAATCTTTTGCTCCCATTTTGTCCAGTTGGTGCTTGAGACCTCCCACGTGCTTCCCGAGGGCAATTCCTGAATTCCTGGTGCTGAGGAGATGTGGGATAGGCTTTCCACTCCTGGGAATGGGTTTTCCCTTCTGGGAATGGTTTTTCCCTCCTGAGAATAGGTTCTCCTTTCCTGGGAATGGGTTTTTCATTCCTGGGAAAAGGGGTTTCCCTGCCTGGAAGGGTTTTTCCCTCCTGGAAATGGGTTTTCTCTCTTGGGAATGAGTTTTCCACTCTTGGGAATGCATTTTTTCCCTGATGGATATGGGTTATCTCTCCTGGGAGTGGGTTTTCCTCTCCTGGGAGGGGTTTTCCTTTTTGGGAATGGGTTTTCCTTCCTGAGAATGGGTTTTCTCTCCTGGGAATGGGTTTTCCATCTTGGGAATGGATTTTCCCTATTGAGAATGGCTTTTCTCTCCTAGGAATGGGTTTCCCTGCTGGAATGGGTTTTCCTTCCTGAGAATGGGTTTTCTCTCCTGGGAATGGGTTTTCCATCTTGGGAATGGATTTTCCCTGCTGGGAATGGGTTTGTCACTCCTGGAAGGGGTTTTCCTTTTTGGAAATGGGTCTTTCCCTCCTGGGAATGGGTTTTCCCTGCTGGAAATGGATTTTCCACTCCTGTGAGGGGTTTTCCTTTTGGGGAATGGATTTTCCCTATTGGGAATTGGTTTCCCTTCTGGGAATGTGTTTTCCTTTGCTTGGAATGGGTTTTTCCCTCCTGGGAATGGGATTTCCCTGCCTGGAATGGGTATTTCCTTCTGGGAATGGATTTTTCACTCCTGGGAGAGGTTTTCCTTTTAGGGAATGGGTTTTCTCTCCTGGGAATGGGTTTTCCACTCCTGGGAATGGGATTTCCCTGCTGGGAGTGGGTTTTCCTTCCCGGGAATGGATTTTCCACTCCTGTGAAGGGTTTTCCATGCTGGAAATGGGTTTTCCACTCCTGGAAATGGATTTTTCCTATTGGAAATGGGTTTTCCAATCCTGGGAATGGGTTTTCCTTTTTGGGAATGTATTTTCCACTCCTGGGAAGAGTTTTCCCTGCTGGAAATGGATTTTCCATTCCTGGGAGGGATTTTCCACTCCTGGGAATGAGGGTTCCCTTCTGGGAAGGGTTTTCTCTGCTGGGAATGGGTTGTCTCTCCTGGGAATGGGTTTTTCATTCATGGGAATGGGTTTTCCTCTCCTTTGGAAGGGTTTTCCCTGCTGGGAATGGATTTTCCTTTCCTGGGAATGGGTTTTTCATTCCTGGGAAAGGGCTTTCCCTGCCTGGAATGGGATTTTCCCTCCTGGGAATGGATTTTCCTTTTTGGGAATATATTTTCCACTCCTGGGAAGGGTTTTCCTTTTAGTGAATGGGTTTTTCCTGCTAGGAATGGCTTTCTCTGCTGGGAATGGATTTTCCTTCCTGGGAATGGGTTTTCTCTGCTGAGAATGAGTTTTCCCTCTTGGGAATGCGTTTTCTCTGCTGGGAATGAGTTTTTCATTCCTGGTAATGGATTTTTCCTCCTGGGAAAGGTTTTTCCATTCCTGGGGATGGGTTTTCCCTGCTGGGAATGGGTTTTCCCTGCTGGAGAGGCTCTGGAGGAGTTTTCCTTGTGCTGAGCAGCAGCAGGAGCTGGCAGTGCTCTCTTAAACCGGCATTGCTTGGGGCAGCTCTGGAGGAGCAGAATAATCTGATCTGGAATAGGGAACAATCTGTTCTGGAGGAGCAGAATAATCTGATCTGGAATATAAAATAATCTGTTCTGGAGGAGCAGAGAATCTGCTCTGAAAGGGAAAAAAATCCCTGCTCTGAAAGGACAAAGACTCTGCTCTGGAATATTAAATAATCACCTCAGGAGGAGCCAAGAATCTGCTCTGGAGGAACAAATAATTTGCCCTGGAGGAGCAAAGAATCTGTTCTGGAATATTAAACAATCTGCTCTGGAGGAATAAATAAACAGCTTGGAAAGAGCAAAGAATCTGCTCTGAAGGACAAACACACTGCTCTGGAAGGATAAAGCATCTGCTCTGAAGGAGTAAATCATTTTCTCTGAAGCAATAAATAATCTGCTCTGGGATACTAAATAAAATATGCTGGAAGAGCAAAGAATTTGCTCTAAAAGGTGAAAAAGATCTGGTCTGGAGGAAAAAATAATCTGGTCTGAAATATTAAATAAACTGGTCTGAAATATTAAATAATCTGATCTAGAGGAGTAAATAATTTGCTTTGAAGGAGTAAAAAATAAGCTTTGGAGAAGCAAATAAACAGCTCCAAAGGAATAAAGGATCTGCCCTGGAGGAATAGATAGTCTGCTCTGGAATATGAAATAATCTGCTCTGAAGGAAGAAATAATCTGCTTTGGAATAAATAGTCTGCTCTGGAATATTAAATTATCTTTCTGAAGGAATAAATAATCTGCTCTGGAATATTCAATAATCTGCTCTGTAATACTAAATCATCTGCTCTGAAGGAAGAAATAATCTGTTTTGGAATATTAAATAATTTGCTCTGAAGGAATAAATAATCTGCTGTGAAGGAGGAAAGAATCTGCTCTGTAGGGACAAATCACCAGCTCTGGAATATGAAATAATTTGCCCTGAAGGAATAAATAATCTGCTCTGGAATATGAAAGAATCTACTCTGAAGGAACAAATCTCCTCTGGAATATGAAATAATTCTCTCTACAGGAATAAATAATCTGCTGTGGAATAGTAAATAATCTGCTCTGAATGAATAAATAATCTGCTCTGGAATATGAAAGAATCTACTATGAAGGAATAAATAATCTACTCTGGAGGAGTAAATAATTTGCTTTGAAGGAGTAAAAAAAATGAGCTTTGTAGGAGCAAATAAACAGCTCCAAAGGAATAAAGGATCTACTCTGAAGGAATAGATAGTCTGCTCTGGAATATGAAATAATGTGCTCTGCAGGAACAAATAATCTGCTCTGGAATATGAAATAATTTGCCCTGAAGGAATAAATAATCTGCTCTGGAATATGAAAGAATCTACTCTGAAGGAATAAATAATCTGCTCTGGAGGAGGAAAGAATCTGCTCTGAAGGAACAAATAATCTGCTCTGGAATATGAAATAATTTGCACTAAAGGAATAATTAGTCTGCTGTGGAGGAGGAAAGAATCTGCTCTGGAGGGATGAATCATTAGCTCTGGAATATGAAATTCTCTGCTCTGAGGGCAGATCTGAGCTGTCCCAGGGCTCCTGCTGGGCTTTCTGGAGGAGGCAGAGCTGGGAAGGGCTTGATTGAACTGGGGGTGAGAAAATGGGTCTGTGGGGTTGGGGGACCCAGCTGGGGACAGAGAGGGACAAGGCAGGGGCAGGGGTGGATCAGGTGTGGGAAAGGCACCAAATCCAGGGGTTCAGCCTCTTCCTGCTGCTGTCCCACCATGGAGTGAGGGAAGCTCATCCTCCCTGTGCTTTGGGGACAGCCCCTCAGAGGGGCCTTGCTGGCCTTGGGGCCTCCCCAGGACTGTGGGCACAGCTGGCCTGGCACCCTGGGGACAGTGACAGGAGCCACGGGCGGCCTGTGCTGAGCTGGGCCCCTCCCTGTGCCACCCCCCTCAGGCCATATTGCCCAACCTCCCTCCTGTCCTGGCCCAGCAGGATGGGGACAGTCCTGAGATGGGATGGGGACAGTCCTGGCTTTGCTGGGGACAGGCCTGAGATGGAGCTGGGGACAGCCCTGAGATGGTCTGGAATGGGGATGGGGACAGTCCTGGGCTGAAACTGGGATGGGGACAGTCCTGAGATGGGATGGGGCTGAGGACAATTCTGGAGCGGGAGCAGCAGAAAGGGAAGGGCTCTGTGGGTGGGAAAGTCTCTCTTCTGTCCCTGCAAGCACAGGGTGAGGGAAGAAAAATGGGGGTGTCCAGAGACGGGATGGGAGAGAGGGATTTGATGTTGACCATCACAAAATAGGCCACGCAGGGGGGACAGAATTTCTGGTTTTGTGAGGAAAGATGGCTTGGAATGCAGGGTTATGGAATTGGTCAGGTTGGGAAAGTCTCTGAGATGAGTCCAGCATCCCCCAGCACTGCCAAGGCCACCACTGGCTCCTGTCCCCAAGTGTCACATCCACCTGGATTTACATCCTGCAAAGTCAGGGACTGCCCCACTGGAATTTTCCAATATCAGCCCAAGGCTGTTTCCTCTTGCATGGAATCCATGCCTGGAGCAAAGGGCTCTGAGCCAGCTCTGCCCTCCCTGGTGTGACCATGTTCACAGGGGTCTGAGGATGAGGGAAGAGATGAGGATCTGGCTCCATGTTTCAGAAGGCTGATTTATTATTTTATTATAGATATTACCTTAAAACTACACTATAAGAATAGAAGAAAGGATTCCATCTGAAGCCTAGCTAAGAATAGAATAGGAAGGAATGATAACAAAGGCTTGTGGCAGGGACAGAGAGTCCGAGCCAGCTGACTGTGATTGGCCATTAATTAGAAACAACCACATGAGACCAATCCCAGATGCACCTGTTGCATTGCACAGCAGCAGATAACCATTGTCTACATTTTGTTCCTGAGGCCTCACAGCTTCTCAGGAGGAAAATCCTAAGGAGAGGATTTTCCATAAAAGATGTCTGTGACACCCTAGGGCGCTGCTCACCTCTGACCTACCAGGGCACCTTCAGCTCTCTTGGAATTGTCCCTTCCAGGGAAGGATCTTCCCTGTTCTGCCCACATCCAACATCTCCCCAGACCCAGCCTGGTCCCAGTGGGGATCCCCCAGTTTGCTCCTGCCCCCAGAGTGTTCCCTTGAGGGCTTCCCTGCTGGAGTGTCAGGGGTAGCACTGTCAGGATGGACGGAGATGAGAGATCTCTGCAGCCAGGCTGTGGAACTTGGGGTTTATTGCAAAGGGCCTGGGTGCAGGGCCCTGCTGGGAGCTGCCAAACACAGCTCAGAGCAGGCTGAGAGAAGAGAGGGGGAGAGAGGATGAGAGGGTGAGAGAGTAAACGGGGTAAGAGCTAAGAGAGCGAGGTTCCCATTCCAATACAATAAATCTTCTGTGTTGAATATTCTGATTCTCACTAACCAATCCAGTACAAGATACAAATCCTATAGCATTTACATACAGCCTATAAGAATCATTACATTACCATCCTGTGTTACATTTTAAACCCTAAAAACTCCTCTTTGGGCCCCTTCTGCCAAGCTGTAGGGTCTGCTCTGACCCTTGGGCCTGTCTGCAAGCAGAGGGTGTTGTTCCATCAAAAGGGGATCACCTTCAGCTGGCCACACCATTGTTTTCCAGTTGTTCAGTAACTGAGGGATCTCAAAGCTTGCTTTCATTTCAGTCTCACTTATAGTTTCCATATTCTCAAAATCTTTTGCCAGGCAATCATATTGATAAGGCTTTCCTGTTTCATCTTCCCCAACACTTCCCCCATAATTTTTCCAACCTTTTCCTCCAAGTCCTGCAGTCCTGCAGACTCTCTGGAATTCCAGGCTGGAGCAGCTCACAGTGCACATCCCAAGGGATGTCAGAGCTGATTCTGATGGGGAAAATCTCAAAGCTCCTCTTTATTTGCACCCTCAGCTGGGGCTGGCTGCCTGGAGCATCCCCAGATGGAGGGTTTGGGGTTGGTATCCTGGGATAACCTGTTCCAATCTGCATCCTTTGTTTTCCCCACTGTTTTTCCTGCCAGTGGAAATGTTCTGCTCCTGTCTGGTGTTTGCCTGGGAATATTTATAGAGAGAATCCGGAGCTTTCCCCTCGCCAGACACAACCCAAGCTGTGCTGGACTCCTCCCAAATCCCTCCTTCCCCGCTCCTCTTCCCATCCCAGCCCCTCTGGGTGCTCCTTTCCCTGTCCCCATCCATCCCCTACCCCTGTGACCAGAGCTGGGGTGGCATTTCCACTGCCCACCGTGGGGTGTGGGCACCAGGGAAGGTGGATTTGGGAGACGAATGGAATGAAATCCAAATTGGAGCCACCCCACCCTCCAAAACTCCTTAAAAAGGGATTTTCCATCTCAGTAAGGGATGGGGGGATGGATCATCACCGTGGTGATGGCAGGGATTGATGGTCAGCTCTGAGGTGGCCACAAGATGAGGAATTCCCTTTTTGTCTCTCTTGGAAAATCCATCTGGATT
Organism: Zonotrichia leucophrys gambelii; assembly: GCF_028769735.1. Lineage (NCBI taxonomy): Eukaryota > Metazoa > Chordata > Aves > Passeriformes > Passerellidae > Zonotrichia > Zonotrichia leucophrys. Next base: position 881,169 of record NC_088196.1, read on the forward strand.
CAGCTCTGCCTCATTCTTATCTATTGCTGGATTTCACCGCCTGCTTTTTCTCCCCATTCCTTGAAAACCTTCCAGTGCCAGCCCCACCATTTCCTGCCCCAATTCCCATCAGCCTGGCACTGATGGATATTTTGGTTTATTTTCCCTCTCTCCAGCTCAGTTCCAGCAGCCTGAGCTGCCTGGAGGTTTCCCAGGTTGGTTGGGAAATCCTGTCCCTCCTGCTGCCCCAGAGCTGGGAATGCCCTGTGGGTGCCACCAAAACTCACTGGAAATTTTCCATATTTCCATTTATTTATCCATAAAATCCTCCATAGTGGAGGTGGCAGGAGGGGACAGGGCTGAGGGGACACTGAGGGACAAAGGGAGGGAGTTGCTGCAATGCTGAGGGATGCAGAGAGGGAAAATCCTTTTCTGGAGAGGAGAAGCTCCAGGGAGAGCTGAGAGCCCCTTGCAGGGCCTGAAAGGGCTTCAGGAGAGCTGGAGAGGGACTGGGGACAAGGGATGGAGGGACAGCACCCAGGGAATGGCTCCCAGTGCCAGAGGGCAGGGCTGGATGGGAGACTGGGAATTGGGAATTGTTCCCTGGCAGGGTGGGCAGGCCCTGGCACAGAGTGCCCAGAGCAGCTGGGGCTGCCCCTGGATCCCTGGCAGTGTCCAAGGCCAGGCTGGACGGGGCTTGGAGCAGCCTGGGATAGTGGAAGGTGTCCCTGCCATGGCAGGGGTGAAACCGGATGGGCTTTAAGGTCCCCCCAACCCAAACCATTCCATGATCCTGTGATCTCCCTTTCATCCATAACAAAAACTGGCTGGACCCTTGAACATCCCAGTCCCATCCATCATCTATCCATCCATCCATCATCCATCCATCCATCCATCATCCATCCATCCATCCATCCCTCCATCCCTCCCTCCCTCCCTCTATCCCAAAGGGGCAGCAGCTCTGCCAGGACCCCTCCTCATCCCTGGGAATTCTGCTTCCCTCCAGCAGCCAGAACCAGCAGCAGCTTTTCCCTGTTTAATTTTTCAGGCTGTTCCAGGGACGCTCCTGGAGGAGTGGGGGATGAACAGGGTCTGCTTCTGTGCCTTTCCAAGCTGTTTTCCCTTATTTTGATTTATTTGGGATCATCTCAGTCCCTGAGGGCAGCAGCTGAGCAAGACTGGCAGATGGGTGACACCCCCGGCTCTGGATGCCAGGAACATCCCTCCCTCCCTCCTTCCCTGCAGGGAATCTCTCCTTCCCCACCCCTGCTCCTGCCTGCAGCTCCTGAGGCTGCCCAAGCTGTTACAGGATTCTGGCTCTGCTCCCTCACTGCCACACCTGATTCCCAAGGGATGCTGAGGTGGGAAGGGATTTTTATTCCTTCCCCAGCATGGATGAATTGTGGAAGCAGCATCCCAGGAGCATCCCTGCCTGTCCTGGGATGGCCCCACACAGGACAGCAGGTTATGGGACACTTGTTCCTGCCTTTTCACGATTAAAAATTGAGGAGTTGAATATTGAATTCAAGGAGCTGAATATTGAATTCCTGGCTCCTGCTCATCCAACAAAACCTTTTCCAGCCTGGGGCTGAAGTCCTGGTGATTTCTCCTGCTCCTGGATTATATAAGGAGGTTTTTAATTAAATCCCTGAAGCTCTGGATCTTCTGGCTCTTGTCCCTCCCATGGTCACCCTTCACTGCCACACCTGATTCCCAAGGGATGCTGAAGTAGGAAGGGATTTTTGTTCTCTCCCCAGCACAGAGAAATTGTGAAAGCAGCATCCCAGGAGCATCCCTGCCTGCCCTGGGATGATCCCACCCAGGAGAGCAGGTTATGGGACACTTGTTCCCTCATTTTCATGATTAAAAATTTAGTTTAATAGGGAAGAGCAAGGAGCTGAATATTGAATTCCTGGCTCCTGCTCATCCAGGAAAACCTTTCCCAGCCCTGGGGCTGGAATCCTGGTGCTTTCTCCTGCTCCTGGATTATGTAAGGAGCATTTTAATAATATTTATGGAGCTCTGGATCTTCTGGCTCTTGTCCCTCCCGTGGTCACCCTTCACTGCCACACCTGATTCCCAAGGGATGCTGAGGTGGGAAGGGATTTTTATTCCTGGAGCAGCATCCCAGGAGCATCCCTGCCTGCCCTGGGATGACCCCCAGGGGAGCAGCTTCCCAGACATTTGTTCCCTCCTTTTAATGATTAAAAATTAAACTTAATAACTTAATTAATTAACAGAACATGAGCAAGGAGCTGGAATATTGAATTCCTGGATCCTGCTCATCCAACAAATTCTTTCCCAGACTGGGGCTGGAGTCCTGGTGATTTCTGCTGCTCCTGGATTATGTAAGGAGCTTTTTAATAATATCCATGGAGCTCTGGATCCTCTGGCTCTCCTGCCTCCTCCTTTCCCTGCCCCACGTGATTCCCAAGGGATGCTGAGGTGGGAAGGGGATTTGTATTCCTTGCTCATGGAAGCAGCATCACCTGGCAGGAGCATCCCTGCCTGCCCTGGGATGACCCCAGGAGAGCAGCTTCCCAGAGTTTATTCCCTCTTTTCAATGATTAAATAGGAGTGAGGAGCTGGAATATTGAATTCCTGGATCCTGCTCATCCAGCAAAACCTTTCCCAGCCCTGGGCTGGAATCCTGAGGCTTTCTCCTGCTCCTGGATTATGTAAGGAGCTTTTTAATAATATCCATGGAGCCATCTGGCCCCAGATTTGGGATGCAAATGCAATATGTTCCCTAAAAATAGCACAGCGGCTCCATGGGGTTGTACAACACCTCCTGCTCCTCGGGAAGGGAGGGAGCTGGGAGAGGAGGGAGCAGGGAAAAGCCTCCTCTCCAGGCTGGGGAGGAGCTCTGGATCCCAGCTCCTGCCCCTTCCCACTCCGTGACCCAGGGATGGGGTGGAAAGCACCCAAATAAACCCAAATCAGGAATTTCTGCAGGGAGCCTTTGAGTCCCAGCCCAGGGCAGTTGGGGGCTGGGGTTTGTCCTGGATATTTATTCCAGTGAGGCTGTAGGAATTCCAGAACCGTGGAATGCTTTAGGTTGAGAGGGGCTTTAAAGTGCATCCCCTGGGCAGGGACATCTCCCCCTGTCCCAGGTTCTCCAAGCCCTGTCCAACCTGGTCTGGGACATGTCCAGGCTGGAATTCCAGAGGAAGCATTGGCTCCATGCCCTCATCCCTTGCAATCAGACTGCAGATACCCCTTTGCTTCTTTCCCAGCCTTTGCTCCATTCTAAACTCCCTCTGTCTCCCTCTTTTCCTGGCAAATCCATTTTCCCTCCTCTCTCCCATTCCTGACGTGCCCTCTCCCCGAAGCGAACGGAAATGACAGCAGAGGTGACATTCTGTGGTGACAGCTGGGATGACTCCAAACAACCCTGAGCAGCCCCTTCCAGGGCCTGACCACCCTTTCCATGAGGGAATTTTCCCTGAACCCGACCTGAGCCTTCCCTGACACATCCTGGGGCTGTTCCCTCTTACCCTGTCCCTTTCCCCAGGAGAAATCCCAATCTCCCTGGCTGCCTCACCCTATCTGGCAGTTGTGCAGTCAGAAGTTCTCCCAAGCCTCCTTTTCTCCAGGATGGATTTATTCCCTTGGATCCTGCCAGGCTGGGCTCCCCAGACCCCACAGAGCCCTCAGGACTCACTCCTGCTGTATCCCAGGGGAGCAGCCCCTTTTCCCAGGGGGATGTGGCAGAGAGATCCCTTTTATCCACCAGGAAATTTCTTGTCCCTGATTGCTCCCAGAGCTCAGCCCACAGCAAAAACACCTCCAGGACAAATCTGGAGTGAGTGAATTTCCCTGGAAAAGCTGTGTGGCCTCAGCTGGGATCAACACTCAAATTCCAGATTCTCCTCCCTGTTCCCAGGGAACTGAAACTCCAATTCCATGGAAATCAGAGCCCTCTTGGGGCAGCCAAACTGGTGAAACTGGTGCCTTCACAACTTCATATTTTCCCAGGGTGGGATTGCAGCTCCCGCTTCCTTGGAGCCATGTTTCCATGGCAATTGGATTTTTTGTTTTAATATACATGCCTTGGTTTGAAAAGCCAGGTGTCTGCTGAGGGAGGCAGGAGCCTCTCTTGAAATGGAAAATGTAAACCCCCTCCCTTTTAATTACTATGAATTTGAAATTAAGGGGCTCTCAGGCAAAAATATGGAAGCAGGAATAGAAATTCTTTATTAGGGACGAAAATAAAAATAAACAATGCAGTGATAGAGGAGTCTCCTCCAGCCAGGTCTTATAAGCTCTCGGAGATCCGTATCACACCCAAGATAGCTCAGCCACCTCAGATGGCATCAAATCAGGAGGATGGCTTCTGTGGCAGTGTTGGAAACAGAAAAGTTTTAATAAAAGGCAAAATAAAAAAGCTCTTTACAGAGAAAAACCAAGCCAGGTGCAAGAGGCTCTTGCTCCTGGTAAACACTCCAGAAAAGCAATTGATTCCTTTGTTCTCTTCTTTTTCTAGTGAATTGCTTAGGTGGGACCTTTTGGCCTCTGTCCAATTGGCTGTGCTTAAGTTTGAGGTCCTATGAGGTGTCTTTTTACCCAATTGAAGAGAGAGATTTCTCGGTTTTTTCCTTTTTTAGGGGACAAAAGATAATTTTGTCACTCTGTCAGCAGGGGACACATTCCTACAATGCAGTAATACAAAACAACCCTGCCAGAGTGAGAATAGGAGCTGTCACCCTGTGTGTCAGGGTGGTGGCACAGCCCCATCCATGGGGGCTCAGCCCTCCTGCAGTGCCAGCTGTGGCTCTGCTGCAGCAGGGATCCTGCACAAGGGGGGAGTTTTCCTCTGCAGCTCCAGGGCTGCTGGAGATGGGCCTGGGCTCCCTCTGGCCATGCAGGGCAGCAGAAAGTGCTCCTCTGGCAGTGCAGTGGGCAAAGGCTGCTGTGCTGTGCCAGGCTCAGATTGGACCCAGGTAGGAATGCTTGGCTCCTCCCCTGGGCGCAGCATCTCCCCATGGGATGGTGGAATTTGATCAGCCAGGCAGGGACACTCACTGGCCATGAGTAGAAGATAATTAATAATTAATGACCCATGAACAGAAGAGATCTCCTGGAGGGAGGATTGGCTTTGGAAGAGATAAAGAAAATGCCCAATGAACAGCAGATTCCTGCCCCAGCTCTGGCAGATGATAGCAGAACACACACCACAGCCACATCTTGCATTTCAACCCAATACAGTGTAAATCTTTGGGAAAAATGTGAGTGTTGGGAGTTTGGTCAGGAGTCCTGCATGGATAAGGAGGGGTTGGAGGGGCAGGAGCCTCCCTTGGAGCATAGGGAGCATTCAGGGATTCCCTGCCCAGCAGGGCCTGGGGGTGACCTGAGGACACACATCCAAGTCCTGCTTCCCAGAATAATGAGGAATGTGTAATAATATGTTACTCTTCAGGTCTTATGAGCTCTCAGAGAATCTTTCACACCTGAGATAGCCCAGCCACTCCAAATGGCATAAAATCAGCAGGATGGCTTCTGAGGTAGTGTTGGAAACAAAAAGGTTTTAATAAAAGGCAAAATAAAAAAGCTCTTACAGAGAAAAGCCAAGCCAGGGGCAAAAGGTCCTTGCTTCTGCCAAAACACCCACAAAAGCAATTATTGTCTTTGTTCTCTTCTTTTTCTAGCTAATTACTTGGGTGGGACCTTTTGGCCTCTGTCCAATTGGCAGCCCCAGGTCTGAGGTGAAGTCCCCAGGGTCCTATGAGGTGTCTTTGTACAAATTGAGGAGAGAAACTTCTGGGCTTTTTTCCTTTTTAAGCTGACAGAGAATAATTTGGTCACTCCATCAACAGGAGACACATTCCTACAGGAGGATTTGGGGAATCTCGGGGTTGGTGGGAACAGGGAGCACACCCAGAGCAGCCTCAAAGCGCTGGGAATTCCTGCCCTTCCCAGGGGTCACACAGGAGGTGGGGAGGTTCCTGGGAAGCAGGGGATCCCTGGAAAATGGGGGATCCTGGAAGATGGGGGATCCCTGGAAATTGTGGGAGCCCTGGAAGAGGGAATCCCTAGAAGGTTGGAGATCTCTGGGAAGGTTGGAGATCCCTGGGAAGAGGGAATCCCTGGAAGGCTGGAGTTCCCTGGAAGGCTGGAGATCCCTGGGAAGGTGGGGGAGCCCTGGCTCACCATTTCCATGGTGATACCAAGCAAATGATGCTGGAAAACCTCAGGATGACCTCAGCATCCCACAGCATTCCCAGGCCATGTCTGGCCCCTGCTCCAAGTCCTTCCTTCCCAGGAATGCTGATCCCAGAGTGCCCTCCAGGGATGCACATCTGGGCCCCCTGCCAGATGTGGCTCCTGGGGCTCCCCCTGGGCCCCTCCTGGGGTTTGGGGGCACCTGGGGGTGGGAAGAGCCCTTGGAATGCCTTGGGATGTCATTCCCGTTTTACAGAGGGGAGACTGAGGCCCAGGACAGTGAGACGTTTCCCAGCTCTGTTCCCTCTGTCCAGAGCAGGAGATTTGCAGGAATTAAGTGAGGAATTCCCAGATGGAGCCATGTGGGACCTGCTTTGGCTTTGTCCAAGCAGGAACATCCCCCCTGGAGCTTCTGGCTGGGGATGACAATTCCAGAGCTGGGGATAACAATTCCAGAGCTATAGGATCACAATTCCATAGCTGTGGGATAATAATTCCAGAACTGGGGATAACAACTCAAGAAGATAACAATTCCAGAGCTACAGGATCACAGTTCCAGAACTGGGGGGAAAACAGCTCCAGAGCTGGGGATAACAATTCCAGAACTATAGGATCACAATTCCAGAACTATAGGATCACAATTCCAGGACTCAGGATAACAGTTACAGAGCTGTGGGATAACAACTCCAGAGGATAACAATTCCAGGACTGAGGATAACAAATCCAGAATTGGGGATCACAATTCCAGAGCTGGGGGTAACAGTTCCAGAAGTGATGAATAACAATTCCAGAGCTGTGGGATAACGACTCCATAGGATAACTATTCCAGGACTCGAAACAACAATTCCAGAGATGGAGAGTATCAATTCCAGAATCGGGGATCACAATTCCGGAGCTGGGGATAACAATTCCAAAAGTAAAGGATAACAACTCCAGAATTGGGGATGACAATTTCAGAGCTACAGGATCACAATTCCAGAGCTACGAGACTCCAGGGCTACAGAATAACAATTCCAGAACTAGGGAATAACAATTCCAGAGCTGGGGGAGAACAATTCCAGAGGTACAGGATCACAATTCCAGAGCTGGGGATACCAATTCCAGAATTGGGGATAACAATTCCAGGACTCAGGATAACAATTCCAGAGATGGAGAATAGCAATTCCAGGGCTACAGGATAACAATTCCAGCTACAAGATAACAGTTCCAGAGCTGGTGGATAACAACTCCAGAGGATAACAGTTCCAGAGCTGGGGATACCAATTCCAGAGCTGAGGATAACAGTTCCAGAAGTGAGGAATAACAATTTCAGACCTGGGGATAACAGTTCCAGAAGATAGCAATTCCAGAATTACAGAATCACAATTCCAGGATTTAGGATAACAATTCCAGAGCTGGGGGATGACAGCTCCAGAGCTGGGGAATAACAGCTCCAGAGGATAACAATTCCAGAATTACAGGATAACAATTCCAGGATTCAGGATAACAATTCCAGAGCTGGGGAAAACAGTTTCAGAGGATAGCAATTCCAGAACTACAGGATTACAATTCCAGGACTTAAGATAATAATTCCAGAGCTGTTGATAACAGTTCCAGCAGCAGCACCTCCCAGCCCAGCTGTATCCTCATTTCCCCATAAATCAGTGCCAGGATCAGCTCCAGCTGTTCATTCCCAGGGTCATTGCACAGGCCCAGGCAGGGTGAGAAGGAAGCTCCCAGGTTTTGGCTTTTGGGATTTTAATTCCAGAGTTTTCAGGGATGAGCTTGGTCCCAACCCTGCTGGAGCTCCCTGTAGAGTTTTCCAGGGATGATCTTCCCAAGAAAGTCATGGAAAGACAACAGCAGGAGTAAGAGCTGAGTTTCCCTCTGCAACCAGCTGGGAGCAGGTGCTGAATTAATCCCAGATTTTTAATTCAAACTCCTTTAATCCTGCAGGGGAAAGAGCAGCTCAGGATTTGTTGGGAGACCCCACCCTGGGAGCAGGAATGGATTTAATGAATGGGAAAGTGCAGTTCTCAAGGAATTCTGGATTATTCCCAACCTGGAATGCTCTAAAACCTGAATCTCCAGGCAGGAAATGAAGGAAGGGGTTGGGCTTTGCCACATCCCAAAATAAGGCTTAAAACTGGGATGTGCCAAATCCCAAGGGATTGGGATTGATTTCGAATTTATCCGACCCAATTCAAAGATTTCAGTGTTATTTTTCCCCACATTGATGGGTGATTCCAAAAAATGGGCTCAGGATTCATTGGGACACTCTGCTGGGTGCAGGAGTGGATTTACTGTGTGGATAAATGTAGTTTCCAAGGAATTCTTTATTATTCCCAACCTGGAATGGGCTATAAACTGAATTTCCAAGCCCTGAGAGTGGGGCTGGGAATAAATGAAGCATTCCTGACATCCCAAAGAAGGGGATGTTGTTTGGGATGGTGCATGATAAAAACTGGAAGGTGCAACCCAAATCTCAAGGGATTTGGATTGGTTTTAGTTTCTCTGAGCAAATCCAAGGATTCCAGGATTATTTTTCCACAGAGTGATGGGTGTTTATAACAAATGAGAAGAGGAGTGGCTCAGCCCCAGAGGTCCAGGAGAAATTCAGAAAAAGCCATTCTAAATGATGCTAAAATTGGAAAAAAAATGAAAAAAAAATTTGTCAAATTGGAAAAAAAAATTCAAATTGTCAAAAACTCCTAAAATTGGAAATATTAATAAAATCATGGTGGGTTTTTTTTCCTGGGATATTCAGAGCCCTCTCCAGTGCCAGGGGTTGCCATGGAGCCCTTTGGGATTTTTTGTGTGTCCAGGGAAAATTCCTTCAGAAATGAGTGGCCCCAAACCCGGATTTTTGGTGCTGCTGGTTCCTCCCTTTTACCACAATTCCAAGAAATATTCAATCCCCACTAAAGCTCCTGGATCCCTGGTGGAATATTTAGGATGCAGTTAATGAGTTCTGATCCGGGCATTTCCATCCAAGCTGGGCTTTTAACTTGCCTCTCCTGGAAGCAAACAGGAGTTTTGGAAGGAATCGATTTTTTATGAGAAGGGACAATTTTTCCAAGCCAATTCCATGGTTTTTGTTTCATCCTTGTGCAGGAGAAACAAGGGAAGGTGCCTGGGGTTGGCAGGTCCTCTAAAAAAATCCTGTTTATTTTGTTTTCCTGGGTATCATCACTGATGGAATTCTGCAATATTGGGGTTTAATCCCAAAGTTTTTTCCATGCTGTGGCCCTTCCCTCCCTCTCCATGGGCACCACTGGCTTCATTCCAGGATTTCCCATTTAGAATTCCAAATCCTCCTAGTTTTAAGATTAATTTGAATACCTGCAGGCTGGACTTTGGCATGGATGGACAGGGATTTACCCATGGAGAGACCCCTGGGCATGGGAAATCCATGGAATTCAAGCTGGGGCAGGTGCAGAAATGGGCAGAAGAGTTGTGGATGGAAAATATTTTGGGAAAATGCCTGTTGCCCAACAAATTAAACGAAACAGGAATTTTTTCATCTGAGGTGTCAGGGAATTAGTGAGGGAAGCAGATGGAATCTCCTCCAGAGTGCTGGAAGGGGATCAACACCCAGCAGAGCCGTGGGGGTGGGATGGGACCGGGAGGAGCGGGAAAATGGGATGGGAATTGGGATGGGGAGATGTGGGGGGAGCTTGGGAAGGGCTTGAGCCTGGCCTGGAATGGGATTGGGGCAGCTGGGGCAGAGCTTGGAATGCTGTGGGGCTGTGGAGATGGGATGGGATAGGATGGGGTTGGGATTGGACTGGGGTGGGGTCAAGATGGGGTCGGGATGAGATTGGGATAGGATTGGGATGGGGTTAGGATGGGAATGGGGTTGGGATGGGGTTAGGAAGGGACTGAGATGGAAATGGGGTGGGATTGGGATAGTATTGGGATTGGATGAGATTGGGATAGGATTGGGATGGGGTTGAGATGGGATTGAGGTGGGTATGGGATTGGGATGGGGTTGGGATGTTCTCCATCGCCAAAATCATTTGGGAAGAGCTGGCAGGGGTTTGTTCCCAAAAACTGTGGGGATGTGTGATTTGGGGCTGGCATTTTCCCAGGAGATGACAGCAGAATTCCAGACTGTTGGCTCAGCCCTTGGCCGTGGCTTTGCTGAGCTGGGAGGTGACACCTTGGAGAGGCTGTGAAGGAGGGGATCCGAGCACTGGGATGCTCCTGTTTGTCCTGGCAAATCCCAACCTAAACCCATCCCACCTGTGGGGTCTTGCTGTGTTTGCCTTGGCAGCTCCTGGGTGAGCAGAGTCTGTTTAGGGGCGATTTTGAGAAGGAATTCCTCCCTGGGAGGGTGGGCAGGCCCTGGCACAGGGTGCCCAGAGCAGCTGGGGCTGCCCCTGGCAGTGCCCAAGGCCAGTTTGGACATTTGGGCTGGAGCAGCCTGGGATAGTGGAAGCTGTCCCTGCCATGGCAGGGGTGTACTGGGTGGGTTTAAGGTCTCTTCCCACCCAAACCATTCCAGAATTCCATGATCATGTGGGAAAATCCTCTTGGGAGAAGGCAGCAGATCCCTTTGCCAGCAGAGTTAAATCCTGAATTCCTGAGATCCACAAAACCTCATCCAGAGTCCCCTCACTGTCCCCTTGTTCCCTGACCATGTCCTCCCACCCCTCTTTGTGCAGACCATGGAGAAGCAGCTCCAGAGCTGGGAATGGCTGGGATTCCCAAGGTGCTCCCAGAGCTGTCAGAAATTGAAATGCACAATGAAATTGTAGGAAAATGCTACGGGATAGTGGGAGGCTGAGGAATGATTCATCCTCCAAAGAAACTCCTCAGATGTGGAGGTGGCACTGCTGGACCTAGCGTGGATCCAGAGCCAGGAATATCCAGGTTTAGGTCAAATTGGGCCTGGTTAACAACTTCCTCTGCCAATCCTTACTCCCAGATGGAATCTGGGGTTTGCTGGGCTGTGGGAGCAGCAGGAATCCCCAGGAGAGGAGGTGACACCACGGGTGTGTGGGGACAGGAGCCCACAGGGCTGATCTGATCTCATCAATTCTGCTTCCAAAACCACTCTGTGACTTTGGTCCACTCGTTTTAATGGAACAGAGGGATTGACCTCGAGTTCCTCCACATGGATTTGGGATGTGGGAACCTCCCATCACCCCGAGCCGTGGTGTGTCCCAGCCCAGAAGGCTTTCCCAGCTTGGAGCAGCTGCCAAACCCCAAATTCCTTGAAATTTAGGACATTTTTAATGTCATTTCATGACCAAGTGGCCTCGGGCTGGGCCAGGGATGGGACAGCAGAGGGGCATCCATGAATTCATGAATCCTCAGTACTGGAGCCCTCCTGGAGAGTGGGAATGGCTCGGGTTGGGGAGGGAGAAGCGGGTTTGGTGATGTGGGAATGTCACCAAAGTGTCCTGGAACCAAATTCCATCTGGAAAGGGGAGGTTTTCTCCTGGTTTCTCTTCCTTGGCAGTTCAGAGCAGGCTGGAGCTGCTGTTCCAGGGAGGGAGAGCTGGGATCAGGAGCTGGGGATGCTCCTGGTGCCCATGGGAGGTGACTTGGGATGAGGCCCAGGAGTGGCCTGCTCCTGGCAAACCCTGCTGCTGGATTTCCTCCCTCAGTTACCATGGATCCAATCATCCAGGTGGGAACATTCCAGCTGTTCCTGAGCTCCTTAACCTCCCCCTTCCCTTGCAGAGGAGACGACGTTCGAGGCCGGAGTCAAGGTGCAGATCCACAGCCAGTCTGAGCCTCCCTTTGTCCAGGAGCTGGGATTTGGGGTGGCCCCTGGATTCCAGACCTTCGTGGCCACCCAGGAGCAAAGGGTAAGTCCCAAACTCCTGTTCCACCCCAGGATCCCTCCAGGGCTTCCTGGGAGACGTTCCTTCTCCGTAATTGATGCCCCTTGAGATGCAGCTCCATCGTTAACAGGGTTTTGATGCCTTGCTTCAGATTTCTTGGGATGAGGGCAGCTTTTCCTTATCTCCCATGGTTATTCCAGAGTCCTGCATTCCCACAGTTCCTTAAAGTCCCTCAGTAATTCCATCTGCAGGATGGATTTCATCCCTTGCTCTTCCATGGTTGGAGCTGAACTATGCTCCAAGTGTTGGGTCCTGTCCAACCCACTGGGGTTTTCCCAGAAAAAACACATTCCAAGGATATAAAAAGAGGCAGGAGGACAGAGTTTCCTGATGGAGAACAGCAGGAATCTTTCAGGTGACACCAAAATATCCAAATGATTGATGGCAAACTCTCCTGGGATACCTGGGAATCATCTTCTGTGAATCCCAACAGTGACACATCCGGGTGGATGGATGGATGGATGGATGATTGGATGGATGGATGGATGGATGGATGGATGGATGGATGGATGGATGGATGGATGGATGATGGATGGATGGATGGATGGATGGATGGATGGATGGATGGATGGATGGATGGATGGATGGATGATTGGATGGATGGATGAGGGATGGATGGATGGATGGATGGATGGATGGATGGATGGATGGATGGATGGATGGATGGAAAGGGCTGGACAGGGCATCTTGTGGTTCCTGATGCTCAAAGATTTTGGGAACAGCTCCCCAAGTCAGACCCACTTGGCAGCTCCAGCAGTGATTGAAAAGATTTGCCATCCTTAAAAATCCCATCCTGGACAAGATCTGGGATCCGGGCTGGGAGCTGGAGCCTGCAGAGAGGATCTCAAGGACTTTGGGTTAAATTGATGCAAATTCCAGGGCTTTGCTGCAGTTGCTGAAATCCTTCCCCACCCTATTGCCAGCACTGCCTGGTCCAATATTTCCACTGAAAAATGAGAATTCCAAGCAGAACATCATCCAAATGAGAAAGAGGGGAAAACTTTCCTCCCCAGATCCCCCCTTCCACATGGGAGTTGTGGAGGACAGATGAACAGATTTAGGGACTCTCAGCTCCAGGGTCTCCCTTTTCCAGGGGTTGTGCCAGAGTTTTGGGAGAGGGAAGGGCTCATTCCTGGGATTTTCTGACTGGTTTAAAATCATCTGAGGGCTCCAAAGCCTTTTCTCAGGAGAGCTGGAGAGATCTCCAGCATTCAGCTCCTACCCTAATCCCTCTTCCCAGGAAGTAATGTTTAACCTAATTACAACCATTAATAACTTCCTCTAATTAATTATTAGTCCTCAGGGACCTTGGGCTTCCCTCGCAGTCCCAATGTGCAGCTTTTATCCCAATCCCTGATTTAGTCTGGGGTTTTTCCAACTAAATCTCTCTGCCTGTGCTGCTTCTTTAATATACCAGAGCCAAAGGTGGAAGAGCTCCAGTAAATCCCCCAGGGACTGAGCCCAGGCAGTTATTGGGGTCCTGAACCTGGAGTTTTACACCCTGGGCCATAAAATAAATGATCCTGCAGCTGGAAAATGAAACAGGAATAAAGAAAAAGTGGAGCTGATTTCCCATCTTCCAGCTCATAGCAGCCTCAGGGAGTTAAAATCTCTTTTTACAGGGATAAAAGGTGTGGAGTGGGGAAGATTTGGGATGATGTGGAGTGGGTCAGAATTTGGGATGTGGGGGGTTCATTCCTGGCTGTGGAATCGTTCCCTGTGGCCCTGCTCAAATCTCTCCCTTCTTTCTCCATCCCACTCTGGAATTCAGAGCATTCCCTGGGATTTGCTCCATGATTTTCTGCCTTCCCAGGGCTGCAGCTCAGCACCACTGAAGATTCACATCTTGGGACCATAAATCCTGGCTCTCCACCCAGAGCTTCCCCAAATCCCCCTGTCCAGAGCCAGCTCTGCTCTGTAGTTGGCATCTCATTAAAAATCTCCCTTTACAAGGAGCTTTCAGGCTGGAAAAACGGGAATTAAATCAGCTTTGCTCCTCCTCCTGCAGAGACTGAGCCCCATGGTTTCTGCAAGGAGACACTTCTGGGATGCATTTCCCACCTTGGGAGTTACTGCAGGAGTGACCTTGGGAGGGACATGGCAGTGGTGGGGAGGAAATGCTGAGTCAGCAGCAAAAACTGCTGAGAAAGCAATTCCAGCAGGAGGTTTGGCCATAAAATGTGGTGGATGGGTTAAAGAGCCCAAGCTGCTTCAGGACACATGGCCAAGGGAGACTTTTCCTGGTTAAAAAAAACTGGGATTTTTCATCCTGGAGGGGCCACCAGGGGTGACCAAAAAGGGACCTTCCAGGACCTGAAGGGGCTGCAGGGAAAGTGGAGAGGGAATGTTTCCAAGGGATGGAGGGACAGGGCACAGGGAATGGCTCCCAGTGCCAGAGGGCAGGGCTGGATGGGAGATTGGGAACTGGGAATTGTTCCCTGGCAGGGTGGGCAGGCCCTGGCACAGGGTGCCCAGAGCAGCTGGGGCTGCCCCTGGATCCCTGGCAGTGCCCAAGGCCAGGCTGGACATTGGGGCTGGAGCAGCCTGGGACAGTGGAAGGTGTCCCTGCCATGGCAGGGGTGGGAATTAAATGATTCTTAAGGTCCCATCCAAACCATTCCAGGATTCTCTTAGGCAATGGATGGAGATGAGGCAGAGCCTGGAAGAGGCAGAGGGTGGGAAGGGAGGTCAGGAAGAGCCATCAGATCCGAGGATGAGGGAATGGTTTGGGTTTCCTGCTCCCCTTGTGCCCTGTGGAAAAGTGGATTTTATAATAAGGTGGAAAAGTGAGGACAGGAAAACTTCAGAGTCCAATTCCCCCCACCCCCCAAACTGGCACCTCTGCCAGAGCTTGGGAATTGGGTCCAACAAATCCAGGCAGAATGTTCTGGGATAACAAGGGGGAATGGCCTGGCTGCCTCTGGGTGTGCCAGGGAATGAGCTGGGGGAGAGGCAGAGATTCCTGGGGGGAATCCCCATCCCTGAGGGGTTTCATCCATGTGGATGTGACATTTGCAGACATGGAGCAGTGGTGCTTAGAGGGAAGAGCTGGACTCAATCTCAGAGCACTTTTCCAGCCTTTACAATTCCATAATTCCATTTTATTGGGGATTTAAGGCTGATTTTGCCCCTGAGCCACAGCCCCAGCCCATCCAGGGGGAGCAGGAGTGGGAGCAAACCTGGGATGAGGCTCTGGAGGGGCTGCCCTGGACTTTTTCTGGATCTCCAGGAGGTTTCAGTGCTGCTGTTCCTGTTGGATTTGCAAAGAAGGGTCCTGGAGCTCCAAAATCCCAAATTCCCTGAGCACTCATGAGCTCTGTAACACCACCAAGCTCTGCCCCAAGGGGCTGGAAGGGTCAAATTCATCCCTGGAAACCAATTCCTCAGGCAGGGAGCAAATGGGGAGGAACAAGCAGGATGGGAAAGGAGCTGGAGATGCAAACAGACAATTCCAGCACCATTAACTGGAAGCAGTTCCAGCACCATTAACTGGGAGCAGTTCCAGCATCATTAACTGGGAGCTGGGATCAGCCAGCCGTGCCTGCTCTGGGTTTCTCAGCATTCCACAAGGGCTGGAGCTGCCTGGGATGGAAATTCAAGAAGCTGCTGCTGCTGCTGGAGGTCTCCTTAAGGAGCAGAGGGTTCTGGTTCTGGTTTCATTGGGAACCCAGCCCAGGTGGGGACGTTCAGGGAGGGCTTGGATCCTTCCTTGGGATCGCTGGAATTTGGTGAGGAGGTCTGGGCAGGGATTGGTGCTGGATCCATCCCAGAGCCAGAGGGAAATGGGGCAGGGAAAGGTTCATCACCCAGAGGTGCTGGCACTGCCCAGGAAATGGTCCCAGAGCTCCAGGAGGGTTTGGACAGCACTCCAGGGATGCCCAGAGTGGGATTGTTGGGATCCTGGGGGATTGTTGGGGTCCTGGTCAGGAACAGGGGCTGGACTCAGTCCTTATGGGACCCCTCCCAACCTGTGATATTCTAGGATTTTATCAAACTGCTCCGATCATCTCCACACATTTCCCTGTTTGAGAAAATGAAACAGGCAGGAAAATCAGGGATAGCACTTCCAGGTAATTGAAGGAGTGACCTCTGGCTGTGGGCAGATGCTCCGTGCCAGGAGCAGTGTGGAAAGGCAGGAGTGTGACCAGGGACGGGCTGTGGCGGGAGCTGATCCTCCCCTGCCCTGGGGTCTCTCCCCTCCAGGTTTTCCAAGCTCATCCCCTCTTTTCCTGGCATTTGGGACAAGCAGAATCCATCCAGCTTCCAAGGAGTCAAATCCAGTTTTTCCTTCCCCTTTTAGCACCTGCCATCTGGGAACTGATCCTGGTGATCCTGGATAAAGCCAGGATCAGGAGGGCAGGAAAAGCGCTTAATTCATTAATTAATTATTAATGACTGCAAAAGGGCCAGGCTGGGAGTTTGTCACCCTCAATTAGAGGCTGGAGCTGGATTTCTTACACAGGAGAAGGAGCAGGAGCCCTGGGGAAGCTGCCAGGGAGCACAAATCCTGCAGGATCCGAGGGCAGGGATGTTCCTGCTGCCTTTTCCCTGCTTTGCTGTGGTTTGTTCCCACTTTGGGGGCAGCAGGGGAGGGTGGATGTGGCATTCACATTCAACAGAGAGAGACATCATTCTCTCTCACAGGGTTTTTCCTGGAGAAGCACAGAGAGAAGAAGAGAAAACAATTCTTATCTCTATTCACTACTCCTGTTGTTTTTGCAGACGTGGAATGTGTTATGGAGATTGTTTACCCAGAGTGATTTGTTAATTGGATTCTGCTGAGGGTTGTTTTGATTCCTTGGCCAGTTGGGTCAAAGCTGTGTCCAGGCTGTCTCAGACAGTCATGGGTTTTTCTTTAGTATAATTTAGTATCTCTTTAGTGTAGTTATGATATATTATTAATGTAATACAGTGTAGTGTTAGTAAAGCAATTGTTCAGCATTCTGAATCATGGATCAGATGCCAATCATGGATCAGGTGCCAATCATTGCTAGATGTTGGGGTCACCCTGCATTCCATAGGTGGAGGGAGCAGCTTCACATCCCAGGGCTGTGAATCCCTGGAATCCAGCCTGGATCCCTCCCACCAACACCCAACTGGGATAATCTGGCAGAAAGGAAAGGGATCCCTCAGGAATCCCTGAGGAGGAGGATCAGGATCAGGATAAGGATCTGGATCTGGATCTGGATCAGGATCTGGATCTGGATCTGGAGGAGCTGCAGGGTGAGGGATCAAGCCCAATGAAGTCTGTCCCATTAATGCCTCCCAAGGCTGAGGGCTGGGATTGCTCCCTCCATCCTGCTCCAGCTCCTTGGGGTGCCTTTCCCAGCAGCTCCAGGGCCACAGGAGCAGGAATCCAGCTCTGAAAGGAGTTCAGCAGCTCCATGGGATTGAGGCTGTGCTTGGAAAGGCTTTTCCTGAGGTTTCAGCCCTGATTTGGCCAGGCAGGGGTTCAGGGGAGCCCTCAGGGATGGATTCCCCCTGGATTTAAGCCCAGGGATTCCCGTGCCAGGCTGGGAGCAGCAGCTGGGGGAAAACTCCAGACATTTCCAGGGAATGTGCAGATCCTCCTGCTTGGGAGGGTTTGATGGAGCTCTTCCAGTTTGTAAAGCAGAGTCTGGCAGGCAGAAATTCCAGGTGATCCCTCCACAGCTGCTGCCACTCATGAGATGTTCATTGTCACCTGGGAGTGTCACCTCCAAGATGTTCATTGTCACCTAAGAGTGTCACCACCAGGACATCTACTGTCACCTCACACTGGGAGTGTCACCTCCAGGACATTAATTGTCACTTGGGAGTGTCACCTCCAGGATGTTCATTGTCACCACGAGAACATTCTTTGTCACCTGGGAGTGTCAGCACCAGGACATTCATTGTCACCTAGGAGTGTCACCTCACACTGGGAGTGTCACCTCCAGGACATTCACTGTCACCTGGGAGTGTCACTCAGTGGCACTGGGACAGCTTGTCCCAGCGAGTTATCCCAGGAGTCAGGGAGCTCCTGGGAGGGGGGATGCCCTGAGGGGCTGCAGGGGTTGCCCTGTGACGGGGGACATGTCCCTGTCCCTCTCGCTGGCCCTGGCCCTGTCCTGCAGCTCATGACTCTGTCCCCATCCCTGTCTCCCAGTTGATGTCCCTATCCCTGTTCCCATCTGACACCCCTGTCCCCAGCTGACCCCTGTGCTGTCCCTGTCCCCAGCTGATGTCCCTGTCCCCCTGTATCCCATCTGACAGCCCTGTCCCCTTGTGTCCCGTGTCCCCATCTGACCCCTGACCCTGTCCCCTTGTGTCCCCAGCTGACATACCTGCCCCCATCTGATGTCCCTGTCCCGATCTGATGTCCCCTTTGTCCCCAGCTGACCCCTGTCCCCATGTGTCCCCATCTGATGTCCCTGTGTCCCCAGCTGACGTACCTGCCCCCTGTGCTGTCCCTGTCCCCATCTAATGTCCCCCTGTGTCCCCAGCTGACGTACCTGCCCCCGCCGTGGGGCGAGTGCCGCTCCCCGGAGCTGGGCCTGGCGTTCTTCCCGGTGTACAGCGTGACAGCGTGCAGGATCGACTGCGAGACACGCTACATCGTGGAGAACTGCAACTGCAGGATGGTGCACATGCCAGGTCAGGGACTGGGGGGACAGCAGGGGACAGCTGGGGACAGGGGGAGCAGCAGGGGATGGGATGGAGGGAGGATTCCTGGCGTAGAGCTGACAGCCTGCAGGAACAGCTGGGGGCAGGAGGGACAGCTGGGGATGGGCTGGAGGGATGGTCAAGGACAGTCAAGGACACCTTGGGGGACAGTTGGGGCATGGACTGGAAGGAGAGACCACGTGCCAGATCAGTGACAAGGACACTGGGGATGGGCTGGAGGGACAATTAACAAGTCAGATCAGGGACAGGGGCACTGGGGACAGCAGGGACACCTGGGGATGGGCTCGATGGACAGTCAAGGACAGGGACACCTGGGGACAGCAGGCTCAGTGGGGACAGCTGGGACACCTGGGAATGGGCTGGAGGGACAATTCACATGCCGGATCAGGGACAGTGACAGCAGGGACAGCAAGGACAGCAGGGGACAGCTGGGGACAGGGGCGACACCTGGGGGTGGGCTGGAGGGACAGTCAAGAACAGGGACACCTGGGGGGACATCTGGGGCTGGGCTGGAGGGACAGGCCTTGTGCCAGATCAGGGACAAGGACACCTGGGGACACATGAGACACCTGGGGATGGGTTGGAGGGACAGTCCACATGCCAGATCAGGGACAGGGACACCTGTGGGGACACCTGGGGATGGGCTGGAGGGATGGTTCACATGGCAGGTCAGGGACAGGGGGATAGGGGGGACACCTGGGGACAGGCGGGGATGGACTGGAGTGATGGTCAAGGACAAAGACCACCCGGGGACAGCAGGGACAGCTGGGGACAGTGGGGACAGCTGGCAATGGGATGGAGGATGGAGGGACAGGCCATATGTCAGGTCAGGGACAGGGACACTGGGAACAGCTGGGGACAGCAGGGATGCCTGGGGATGGGTTGGAGGGACAGTCAAGGACAGGGACACCTAGGGGGACATCTGGGGATGGGCAGGAGGGACAGGCCAAGTGCAAGATCAATGACAAGGACACCTGAGACACCTGGGGATGGTCTGGGGGGATGATTCACAATTCAGGTCTGGGACAGGGGCACTGGGGACACTGGGGACAGCAGGGACACCTGGGGATGGAGGGATGGTCAAGGACAGGGACACTGGGGGACAGCTGGAGCATAGACTGGAGGGACAGGCCACTTGCAAGGTAAGTGACAAGGACACCTGGGGACACCTCACAATGGGTTGGAGGAATGGTTCACATGCCAGGTCAAGGACAGGGACACCTTGGGGGACATCTGGGGCTGGGCTGGAGGGACTGGGGGTACCTGAGGGAAGAAGGTGCCCGTAGCCTTTGGGAAAAACTGGATGTGAGCCAGCAGGGCCATCCCTGTCCTGGGGGATCGGGGACAGCAGAGGGGCAGGGAGGGATTGTCCAGCCCTGCTCTGGGTTGGGGCAGCCTCACTGGGAGTTCTGGGCCAGCTTTGGGCACCACAAAATAAAAATGACATCGAGGAACTCGAGAGGGTCCAAAGGAGGGACACGAGGGTGGGGAAGGGTCTGGAGGGGCCGCATGAGGAGCAGCTGAGGGCTGAGCTCAGTGAGCTCAGTGTCCTCAGAGGGGCACAGAAGGGGCTCCCATCTCTGCTCCCTGTGACAGGGACAGGAGCCCAGGAATGGTGTGAGCTCTTACAGGGGTTGGGATGGAGCTCAGGGAAAGGTTCTCCCCCCAGAGGTGCTGGCACTGCCCAGGCTCCCCAGGGAATGGTCCCAGAGCTCCAGGAGGGTTTGGACAGCGCTGCCAGGGATGCCCAGGGTGGGAGTGTTGGGGGTCTGGGCAGGGCAGGGGTGGGATTGGATGAGCCTGGGGGTCCCTTCCAGCCCAGGATATTCCATAACTCCCTGTGAAATGGCCAAGCCATGGAAGGGAGACCTGGGTCTGGTGAAGGCTGGAAATGCCTTCTGTCATGATCAGATCCCCCTGGATGCTGCTCCCAGCAGCTCCTGCAGGCCAAGGCCCTTGTGGTGGGCACAGCTGGGCACAGCTGGGCTCACCTGGCTGCAGGGGCGTCCCTGGGTGTGCCCCTGAGATGGATTTGTCCTGTCCCTGCAGGGGATGCTCCCTTCTGCACCCCGGAGCAGTACAAGGAATGCGCAGAGCCCGCGCTCAGTGAGTACCGGGGAGCCCTGGGTCCAGGGATGGAAAATTCATGGAATTCCAGCAGGCTGGATGCTCCTGGCTGGGCAGGAACAGGGGAGCTGCAGCCTGGAGAAGGGCTGGGATTAGCCATGGATGCAGGCTGGGATGGAGTTTCTCCTGGTTCTCCATGAGCACAGAAACCCTCGGGATTAGGGGAGAGAGTTTGGGGTGGAGGGACCCATCCCCAGCCTGGATTTAGGGACTCAGCCACGGGTTCTCCAGGCTGTTGTTGATGACAGAGTGTCACCTGCAGCAAGAGGCCCCTCCGAGGGGGGTGAGAACTGGGATGAACTGGGAGAGAAATGTCCAGAGTCCAAAAGTTCCAGAGGAACTTCAGGAACAGCCTCATCCCAGAATCTTGGCCCCTTTGTGGGAGGGATGATCTCTGCTCTTCCCCTGCTCTTGTCCTTGTCCTTGCCCTATGGGGTCCCTCCCTGCTCCATGGGGTCCCTCCCTGCTCCATGGGGTCCCTGCTCCCTGTCTCTGCTCCTTGGGGTCCCTCCCTGCCCCATGGGGACCCCGTGTGCTCCATGGCTGCCCCCCTGCAGGTCTCCTGGCAGAGAAGGACAGCAATTACTGCATCTGCAGGACCCCCTGTAACCTCACCAGGTACAACAAGGAGCTCTCCATGGTCAAGATCCCCAGCAAGACCTCGGCCAAGTACCTGGAGAAGAAGTTCAACAAGTCAGAAAAATACATCTCGTGAGTGGGGGAGGGCCTGGATTCCTTTGGGTTTTGGGTGGGAAATGTCTGGGAAATGCCCAGTCCTGGCCAATCCATCCCCAGCACAGGGATGGCCTGCAGAGAAGGACAGAGTGAAAACCTGGGAGAGATGAGGTTGATTTCTTCTCAGTAGATTTCTTCTGTGAGTTCCTTCCCAAGGATTGGCCTCATGGGAATCCTCCAGTTTTTCACCAAAAAAAATGCAAAATTTCCCAGTTTTGCTGGTCCTGTTGGAGATTTGTGTCTCTGGGCTGAGCTCCTCAGGCCATGGACCTCTCCCAGCCCTGGGCATGTGATTGCTCTGTGTGGGAAGTGAGAGTTCTTCCAGATCCTTTGGATTCTCTTCCCAGAATCAGGGAATCCTGGAATGGTTTGGGTGGGAAGGGACCTTAAACCCACCCAGTGCCACCCCTGCCATGGCAGCAAGGTCACCTTCCACTATCCCAGGCTGCTCCAAGCCCTGTCCAACCTGGCCTTGGACACTGCCAGGGATCCAGGGGCCGCCACAACTGCTCTGGGCACCTTGTGCCAGGGCCTGCCCACCCTCACAATCAGGAATTACCATCCAAGAGAAGAGTTCCCAGCAAAGTGAGATCCAGGATCCTGAGGAATTCTGGGCAAACCTTTCCCAGCTGCTCCAAAGGCTCTCTGAGCTCCTGATCTGCATCAGCTCCAGGTTCTGTGGGCTCTGAGGACCCCAGAGAGAGGAACAATCCATACAAAAAGGGGAATAAAGCCCCAAATCCCATTTTTCCTTATCCCAGAGGACTGAGCCACCAGTGGCTCCTGGGCTGATGTTTTCCCTGTTCCCACAGAGAGAACATTCTCGTGCTGGACATTTTTTTTGAAGCACTCAACTATGAGACCATTGAGCAGAAGAAAGCCTATGAAGTGGCAGCCTTACTTGGTAAGGGGGCACTGGGACTGGTTTGGGGTCTCTGCTGGTCTGGGAGGGACAGAGAGAGGCTGGGAGGGCTCCACAGCCTTGAAACCCCCAGCAAAGCCCCATGGCTGCTTTCCTCACCCCACATCATCCCAGGGATGTCCCCATGGATACTCTGGGTGCTCATGGAAGGTTCTGGAGCTGCTCCATCCCTGCTTGTCCCTTTTTTGGAGATTTGGTGTTGGGTGGGTGCTGGGTGCCCTCTGTGGTGCAGGGTGTGGAGAGCATCCCAAAACCATCTCACATCACTTCATTGCTGCTCCAAATCCAAGTTTCCAAGCCAGGCTTGACTCTTGGCCTTCAGCTGCTCCATGGAGGAGGAGACCCAGCACTCCACTTTTTGGGGATTCTGCTCCTCTGGGCAGTGTGTGGGGGAGGACACCCCAAAACCATCTCACATCACCTCTTCCCTGCTCCAAATCCACCTTTTCCAGCTGGGCCTGAGCTCTTGGCTCATCCTCATGAAGGAGCTGAAGGGGAACCCATGGAAGGTTCTGCTCTGTCCCTTCCTACTCCCATTTTTGGGAGATTTTGGGGCTGGGTGCTCTCTGTGCTATCCCCCGGGCAGTGTGGGGAGGACACCCAAAATCACATCTCCATCAGCTCTTCCCTGCTCCAAATCCATCCTTTCCAGCAGGAGGTGGAGGAGACCCATGGAAGGTTCTGGAGCTGCTCCATCCCTGCTTGCTTCCAGCTCCTGATTTTGGAGATTTGGGGTTGGGTGGGTGCTGGGTGCCCTCTGTGGTGCAGGGTGTGGGGGACATCCCAAAACCATCTCCCATCACCTCTTCCCTGCTCCAAATCCAAGTTTCCAAGCCATTCTTGACTCTTGGCCTTCAGCTGCTCCATGGAGGAGGAGGAGACCCGTGGAAGGTTCTGCTCCATCCCTGCTCCCAGCACCCGTTTTTGGGGATTCTGCTCCTCTGGGCAGTGTATGGGGGAGAACACCCCAAAACCATCTCCCATCACCTCTTCCCTGCTCCAATCCATCCTTTCCATCTTGCTCTTTGGGTGCCTTATGAAGGAGCTGAAGGGGAACCATGGAAGGTTCTGCTCCATCCCTGCCTGCTCCCATTTTTGGGAGATTTTGGGGCTGGGTGCTCTCTGTGCTGCCCCCTGAACAGTGTGTGGAGGACATCCCAAAATCACATCTCCATCACCTCTTCTCTGCTCCAAATCCATTCTTTCCAGGAAGAGGTGGAGGAGACCCATGGAGGGTTCTGGAACTGCTCCATCCCTGCTTGCTCCCAGCTCCCCAGTTTTGGAGATTTGGGGTTGGGTGGGTGCTGGGTGCCCTCTGTGGTGCAGGGTGTGGGGGACATCCCAAAACTATCTCCCATCACCTCTTCCCTGCTCCAAATCCAAGTTTCCAAGCCATTCTTGACTCTTGGCCTTCAGCTGCTCCATGGAGGAGGAGGAGCCCCATGGAAGGTTCTGCTCCATCCCTGCCTGCTCCCAGCACTCATTTTGGGGATTCTGCTCCCCTGGCAGAGTGTGGGGAGGACACCACAAAACCATCTCCCCATCACCTCTTCCCTGCTCCAATCCATCCTTTCCAGCTGGGTCTGAGCTCTTGCCCTTGGATGCCTCATGAAGGAGCTGAAGGGGAACCATGGAAGGTTCAGCTCCATCCCTGCCTGCTCCCATTTTTGGGAGATTTTGGGGCTGGGTGCTCTCTGGGCAGTGTGGGGAGGACACCACAAAACCATCTCCCCATCACCTCTTCCCTGCTCCAAATCCAGGTTTTCCAGCCTTTGGATGCCTCATGGAGGAGCTGCAGGAGACCCTGACTGAGCAGCTCAGCCCAAAATCAGCTCCAGCTTTGGGGTCCCAGCTGCAGATTTGGGGGTTGGGGTTGGGGTGAGCCCTCCCCCAGCCCTGCAGCATCCCTGGATCCCTCTGCAATGCTGGGGGGGCTCACCCCCTTGGGAAGCTGGAGCTGGGGCACAGAGGTGTCCCCGTGTCACCCCTCATGGGTGGCCCTGCCAGAAGCCCCCTCGGGAGCCCTTCTGCACATGCTGGGGCTTTTCCAGGAATTCCAGGCAGGAAGAGGAGGCTGCTGGAGCCTCTCTAACCCCAACCCCGTTTGCACATGATAGAACCCTCATTCCCAGGCTCTGGAACTTCAGGAACAGCCTCATCCCAGAATATTTTTCTCCAGGTGAATCCCCCTGGTGTAAACCCAGAACACCTCCTGGGATCATTCAGGGTTCTCAGCTTGATCCCAAACTTTTCCCCCCTTTCCTCTCTCCGTGTCTCATGGACACCCCTGGAAAAGGCCCCTTCCCCTCACCCATGGGTGCCTTTGCCCTGGGGGTCAATCCAGAGCTGTTTTCCAGCAAAATCCATGGGATTTGTCTTCCCTGAGCACCACATTCCAGTCACCTTCTGTGACCGTGTTTACAGGGGTTCTTGGATTAGGGAAGAGAGAAGGATTTGACTTTATGTTTCAGAAGGCTTGATTTATTATTTTATTATATATATTATATTAAAACTATATTAAAAGAATGGAAGAAATTATTTCATCAGAAGGCTGGCTAAGAATAGAAAAAGAAAGAATGATAACAAAGGCTTGTGCCTTGGGCTCTGTCTGAGCCAGCTGACTGTGATTGGCCATTAATTAGAAACAACCACATGAGATCAATCACAGATGCACCTGTTGCATTGCACAGCAGCAGATAACCATTGTTTACATTTTCAGTTCCTCCTTCTCAGGAGGAACAATCCTAAGGAAAGGATTTTTCCATAAAAGATGTCTGTGACAGGGAGGGACTGAAGGAGGCATCCAGAAGCACAGCTGGGATGGATGGGAGAGCAGATGGTGCCCAAAGGCCCCCCCAGGGACACAGAATGGGGAGGAGGAGTGAGGAGTCACCTGGCATGGGCAGGGCAGGAAGGGTGGGCTCGGGATGTGACCCAATCTTTGCTTTAACATGAGAATAATGAGAGGAATGGGAGGGTGAAGCAATGGGCATTGCAACAGCCCTGCTGGACGTAACCCCGGGGTTACTGGTCAAACTGGGGCACCTCCAGCCTGGCCAGAGCCTGGGGACAGCTCTGTCACCTCCAGGGTGGGAGGGAACGGGGGTGGTGTTTGAGGGTCCCCAGGATGAGGGGAGAGATGAGAATCTTGACTCCGTGTTTCAGAAGGCTGATTTATTATTTTATTTTATTTATGTTATATTTATGTTTATTTGTGATTTATTTATGTTATATTATATTAAAAGAAAATGCTATGCTAAAACTACACTAAAAGAATAGAAAGAAGACATCAGAAGGCTTGAAAGGAATGAGTAATAAAATTTTGTGACTGACCAGAGCTCCGACACAGCTGGACCTGGGATTGGCCGTTAATTAAAAACAACCACATGAGACCAATCACAGATGCACCTGTTGCATTCCACAGCAGCAGATAACCATTGTTTACATTTTGTCCCTGAGGCTTCTCAGCTTCTCAGGAGGAAAAATCTTAAAGAAAGAATTTTCCATAAAAGATGTCAGTGACACCAACCCAGGCTGGGGACATGTCCCATCCCAGGGGATGTGGGAATCCCTTCCCACTTTTGGCCAGGCTGGGGTTTCTCCTTGGCTCCAGGGACATTCATTCTTCCCAGCACCTTGCCCAGAGTGGGAATTGGGATTCCTGAAGGATTCCATGCTCCATTAGCAGGAAAACCATTTTGGGGGTGTCCATTTGGGGTCAGGCCCATTCCCGGGACACCCCAGATGCCATTGCAGGCCCTGCTGCTCCAGGGGGATTGTTCCCAGTTTGGGAGGATGGCAGGGCCCAGGCAGGGCCCAGCAGTGCCTGGGAGCCCTCACGGTGCTGTCCCCTGCAGGTGACATTGGTGGCCAGATGGGGCTGTTCATCGGGGCCAGCATCCTCACCATCCTCGAGCTCTTCGATTACCTGTACGAGGTAAGGCCTTCCCAGCCCAGGATAGCCCAGGATATCCCACCCTGGAGCCCCTCAGCCCAGGATATCCCAGGATTTCCCATCCTAGTGCTCCTCATCCCTGGATTTGCCCCTCATCGCCAGATTTGACTTTCCTGCCCCTCATCCCCAGATTTGCCACTCCTGGAGCCCCTCAGCCCAGGATGTCCCATCCTGGAACTCCTCATCCCTGTTTTTGCCATTCCTGGTACCCCCTTGTCCCCAGATTTGCCACTCCTCGTCCTCCTCATCCCTGGATTTACCACTCCTGATGCCTCCTCATTTCTGGATTTGCCCCTCATCCCCAGATTTGCCTCTCCTGCTGCTCCTCATCCCTGGATTTGCCCCTCATCGCCAGATTTGACTTTCCTGCCCTTCATCCCCAGATTTGCTACTCCTGGAGCCCCCAGCCCAAGATTTCCCACCCTGGTACCCTTCATCCCTATTTTTGCCACTCCTGGTACCCCCTTGTCCCCAGATTTGCCACTCCTGGTGCCTCCCTGCCCAGGATTTCCCACCTGGATCCCCTCAGCCCAGGATATCCCAGGATTTCCTATCCTGGAGCCCCTTATCTCTGTTTTTGCCACTCCTGGTGCCCTTCATCCCCAGATTTGTCACTCTTGGTGCCCCTCATCCCTGGATTTCTGATGTCTCTCATCCCCAGATTTCCCATCCTGGAGCCCCTCAGCCCTGTTTTTGCCACTCCTGGTACCCCCTTGTCCCCAGATTTTCCATTCCTGATGCCCCCTCATCCCTATACTCGATTTGCCCTTCATCCCTGGATTTCCCACCCTGGAGCCCAAGATTTCCCATCCTGGTGCTCCTCATCCCAGGATTTCTGGAGCCCTTCATCCCTGTTTTTGCCATTCCTGGTGCCCCTTATCCCTGGATTTTCTGTTCCCTGGGGATCCCAAAGCCCCCTCCAAAATCCCATATTTCCAACCTGCGTCATCCAGCTCAGGGTGGGAACAGGGAGTTTTATTGCCATGGGATGGTAGAGTTTTCCATTTTATTCATTGTTGTCCATTTGATTTAATGTGTCCCAATCCAGACTGGGGGCACATCCCATTCCAGGGAAGGGACCCCCACAATCCCAGCTCTGAACTCACTTCAAATCCTCTCATTTTTTTTTTTTTTTAATATATTTTTATATTTTCAGACAATTGCCCCCATCCCAATCCCTCCTGGGCAGCTTCAGCATTGATGCCATTAACCAGGAATAAAAAACATGGAAAAATTCCAGGTCTAAAGCTCAGAGATCAACAAAAGCTGAGCCTGAATTTAGACCTCAGCCTGGATACCCAAATATTTCATTAAATTTGCCTTTTCCTGGATTTCTTGGAGATTTTTTCTAAGTAGGCCATAAGAAACCTTGCAAATTTGGGTTTTTCCTCTCCGTTTTTCTTCTTTCTTTGACATCTGCTGATAAAATATGTCAAATGTGGGGGGGTTTGCTGCACTTTTTTTTTTTTCTTCTTATTTGGGCTTAAAATACTTTTTTTTTTCCCTCAGAGAAGCTCCCTGGGGATTCCCCAGCAGGGGAATCTTCACAATCCCAGATATTTAACCCCCACTAGCCAGGAATAAAGGAATAAAGTACCTTAAAATTAAAAAAAAAAATCCACACAGTTTTCCCCCTCTGCTTAGAGTTTCACAAATGGGGGGTCAGCACCTCAAAAATTTGAGTTTTCAGCCAAAATATTTAGACATTCTGAGAATGAAAGCAACCAGTTACATTTTTTTTTTTTTCATGGATTGGCCATATTTGGGGAAAATATTGACCCTAAAGAGGCTTTTCTGTGATCTTCTGCTGAGCTCTGTCCTCCTGGTCCCAAATTCCCACCACACTCCCCTGCACCAAGCAGGATCCACATTCCTTAGGAACTGACCCAATTTTGGGGGATTTCAGCTTTTTTTTTTTGTTGGCTTTATTTCTCTTTTCTCTCAGTGGGAGCTTTCCAGTAAAACACTTCCCAAGTTTTATGGGATTTCCCTGGAAGCCAAATCCTGCAGCAGCAGCAGGAGGATGAGAGGGCTAGGAAGGGAAATGGAGCTCACAGAGCTGGGAGCTTTCCCTGAACCCCAAAAGTGTCCCAAAAATGGAATTTTTGTGGGTTTTATTCCTTGTAAGAGAATGTTGGAATGGTTTGGATGGAAGGGGCCTTAAGGATCATTGAATTCCCATCCCTGCCATGGCAGGGACACCTTCCACTGTCCCAGGGCACTCCAGCCTGGCTTTGGGCACTGCCAGGGATCCAGGGGCAGCCCCAGCTGCTCTGGGCACCCTGTGCCAGGACCTTGGCATGGAGTCACAAACACCTGTGCCCATGGAAACAATTACCAACCTTGTGTGAGGAGTTACAAGCCACAAGAGTTTGAGTAGAACGATAGTGAATTTGTAGTACAATTTTGGTGGTTTTAGAATGGGGATTCAGGAGGCGAGATGGAGGAATTTGGGCTGTCCAGCCTTTCTCCTTCTTCTTGTCCTCCATCTTCTGCTGTGCTGGTGGCACTTTTGGATTGGTTTAGAGTGCAGACAGACTGTCTAACATAGGTGATAGATGTTGGAAAATTATTGTAAATAAAGCACACGTAGTTTTTAGTATAAAAAGCTAACACCGCCCCAGGGGCAGTCAGTGTGCCTGAACCCAACGTGCTGGACAGATCTCAGCAGTCAGAGAAAGAATGTTATAGATAACAGAAAATAAACAACCTTGAGAACCAGAGCTGAGGAATCCTGACTTCTACTTTGGTTGCAGGGCTGGGGAAAAAGACTCTTTAATACCTCAGGAGCCATTCCAGCAACACAAAACACGAGACCCACCTTCCCAGAGAACAATTATTTCCCAATATCCCATCCATCCCTGCCCTCTGGCACTGGGAGCCATTCCCTGGGTCCTGTCCCTCCATCCTTGTCCCCAGTCCCTCTCCAGCTCTCCTGGAGCCCCTTCAGGCCCTGCACGGGGCTCTGAGCTCTCCCTGGAGCTTCTCCTCTCCAGGTGAGCACCCCCAGCTCTCCCAGCCTTTCCCTGGCCCAGCCCTTGGAGCTTCCTCCTTCTCCCAGCCCTTTGGAATGCAGCCCCAAACCCACCCCAGTGCTCCCCATCCCCCTGCAGCCTCTTCCCAGCCTAACCCTGCTCCCTCCTCTTGCAGCTGATCAAGGAGAAGTTATTGGACCTTCTTGGAAAAGAGGAAGAGGACGGGAGCCATGAGGAGAACGTGGTAAGGAGGGGAGGGCTCACACAGGGGTTTCCTCCAGGCAGGTCCTTTGAGCTCTTGGAGATTTACATCACACCTGAGATAGCTCCATTCCAATCCATTTCCACCTCCGATAGCATCAAATCAGCAGGATGGCTTCTGTGGCAGTGTTAGAAACAAAAAGGTTTTAATAAAAGGCAAAATAACAAAGCTCTTGACAGAGAAAAACCGAGCCAGGGCAAGAGGTTCTTGCTCCTGGTAAAACACCTTATAAAAGCCATTAGTTTCTTTATTCTCCTCTTTTTCTAGTAAATTGCTCAGGTGGGACCTTTTGGCCTCTGTCTAATTGGTTATCCTTAAGTTTGAGGTGAAGTCCCCAAGGTGTTTTTTTACCTAATTGAGGAGAGAAAATTTGGGCTTTTTTCCTTTTTAAGGAGACAAAGGATAATTTGGTCACACTGTCAACAGGGGACACATTCCTACAAAGGGGAAATGCCCTGGGGACACTGGAGCTCTTCCCACGTGTGTCAGGTTATTAAAACCATAATTAGAGATGCCTCTGCCACAGTCAAGCTGCAAATGGGACCAGATGCAATAGTGACAATAGTCTGGGGTTTAGAAGAACTTTAGAACAACAGGAAGACACAATTACCAAACAATCATGGCATTTAACAATCACATCATTTATCGTGGTCATTAAATGATTATACAGGTGCAGTTTTGCATGATCCAGTAAAACCTAACATTGTCTCATGGTCTACCCTAACATTTTCCCAGGGCCTGCATCTTGTATTTGCAGAGTTCCCTGACGAAGGGAGGAATGATGAATCTGACTCCATGTTCTTGAAGGCTAATTTATTATTTTATGATACTATATTATATAAAAGAATAGTAAACTAAACTACTAAAGAATACAGAAAGGATACTTACAGAATGCTAAAAAGATAGCATTAATATAATATTATAATAATATATTAATATAATATTATTATATTAATGCTATATTAATGCTATTAATATAATATTATATTAATATTATATAAGGTAATGAAAACTCGTGTCTTTTTCCAGAGTCCCAACACAGCTTGGCCCTGATTGGCCAAAGAATGAAAACAATTCACAGAAACCCAATGAAAAAAATCACTTCTGGGTAACAATCTCCAAACACATTCCAAATGAGCACAACACAGGAGAAGCAAATGAGATAATATTGTTTTCCCTTTTTTTCTGAGGCTTCTCAGCTTCCCAACAGAATAATCCTGGGCAAGGGGATTTTTCCAGAAAATGTGATGATGACACCTACCAGGCCCAACCTTTTTCCAGCTCCCCTGAATACCCCATGATTTTAGAACCATTTTATCCGTGTGCTATCAGTGGGATAACACAATTCCTGCTTTTCCATGGCAGAGCACCTGTGATCCAGTGCCAAACCACTCGGAGAGCCTGAGCCACACTGTGACCGTGCCCCTGCAGGCCCCGCTGGGGACGCTGGAGGAAATCGCCTGCTGACCCCTCCCCACCACAGTGCCCATCCCGAGGAAGGAAAAATGCACAGGGAAAACAGGGACCCAGCTCAGGTTTGCACTGGGGGGAAAAAAAAAATTAAAAAAAGATGGAAAAAAAAATAAACTGGGAAAAAAATACTGGAGAAAAAAAAATAAACTGGAAAAAAATTATTAAAAAAATCTATTAAAAATAAAAAAAAAGAAGAAGAAAAACTCGCTATGCATTAAAAGAATATAAAAATAATATAAAAATATAAATTCTAAATATACTCTGCCCAAAGTGAGAGGCGCCTTGGACCTGACTACTGTTGTCCTTTCCTCCTGGGGGTTTGGCTCCAGCCTGGGAAGCAGCTCCCAGGCTGGGAGAGCTGGGAATGTTCACTTGGAAAAGGGAAGCTCAGAGAAGAGAAACCTCAGAGCCCCTTCCAGTGCCTAAAGGGGCTCCAGGAGAGCTGGAGAGGGACTTGGCACACGGGATGGAGGGCCAGGACACTTTTTGGGATTGTCCAAGCCTGAGCAGCAGAAGCAGCAGCAGCAGCAGCAGTAAATCCCAAAGGAAACATCCCAAATATCCCGAGCACTGCATGCCAGGGCTTCTCCTGGCCCTGGGATTCCTCAGCTGCCTCTCTCAGCTCTGTTCCTCTTTGCAGTCCCTGGGTTTCAGTGGCAGAAGGAGCATCCCAGAATTCTCCATTCCCAGCGCCGTAGGCTGAGAGTTTTACAATAAAGAGATCCCAAAGTCGGCGCTCTCGGATTCTTCCCCCGGCCGCGTCCTCCACGTGAGCTTGGGCTGAATCCCGAGCTCAGCCCAAGGTGAGCATCCCTGGAGAGGAGCCGCAGGGATCCCTATGGATCATCCCAGCCCTGCTGTGCCTGCAGAGGCCAGGAGCAGCAAGTGAGGTTGGGTTCATTCATTTCTTTAATTTTTTGGGGGGAATTTTTGCAATTTCCTTCTTCTCCCGTTCATGGATTCTGTGCTTTCTCCTCGTTCTCCTGACTGATATTAAAGCTGGTCTTGTGGAAATGGCCAGGCTGTGTCATTCCTGCCTTGCCCTCATTGCTGTGGGAGGGCAGATCCCAGGAAAAGCCTCTTCCTCATCCCTTACTCCTCCTTTTCCTCTCCCACCACGTCCTCACACAGCTCAGGATGGGAGTGGTGCCATGGCCCTGCCCAGCTGCATCCCTGTCTCCCCTGGGATGCAGATCTCCAGGATGTGCTGGGATCTCTGGGATGTTGTGGGGTCTCTTTGCTGACAGAGGTGATGGAAACCTCTCCTTGATGTTTTGGGATTGTTCAGCCTGGAGAGCAGAAGCTTTGGGGTGACCTCACTGAGGCATTCCAGTGCCTGAAGGGAGCCTGGAAAAAACATGGACAGGGACTGGGGACAAGGGACAGAGGGACAGGACACAGGGAATGGCTCCCACTGCCAGAGGGCAGGGCTGGATGGGATATTGGGAATTGGGAATTGTTCCCTGTGAGGGTGGGCAGGCCCTGGCACAGGGTGCCCAGAGCAGCTGGGGCTGCCCCTGGATCCCTGGCAGTGCCCAAGGCCAGGTTGGACACTGGGACACCCTGGGACAGTGGGAGGTGTCCCTGCCATGGCAGGGGTGGGAATTCAATTATCTTTAGGCTGCTTCCACCCAAACTGGTCCAGGATATTGGGATTCCAACTTTTCCTTTACTGATCCACTTTAACTGGCCCTGAAGCATAACAAGAAAATCATTTCCATCCAAGTGCATCCCAAAATGGGTCAGCAGTGGCTCCACCCCTGGATCCAGGCACTGAGGGGCTGCTCTGCTGCATCTCCAGCACTGGGAGAGACCTGGGGATTTTAGGAAACACCCTCAGGGAGAGATGAGGGTGTCTGAGGGGCCTGGAAAAGGGCCCTGAGCCCTGATGGAGAGGGATGCGGGAAGATTTCATTTTTGATTCCAAACTTCTTCAGGATTAAGGGTTCCTTTTCCAGAAAAAAAAGACTATAAAGATCAGGGAAAACTGTGAGGATTATTTGGAGATTCAGGAGAAGAAACAAGCAAAGTTCAAACTCCCAGCACAGCCCCAGCTCTGCTGAGTGCCCCAGGATTTTCCAGGGAAAAGGGAAGCTCCATTATTGGCAGTAATTAACCCCAAGCTGGCTTGGAGCACATTCCAAGGAAAAGGGAAGGGAGTGGAAAAGACACAGGTAGGTCCATCCCACCCCTGTTTGGTGCTGGATGGATCTGCCCAGGGATGGAGCAGGGATGGGAGCAGAGATTGGAGCCAACCATCAGCTCCCAAAAACCCCAAAATCCTGATGGAAAAAATTAATAAAGAATCCCCCGTGGGAGATGAAAACCCTGTGGACAAGGTGGGAAAATCCAGAGTGGGATTGACCAGGGGGTTTGGCTGAGCTGCAGCTCAGGAAATTCAGCTTCAACCACAAATCCATCCAACAAAGCTGGAATTGCCATCCCAAGGGATAATCTCCCTTGGAGCTCCATAGGGATGGAGCACTGGGTCATCCCTGCTGGGCAGCAGGGCCCCAGGGCTGGACAATGAGGAAAATCCCATGGGAATGCTTCAGGAGGAAAAGCAGGAGCAGAAGCAACTCTGAGAGATTTCTGAAGTGCAGCTGCATTTTTGGGGAATGGGAGAGCTCAGCTTGGCGTGGAGAGGGCTGGAGCCCAGGCCAGAGCACATTCCTGGGATTTGTGGCCCAGCCACCACATCCCTGACCAGCTCCCACAGCTGTGTTCCCACAAGGAGCAGGAAAGCACCCAGGAAATGCTCTTGGAATCTCTTCCACTTGCTCAAGGTCACCCAAGCGCCTTCTCCCTATTCCTCCTTCATTCCCAGCATTCAGAGGCTCCTCGATCCCACAGGATGCTCCAAGGACCAGCACTTCATCAATCCTGGGAATCACCAACTGTGAAGGACATTCCATGGCTCATTCTCCCTGCTCCTCCCCCGAGCCTGCAGTAAGGACAGCAATTAGAGACAATTAACAGGAATTTTTAGCAGGAAGATTGTCCTTCGTTTGTGTTAGTTTGGGTGGGAAGAGCCCAACACCAATCCCAATCCCAACCCCAAACCCAACCCCAATCCAAACCCCAAACCCAACCCCAGTCCCAAACCCAATCCCAACCTCAACCCCAACTGCAATCCCAACCCCATCTCAACCCCTTCCAAACCCCAATCCCAGCCCCAATCCAAACCCCAACCCCAATCCAAACCCCAAACTCAATCCTAATCCAAATCCAATCTCAACCCCAATCCCAATCCAACCCCCAAACCCAACCCTAATCCCAACTCCAACCGCAATCCAAACCCCAATCCCAACCCCTAACCCCAATCCCAATCCAAACCCCAATCCCAACACCAATCTCAACCCCAATCCTCTCCCCAACCCCAGTCCCAATCCCAACCCTGAGCCAATCCCAACCCCAATCCTAACCCCAGTCCCAACTCAAATCCCAACCCCATCCAGATGCGAATCCTTGTGATGGTTCCTCTCCTACCCCCTGGTGGTTTCTGGAGGTTTTGTTGCCTTCTGCCCTCCAGAGCTCACTGATGATCCATGAGCCCATGGAATTTCTGGCAGCCACGGTTGCTGTTCCCTTGGCTGGCTCTGAACACATCCACATTTACGTGCTTCATGTCTGACTCCAGTTTTAAGCCCTCAGAAGCTTTTCCTTCCCCTCCTCCCTGTGTTTCTCAGCATCTCCATTGTTATTCCAGGCAGGAACATCCCCCAGCCTCCTTAAGGAATCATCTCCACACTCTGCAGGGTTCCTGCTCTTCCCAAGCTCAGGAGCGGCCCCGAGCACACCCAGAGAAGAGCAAAAATCCCTTTTTCCCATCAATCTCCTGCAGGAAAATGTGACAGGAGAGGAGCAAAGTGGAGCAGGACCAGGTGGGGAGATCCCACCTTTGGCTCTTGCTGGAAATATCCCTGTGATTATTCCCAACTCCAGAGGTGCAGCTTTGTCCTGGTTTCCCACATTCCATGGAGGACATTGGTTACCCAAAGGCTCCCTGAGAGGATTTTGCTCCTTAGGGTAATTAATGGCTGGAATTCTTGAATTCCCAGCTGGGAATTTCACCATCCAACCACAAATCATTGCTGTGGGAGCAGGAGCATCATGGGCTGTTTCCATGAGCAGGATCTGCAGGAATAACCCTGGCAGGATTTGGGGCTGGCACAAGAATGTCCAGAAGAAGGGAAGCAGCCACCATGAAAACCCCAGCAACCTGATCCCAAAATAAATGTGGGATGGAGGATCTGGAGAGGAGCCCCCCCAGGGAACACCTCATGGCATTGCTCTGCTCCTCACCCCCCTCTGGACTGCCCCTGACTGGATCCCACCTCTCCCAAATCCCTGAACCCTCAGGAACAGCTCCAAGCCCTTCCAGGGCACTGGGATTTCAGGCCCAGTTGGATTTTCCCTGTTAAACTCTTGGCTGAAATTCCAGGAAGCTGCTTTAATTTGGATATCCCAGAAGTCAATTCCAACTGAAACAAATTCGGTTTGAATTCCATTTTCCATCCCCCTTCTTGCCAAGGGGCTTCCCAAGCCCCCCAGAGCCTTTTTTCCATCAGGATTCTCTAAATCAGGAATAGGAGCACTGGAATTTGTCACCTTAACCAGCTCACTCATGAATTCCCACCCAAACCCCGACCTTGGGGACACCAGCAGTGCCCAATTCCCAATTCACAGCAGTGACAGGAGTGTGGCAGCACCCTGGGCTGCCTTGGCTGGACAGAGCTGAGCCAGGGCTGCTCCTGGAGCAGGAAAATCCACAGAAAACCAAAGTCCAAGAGCAGCCCCAGGCCAGGATTGGAGGTAGAAAGCAGAAACAGTGGGAACAGGATCTGGGAGAAGGGCAGAGCCTCGGGAACACCTTCAACCACTTCCAACAGGGATTTCTCCAGCTGCAGCCATGAAAAACCATCCCCAAAGGGGCTCTGCCACCACCCAGCAGCAGCCTGAGGAGGAAGGAGCTGCTCCAGGGGCTGGGAGGAAGCATCACTGTAAATTCCCTGTTTGTGGGCTGAGAACAGGATTTGGCTGTTTAATTATGGATGAGAAAATAAGGGATAATGGATGGATTTACAAGCAGCACTTTGTCATGTAGGGCACCCATGAAAAATTCAGGAGCTCGGGAAGAGCTTTTTTCCCTGCACAGAATTCCCAGCCCTCCCTTCACAGCCAGGCTGGAAAACGCTCTGCCAGGACCTGGAAACAACATTCCTAAGAGGCTCCCAGTTTGTAGCTAAACTGTACATTAAATATTCCAGATTTGTGCCTGGTTCCTTGTGGGAAAGAACTCCCACGTGGGGATGGGAATGGGGCCTGGGAGGAGGGAATTGTGTGCAGGGATCCAGAGGGGAAGGGAATAAGGATCAAACACAGGAAAGGAACAGGGATCAGACACAGGGAAAGGGAATGAGGATCAGACACTGGGAAAGGGACAGGGATCAGACACTGAGAAAGGGAACAAGGATCAGACACTGGGAATGGGACAGGGATCCAGAAGGGAAGGGGACAGGGATCAGACGCAGGGAAAGGGAACGAGGATCAGATACTGGGAATGAGACGGGGATCAGACACAGGAAAAGGGACAGGGGTCAGACACAAAAAAAGGGAACAGGGATCAGACACTGGGAAAGGGGACAGGGATTAAACACAGGGAAAGGGGACAGGGATCAGACACAGGAAAAGGGACCGGGGTCAGACACAAGAAAAGGGAACAGGGATCAGACACTGGGAACAGGACAGGAATCAGACACTGGGAAAGGGGACAGGGATTAAACACAGGGAAAGGGATAGGGACTAAACACAGGGAAAGGGAACAAGGATCAGACATTGGGAAAGGGACAGGGATCAGACACTGGGAAAGGGAACCAGGATCAGACACTGGGAATGGGACAGGGATTAAACACAGGGAAAGGGAACAAGAATCAGATACAAGAAAAGGGACAGGGGTCAGACACTGGGAAAAGGACAGGGATCAGACACTGGGAAAGGGACAGGGATCAGACAGATCCCAAAGGCTGGAGAAGCAGAGAGGCACAAAAGCAGGGACTGGGAAAAGGACAAGGATCCTTTCCCAGTGTCCCAGTCGTTTCCCCACCAGCACCTGACTGTCCAAACACAGAGTGGGCCTGTGGGAAGAGCATCCTGGGCTCCTCATCCCTCCCAGCTGGAAGGAGTTTTAAGATTCCTAAACAGGGACCAGCAGCACTTTGGAGCAGAGGAATCTGGCCTGGATCCCCAAAACGTGAGATCAGAGCTATGAAAGGAGGGAATTAACCCCAAGGAAAGAGCCTGGATCCCCAAAATGTGAGAAGACCATCCCCATCAAAAGGAGGGGGTGAATCTCCACAGAAAATCCCCAGAACATGAGGAGATCATCTGCATGGAAAGGGGGAATGAATCCTAAGGGAAGTGCCTGGATCCCCAAAACATGAGGAAAACAGCCCTGTGGAAAAGGGGGAATGAATACCAAGGGAAGAGCCTGGATCCCCAAAATGTGGGGAGGTCAAGACAAGGATGGGTCAGTACAAGGATGGGTCCAATCCCCCTGGGTGACAGTGACATCCCCAAATCTTGAGCCACCTCCCGACCCCCCACATCCTGCCCAGAACAGTCACGTTGGAGCAGCAAGGCCAGGGTTCAGGGACACAAATCCAGGGAAAAGCCCCAAAGGCAGCAGGAGCAGCAGCTGGACACCACCTGGAGGTGCCCCCCTCAGCCCTGTCCCCACCCTGAGGCGGCAGACACAGAGCTGAGCACAGGAATTTGCCAGATCCACAGACAATGAGGCCGCTGATGTGTTTTTAATGGCATTGTTTACTGGCAGGGAAATCTCCCGGAGCCAGAACTTGTCTCTCCTAATAAAAAACAAGGAAATAACAACAGGAGCGAGGAGGGAGAACATTTGGAAGTCATCAGGGTTTGATTTGATTGATCCTGGTAATAAACCAGGAATTGTTAGGCTGGAACAGAGGTTGTAGATCCTCATCCATAATTTCAGAGGGAATGAGAGCTGTGAATGTGCAGAATCCCCTCAAACTCTAGGGTGAAAAATTCAGAAAGGGTTGTGAAAAAAAATTGGGAAGAAATTTGGGGGTCCAGTGCTGCATGCTGAAGTCTCAGTCCCAGTCCCAATCCCAATCTCAATTCTAGTCCCTGTCCCAGTCCCAATCCTAATCTCAACTATAGTCTCTGTCCCAATCCCAGTCTCAGTCCCAGTCCCAATCCCAATCCCAATGCCAATCCCAGTCCCAGTCTCAATTCCAGTCACCATCCCAGTCCCAATTCCAGTCTCAGTCCCAGTCCAAATTCCAGTCCCTGTCCCAATCCCAATCCCAGTCCCAATCCCAATTCCAGTCCCAAACCGAGTCCCAGTCCCAGTTAGGAGCTTGTGGAAACAGGACACGGGAAGAAGGAGAGAGGGACAAGGGGAGAGGGAAAAGGGACCTGGGAAAGGGGAAGGGGCACAGAGTGGGGGGAAAGGGACATGGGAGGGTGGAGAGGGACGGAGGGAATGGGAAGACAGACAAGAGGAGAGGGGAAGAGGGAGCAGGGCAGGGAGGAGAGGACTCTGAGCACTGTCCCTGAGCAGCAGCAGCAGGAACAGCGTGGGATGAGCTGACCATGGGGTGAGCTGACCATGGGATGAGCTCACTGTGAGCCCCATTCCCATCTCCCTGCGCTGCCAGAGGGGTGAAAGAGAGCCTGGGAAGGAGGGAGGGCTGTTGAGATCCATTCTATGAAAGGGAGCTTGGTGGGGAGATGCTGTTGAGATCCATTCTGCTTCTCTTTTTCCTGCTCTGATTTTGCTGGGAATAAATTCAGATAATATTCCCAAGTTCTGTCTGTGATGGGATCAGGGAGGGATCTCTCCCTCTCTTCCTCTCAGCTGCTTTTCCCTGGATCCCTCACTCTGAGCAAAACATTCCCATTTTTCTGTGCTCCAGCTTGGAAATGTTCTTCCCTTCCATTTTGCCAAAGGATTTGGTCTAAAGTGGGAACTTTGCCCTCCTCTCAGTCCCTTTCCAGGCCTGGTTTAACCCCAGTTCCCTTTCCAGGCCTGGTTTAGCACCAATTACTTTCCAGGCCCAGTTTAACCCCAATTCCCTTTCCAGGCCCATTTTAGCCCCAATTCCCTCTCCAGGCCCAGTTTAACTCCAGTTCCCTCTCCAGGCCTAGTTTAGCACCAATTCCCTCTTCAAGCCTGGTTTAGAACCAATTCCCTCTCCAGGCTCAGTTTAGCACCAATTCCCCTTCCAGGTCCAGTTTAGAACCAATTCCCTTTCCAGGCTCAGTTTATCCCAAATTCCCTTTGCATGTCCAGTTTAGAACCAATTCCCTCTCCAGGCTCAGTTTAACCACAATTCCCTCTCCAGGCCTGGTTTAGGCCCAATTCCCTCTCCAGGCTCAGTTTAATCCCAGTTCCCTTTCCAGGCCCAGTTTATCCCCAATTCCCTGCTCCCTCCTGCTGGAGGATGAAGGATTTTTCTGACACAAATATTCCTCACGTCTCTCTGGACACATAAAATTGTTTCCCTTCATTCAGGACCAAAGGAGGGGTTTGGATGGAATAAAAGGATCTGTTTCTTCCCCTTCCTTTCTTTCCAAAGCCATTCCTCAGGGAGTGGCATCAGAGCTGATTTGGGGACGTTTGGTGACAGCTCCCATCTCCCTCCCCAGCCCTTCCCCATCCCTGTTTTTGAACTGCTTCCCTTTGTTTTTCTTGCATCCAACTTTTTTGAGGAATCAAAGGATCCTCCCTACCTTCAAACTTTGGGGTTATGCCTTTGTGCACAAAGTGGATTCCCACAAAGCAAAAGGAGCATTTTTTCACACACAACCTCCAGTTTTCCAAATTTTCTACCCCAAAAAAGCCTCATTCCAGGGGGATGGAGGCCAGAGAGAATTTGCTGCCAGCCCCGCAGCTCTTGTGGCCTCCAAACTCAGCATTATTTATGTAAAATATTAATTTTAATCAGATTTCTGAATGCAAATAAGAGCAGGAAGCTCCCATTTCTCCCTCATGTTGGGACAGCCCTGGAGAGGCTGACCTGGGGCTCACCTGGAATTGTCCCTTGCTCCCTCACAAGTCAATAGGAACAAGCCCCACATGCACCACTGGGGATTATAAATATGATTGACCCTCCCAGGCTTGATAGAGTTTTAATTAAAGGCTTTTAAAGGTTTATTGGAGCCTTGGAGGATCCACATTCACTCCAGGAAGGATCTGCTGGAGTGGAAAATCCAGGGTGGGTTTGGTTTGTGTGCTCTGGGTCAGAGTTGGAAATGTGGGAGATGTTCCCCCACCTTCACCTGGTGGCCAAAATGTTCCTTCACCATAAATCCTCCGTTAATCCACACAATAAAGACATCCAGGACACAGAACTGCAGCTCCCACTTTTCCATGACCTCCAGGAGCCCAAGCAAAGCTGGAGATCCGCTGGAAAACCAATTCCAGCCTGGCAGAGCTCCCAGCTGTTTGTTTTATTGGGAATTTAACAAATAAATAACAAAAAGGCCTCATTAAAGAAAAATCCATTTTTCCCATTAATGCTCACTGAGCAAACCAAAATCAGGAGTGAAATTGGCAGCTCCCAGGAATCCGTGTGGAAATAGGGATGGAATCAGGGAATGTTCCTGTGCTGCCTCCAGCTGGAATGACCAAAGAGCAGCTGGAACTCACCTGGGTCTGCAGGGGCTGGGGGGCACTGGGCACCCCTCACTCCTCTGGCTGTTCCAGGGGGGAAAATCCTGGAGATTTCCTGGGATGCTGAAGCAGGATTGAGCTCCAGGAATTCCCACAGTGCCTCCCTGGGGAGGGAAATCTCCAGGACAGGGAGAGCCAGGGACCAACGTGGGGCTTTTGGTTTGTTATTGCAGAGGTTCCAGTCCTGGAATGGTTTGAATTAAAATCCTGGAATTTTGTGGGTTAGAAAGGACCTTAAACTCCACCCAGTTTCACCCCTGCCATGGCAGGGACACCTTCCACTATCCCAGGCTGTTCCAAGCCCTGTCCAACCTGGCCTTGGACATTCCAGGTATCCAGGAGAAGCCGCAGCTGCTCTGGAAATTCCATCCCAGCCGGTCCCCACCCTGCCAGGGAACAATTCCTTCCCAAAATCCCACCTCAATCCATCCATCTGTTTTTCACATGGCTGAATCCCAACTTTATCTGCCTTATTTACCAGGAGCAGAACCATCCCAGAGCTCTCCCCATATGGAATGTGAATTATTGAAGCCTCTAAAGAGATAAGAAATTTGCAAATTAGGGCAAACCCAACTGGGGCACAAAGGAGAAAATTCCAAGGAGCTCAAACACCTGAGCAAGGTGTGTCTTGTTCATCCCTGGGTCCCAAAACTCATCTCACACATGGAAAGTGTCACCAGGGAACCCAAAACTTAATTCAGGCCTTTGGGATCATCATTCCCAGGGAATGGCCATGGCCCCAAGACTTGGACAACATTCCCAGGCCAGGGAGGGCTTGTTGGGGTGTCTGGGCAGGGCCAGGTTGGGAATGGTTGATCCCTGTGGGTCCTCCCAGCCCAGCATATTCCCTGATCCTCTTCCAGCCCCTCTCAGTGGAGCTCATCCTTGAGCTTTGGTGGAAAGCACAGATCCTTTCTGAGATTTCCATGGTCAGTTTGACACCAGCCAGACATGCTGAGGGTCCACAAAGGTTCCCACGTGTTTTGGGAGGCATTTGGGATTTTGAGAAGGATTTGCCCCTGGAGAAGGGGTCTCCATGGATGGTCCAGGGCACAGGAGGAGGGAAAGGATTTTATCTGCAAAAAGGGCTGCAAAGGCAAGTGAAGGCTTGGGAGTGCTGGGAAGGAGAAAGAGGCTCCCTGAGGACACCCAGATTCCATCTCCTGGTGGAGGTGACTTCTGGCACTATCTGGGGACAGGAAACCCCCTGAGCTTTCCCAGGGTTCCCAGAGCAGAGGCACAGCTGGGGCACAGAGCGAAATTCCGGGCCAGGTTTGGGATCCCTGCCCTTCTCCCATGCTCCAAACATTCCTCCAAACAGCCCAGGCCACCTCAGGCCAGCTGATCCAGATGTCACCAGTGCCACCAGTGCCACTGGTGACAGCTCTGCCAAGCCTCAGCTCCTCCTCCTCTTCCTCACCCAGAGCAGCTCCTTGGCTTGGGAAGACCCTACAAAACCCAGGGCAGGGGATAAATCCCCCTGTTCCCCTCCCAGGGCATCCCAAATCCCCTCTGCTCCACCTGGAACTGCTGGTTCCACCCCAATCCCATCAGGAACCTCTTCCAGATCAGAATTCCCTCCAAGTAAGGGCAGCCAGGCCTGGAGAATTCCTGCTGGGACATCACTGAGGGAGCTCTTGTAAACCTGGGGCAGTTTGATCTCGGGATATGCAGAAATTCCATGAACCTACAGGGCTGCCGGAGCTTTGTTAATGAATACAATTAGCTCAGGGTGTTAATGAGGCTCTGATGGAGGAGTCTTTGCTGGGGACTCACTTCCAAGAGCTGATGGGAATGAGGAGAATTCCCAAGGAAAGGAGGGGATGCTCTTCCAGAAGTTAAAACTCACTCAAAGCCCTCTCCTGGAAATACAAACCCCTGCAGCTCCCATTCCTTCCCAACCCCCAGCACTATTTCCAGGGAAGCAGTAACTGGTGATTCACAGCTCATCCTCTGCTGTTTTTCCCATAAAACGCAGCTTCAGTTCCATTTCTCCTGTGCTCATGCTGAAATGAGGCCTCATCCTCAGCTCACAGCTCCCTAAAAACCCTTTCCCACCTATTTTTTACTGCCTTTAACATTTCCTTCGCTTTCCCTTTTGCCACTAAAACCGCTGGAGAAGCACCCTCAGGGATAATTTCCTGCGCTGAGAAAGGCTGGGATGAATCCAGCAGGAGCTGCAGGAGCTCCCCGGCCCTCAGCTCCATTGGAATCCCACCAGGGACTGGTTTCATCCCAAACTCCCTCCAAATTTAATTTATTCCAGCCATGGATGGGCTGAGCTCAGCAAGCAGAGGATGGCACCCAAACTGTCCCAGGAGCAACAATTCCAGCTTTTCCTTCATGGAAACTTCCAGATTAGAAGGGGTTTGGGTTGGAAGGGCCTTAAGGATCACCCCAAAATCTGGGATAATTCCCTCGTGGTTCTTAGACCTCTCGGGAAACCCTGAAGGATGCAATAAAGGAACAGAGATGCAATAAAGGAACAAGGATGCAATAAAGGAACATCTTTCCTTCTGGGATTTGGGAGGGGCCTAGC
The DNA here is from genome assembly GCF_028769735.1 of Zonotrichia leucophrys gambelii. Lineage (NCBI taxonomy): Eukaryota > Metazoa > Chordata > Aves > Passeriformes > Passerellidae > Zonotrichia > Zonotrichia leucophrys. The sequence goes on from NC_088196.1 coordinate 924,492, forward strand.
AGAGATCCTGAGGTCCATGGATCCCAGGGTAGGATGGGAGGGAAATGATCCCACAGAAAGGTGGGACAGCACAGAGTGGTGGAAGTGGCCATAAAAGGGAAGGGGGAGAATGTTGTGGTGTTGTGAGGTCCCCAGGATGAGGTGAGAGATGAGAATCTGACTCCAAGTTCTCAGAAGGATGATTTATATATTATATTAATTATATTATATTATATTATATTATATTATATTATATTATATTATATTATATTATATTATATTATATTATATTATATTATATTATATCTCATATCATATAATATCATATCATATTTTAGTATAGCATTATATTATTATATGCTATGCTAAAACTATACTAAAGAAAGAGAAAGGAGACATCAGAAAGCTAGAAAAGAATGAATAATAAAAACCTGTGACAGATTCAGAGTCTGACACAGCTGGCTGGGATTGGTCATTAATTAAAAACAATTCACATGCTGGGTAAACAATTCTCCAAATCACATTCCAGAGGAGCAAAACATGGAGAAGCGAAAGCTGAAAAGATCCTGGCAAAGGGATTTTTCATAAAATATCATGGTGACAGGAGAGCTCAAAGGAAGGGTTAGGGTTCAGTGGGATATTGGGAATTAGGAATTGTTCCCTGTGAGGGTGGGCAGGCCCTGGCACAGGGTGCCCAGAGCAGCTGGGGCTGCCCCTGGATCCCTGGCAGTGTCCAAGGCCAGGCTGGACAGGGCTGGGAGCAGCCTGGGATAGTGGAAGGTGACCGTGCTGCCATGGCAGGGGGTGGAATTAAATGGTTTTTAAGGTCCCTCCCAACCCAAATAATTCTGGAATTCTCTGAATCCCCATTCCCAGACAAATTCTGCCTTTTGAGAACATTGCCTCAGTGTTCCAAACCTGCAATCCCACAACCACCACCTTCAGCTCCCTACGGGAGGTTGTTCCAACCATGCCTGCAAGCACCCTATAATAAAATAAAAACATAAAACATTTTTATTTTCCCTCTAAGAACTCCAGGAAAGCTCATTCCACAACATTCCCACCCCTTTCTTCTCCTTCTTTCTATTGCTGTGGTAGGAATAAAATCCACATTGAGTTGTTTAATTTGTTTATTATCAAACCAAACCCACAGTTTTTGCTCTTGGATCACTTTTTCCTGTAGGCAGGTTCACCCCAAGAGGCAAAATCCCGTCTGCAGCTGCCTGGAATACATTTTTTCAGACCAAAGGAATATTAAGATGATGGAAGCAAGGATTTTCTTTAAATCAGAGTTGGAGCAGGAAGAGCAGAACCCGCCCTGCAGTGACATTTCCCAGGGATTTGCACCTAGCCCAGATGGGCGCTTGACTAAAATCAGGATCTATGGACACCTCCAGCCCCTAATTTAACAATTCCATCAGAAATGTAATTAACTTTGTCCAGCCTGATTTATTCCTAATAAACCCAAGTTCTGTTCTGCTCCTGGTGCTCAGAGCCATCAATATTAGCCCAGTAAATTTGCTGGGATTTGAACAAAGATTCCCAGAAAGTCTTATCCATTATCCAATTAACAAACAGCACTAATCCAGTGAGCAGTGCCTGGTGTTTGCAGGGAATTAATTTCAATCCCTGCCTCTCCCTCCAGTTCCATGGGAATGCTGGCAGGGAGGCTCAGGCTCGGTCCTGGAGCCAAGAAGGGTTGGAAAATCATGGAAAAATGGGATATCCTGAGGTGGAAGTGACCCACAGGGATCCTCCAGTGCCACTCCTGGCCCTGCACAGACCCCAACAATCCCGGAAGCAGCACTGTCCAAATATTCCTGCCTTGGGCTGGGACCATTCCCTGGGATCCTCACACCAGAGGCACCTCAGATGAATGTACTTGTGTCCCTGTGGCCCTGTGCCCCTCTGTCCCCATGTCCCTGTGTCCTTGTGTCCCCATGTCCCCATGTCCCCTGTCCCCATGTTCCCATGTCCCCATGTCCCTGTGTGGCCATGTTCCCATGTCCCTCTGTCCCCATGTCCCTGTGTCCCTGTGCCCCTCTGTCCCTATGTCCCCTTCTCTCCATGCCCCTGTGTCCCCATGCCCCCATGTCTCAATGCCCCCATGTCCCCATGTCTTCATATCCCCATGTCACTTTGTCCCCATGTCCCTCTGTCCCCATGTCCTTCTGTCCCCATGTCCTTCTGTCCCCATGTCCTCATGTCCCCATATCCCCATATCCCCATGTCCCCATATCTCCATATCCCCTGTCCCATATCCCCATCCCCACATCCTTGTGTCCCCATGGTCCTATATTCACACCTCCCCATGTCCCCACATCCCTCTGTCCCCATATCACCATATCCCCATGTCCCCATGTCGCCATATCCCTGTGTCCCTGTGTCCCCCATATCCCCATTTCCCCATGTGCCCACATCCCTCTGTGCCCATGTCCCCATATCCTTGTGTTCCCATGTCCCCACAAGCTCATGTCCCAATATCCCCACACCCCCATGTTCCCATATCTCTGTGTCCCCATGTCCCCATATCCCTCCATCCCCATGTCCTTGTCTCCTCACATCCCCATATCCCTGTGTCACTTTGTCCCCATGTCCCTATATCCCCATGTCCCTCTGTCCCCATGTCCCTATATCCCTATATTCCCATGTCCCCATGTCCCCACATCCCTCCATCCCCATGTCCCCCTGTCTCCAGGGTCCATGGTTGCCTTGGGGAAGAGGAGCAGATGGAGATGTCCCCAACTGTCCCCTCCCATCTTCTGCTGTCCCCTGGGGCTGTTGGTGCTCTGGGGACATCCCAAGCCCCCTCCCACCTTGTTCTGCTCCCAGACCCCATCTCCTGCTTGGACCAGGAATGTTCCTGCTCCTCTCCCTGCTGGGTTATAGCCCCTCCTCATCCCTGTGCTTCCCTGGAAGGGAATTAACACCTCCATGGGATTATTAAACACTTGGGGACACCAAACAGCCCTGAGCGCTCTTTGGGAGAACTCCAGGAACCCACATGTCTTGTGGATCCTGTGCTTTCTACCCCACATCTCACACTGGACCTTGATCTCATATCCTGCATGTCCAAGTTTTCTCCTGCACATCCAGAACTTCCAGGTACCACTCAGAACATCCAGGTCCCTCCATCTCCTCCACCACACAGGATTCTGTGGGCCAGAATAAAGCTCCGGATCCAAACCCTCCATCAGAACCGACTCCTTTCCTTCACCATCACCTTAAAGCTTCTCCGCCAGAGGGAAACCTGAGGAGCAGACCCTGTTATGGGGGGAAGCTCCATCCCAGCACCACCAGAGCTCCTGCAGGCCTGGACTTGTCCCCACGGGCCCAGTGCAGCACCCAGCCAGCCAAAAGTGTCTGTGGGGTGAAACACCACACACCCAGCTGGCCCAAAGTGTCTGTGGGGTGAAACCACCACAGCTGCCACCCTTGGTCAAGCACCAAGGGCCAGATGAGGCCAGGCACGTTCCACCTGGCTATATTGGTACTTAATTCCAATATATTGGTGCCCAACGTGGGGCAGCTCCATCCTGGGGACGGATCAGTCAGGGAAGAGATTCCTGAGGTGGCACCCTCACTTTTGCTGCAATATCCAGCCAGACAAAGGTGTCTGTGGGGTGAAACACCACACACCCAGCCAGCCAAAAGTGTCTCTGGGGTGAAACACCACAGTGCTGCTGTTTGGTTCAGCTGCAGGACCAGACAAGCTCAGGCACATCCTGCCCAACTGTATTGGTAATACCAATACAGAAGGTTCCCAGCTCCTTTGGAGATGGATTTCCCAGGAACTCAGCCCATGGATGGCTCATTTGTCCATGCAAACCACGGCTCAATAACAGATTAAACAAATGTCACCCAGGTCACAGCGTGCTGGGAGAGCAGGGGACACGAGGCAGCTGCCCCCATCACCTCTGCACAGCTCTGATCACACCTTGGGAAATCTCCAGGGAAACACAGGCAGGGATGGCTGGAAATAGAAATCAAGGCAAGGGAGGGCTACAAATTAAGTTTTTGATAGGAATTTGGCATTTCAGCAGGAGGAAAACATGCACAGAAACAGCAAAAAATAAGAATGAGAATGAGAATAAGAGAGTAAGAATAAGAATAAGAGGATAAGCATAAGAATAAGAGGATTAGAATAAGAGAATAATAATATGAATAAGAATAAGAATATAAGAATAAGAATAAGAATAAGAATAAGAATAAGAATAAGAATAAGAATAAGAATAAGAATAAGAATAAGAATATAAGAATAAGAATAAGAATAAGAAGAAGAAGAAGAAGAAGAAGAAGAAGAAGAATAAGAAGAAGAATAAGAATAACAATGAGTAAGAGGATAAAAATAAGAATAAGAGAGTAGGAATAAGAATCTAATAACAAACCCAGGAGAAGGTCATGGTTTTTTGGAAGTTATTTCATTACTTTTTCCAGATCAAAGCCCATATTTCCTGGAGAAACCCTGCAGCTCCACCCTGGTGCTGCCCGGATATTCCAGACATTCCAGCCTGGAATGGGAAGGAGATGTTGAGCCCAGCCTGGGATCAGGGGTGGCTCCAGATGGAGGGAACACGGGACAGCTCCAGAGCCAGTCTGGGATCCCAAGGGATCCAGAGGGCAACAGGCTGCAAGAACTTCTGGGATACACCAGGATTGAAGTGGGAGGATGAGCAGGGACATCCATGTCCCACCAGGAGAAAATCCCTCTTCTTCACCTGTGTCCATGGAATATCTGAATTTAGGGATTGGTTCATGGATGAGCGGCTCCAGGAGTGAGATGATCCCAGTGAGGGACCAGGAGGATCCATCCTGGACACTGAGGGGCTGGAGAATGACCAGAGAAGAGAACAGAGCTAGGGAAGCAAAGGAGGCTCAGGGGGCTCTTGTGGCTCTGCACAGCTCCTGACAGGAGGGGACAGCCTGGGGATCGGGCTGTGCTCCAGGGAACAGGGACAGGAGCAGAGGGAACAGCTCAGGGTGGGCACAGCAGGAATTTCCCCATGGAAAGGGGGGTGAGGGCTTGGCAGGGGCTGCCCAGGGAGGGTTGGAGTGCCCATCCCTGGAGGTGTCCCAGGAACACCTGGATGTGGCACTCAGTCTCTGGGCTGGGGACAGGGTGGGGATCAGGCACAGCTGGGACTTGATGACCTTGGAGGGCTTTTCCAACCTCACTGATCCTGGGATTCTGTGAGCTGCTCCACAAATGGAGCAAAATTCACATATTTTGGGGATCTGCCCCCAAATTCCCCCACAGCTACTCCACAGCCCCTTCCTCATCCCCTGGAGCTGGTGCTGGAGGATCTGATCCCTGTTCCATGTTCCCTATTCTCTGTCCCTGTTCCCTATTCCCTGTTCCCTATTCTCTGTTCTCTGTCCCTGTTCCCTATTCCCTATTCCCTATTCCCTATTCCCTATCCCCTATTCCCCATTCCCTATTCCCTATTCCCTATCCCTGTTCCCTGTCCCTGTTCCCTGTTCCCTATTCCCTATTCCCTATTCCCTATCCCTGTTCCCTGTCCTTGTTCTCTGTTCATTTCCTGTCCCTATCCGTATTCCCTGTCTCCTGTTCCCTGTTCCCTGTTCCCTGTTCCCAGTCCTGGTTCCTATTCCATGATCCCTGTTCCCTGCCCATTTTTCCTATTCCCTGTCCCTGTTCCCTGTCCCCAGTCCCTGTTCCCTGTTCCCTATTCCCTGTTCCCTGCCTGTTTTCCCTGCTTCCAGCTCTCCCCCTCCCATCCCTCCCTACTCCAATGAATTTAAAGGAGCATTTATATCCCAAAGTCCATGTTTACATTTTCTAATGGAGTTCCAATTACGAGCTGGGGCAGCAGCAGGAATGGAGCCTGTCTCCAGAATTTATGGGCAGTGCAATCCCAGCCCCAGGGATCCCTCTCAGCAGGAACATTTGTCTCAGGAGCCCTGGCAGCAATTCCTCATGCTAATAGAGTCTGTGATCCCAGGGAAATAATCCTGCCCAGGTGCTGGGAGGGAGAAAAGTTTGACAAGAAAGTCTCACAGATACCTGGGCTTAGCAGAAAGATTTTGGAATGTAGAATCTGAAGAAGGAATAGAGATGGAAGCAAGTTTTGATAGAGAAGAATAATAGATGTGTAAATTGAGGTTTGTTGAGCCAGTTTTACTGGCTAACCAAGGAGGCAAAGGGTGTGTTAGTTAGAAGCGGTTTTTATGACTTAGAGCAAAGAATAAAACCACCCCAAACAAGATGTGTTTACCGAGCAGAAAGACAGCACAGGCAAACAAGCCTGTGAAGGTTGAAAGTAGAAAACCCAGGGACAGCAGCGTCCCCAGGGATCCAGAGGGCTGGAGCAGAAGCAGCAGGCTGCAAAAACTTCTGGGATACACCAGGACTGAAGTGGGAGGAGGAGCAGGGACACCCACATCCCACCAGGAGAATGGGGAAAATCCCTCCTCTTGGAAAATCCCTTCCCTTCCTATTGCAATATCTGCATTTGGGGATCGGTCCATGCCCCTCTGACAGCCCAGTTTGCTCCAGGCTGTTTCTCCAAGAGGAACCAGCCCAGCAGGGACTTGGACATGGGGCCTGGCGGCTTTTAGGATGCCCAAAATTCAGATCTGCTCCCGGTGCCTTTTCCAGGCTGGATGAGCCCAGGTCTCCCAGCTCCTCCTGCAGAGTCCCAGGAGAGGAATTCCAAAGGCAGCAGATCTCAGGAACATTTTGGGAGTAGAAACCTTGTCCTCATGTGTCCCTGCACAAACCAGTTCATGGCAACTCGTCTGAGCATTCCCAGCTTGAAGGGACAGTGAATCACCCCAGAATTCCAGGATGGTTGGGAAGGGACCTCAAAGCCCATCCAGTGCCATGGGCAGAGACTCCTTCCACTGCCCCAGAGTGCCCCAAACTCTGCCCAAATCTGAACAATCCCAGGATGCAGGGGCAGCCCCAGCTGCTCTGGGCACCCTGTGCCAGGGCCTGCCCACCCTCACAGCCAGGAATTCCCTCCCAATATCCCATCCAAACCCTCAGTGTCTCAATTTGAAGGATGTAATTTATATTAAAAAGACATTTTTGGCTCAATAGGGCCCATGAGGAGCAAGATTCCCAAATAAACCCTCCCCACTCTCCTCCAGTCTCTCCCCCCAGGGCTCTGCCAGGCTGTAGAAGAGCAGCAGTGCTGGGACATCATCTCCATCTCCATCTTGATGACCTTGATTTTGCATGACAAGCTGCATATTAATTAATTAAAGAACAAGCCCAGCGTTCCCTGGAAAGGGCCATTCTTTTCATCCTGACAGGTAATTACAGCAGCAGAAATGATAAATCTTCCCAGGCACTGTTTGTCTTGAGGAGAGGCTTTAATGATGGAGGTTTAAAGGCTGGAGGGAGCTGGGGATGTGTCAGGGGATGAAGGAAGGCTCGGGACCACCTGGAGTGCAGCTCCCTGATCCAGCCCCATCCCTGCCTTTCTTCCCAGCCCGTGGGAGGAATGCTTTGCTGAAGGAAGCAGCAGGGAAATAAAATCCACTGGAGAAATTCCTAACAGCAGGACAGAGCTCTGGAAGTCATTGCCATCATCTGTCTCCTGGCAGGGTCTGAGGAGGGATCTCCCTTTTGTGGGGATAATGGGAAAATCCATATTTATAGAAAAGAGGGAAAAAGAAAACAGAGATATTCTGTGAGCAGTGGAAATCACAGCCTGGTTTCTCATGCACTGCTGTGCCCTTAAAATATCCCACAGGAATTCCAGCTCTTCCTAGTGTCCTCCAGAGGGAGAGGAAAGCCCCAGCTTGCTCAAGCCACCACCAAAGTCTTGGACAAGACAGGAATTTGGGGCTCTCTTTATCCAGCCAAAAATATCCACAAAGCTGGAGGATCTCCAGGAGCCCATCAGGATCTGCAGGATCTCCAGCAGCTCACTGGGGTCTTTAGGATGTCCAGTAGCCCACTGGGGTCTGTAGGATCTCCATCATCCCATTGGGGTCTGTAGGATCTCCACCAGCCATCAGGGTCTGCAGCCATGGATAGGGACCAGGCCCTGCTGTCCTTGCATCCCATATCCCAGGGGATCCCAAAATTCCAGGGGATTTTTTATGTGGCCAAGTTCTTCCTCGTTTATCACATACCCCTGCTCAGCTCCAAGGGGGAATTCACAATGGGAGGTGACAAATCCAAGTCCCCAAAGCCCCAGGATCAGCCAGGAAATGCTTTGGCTCCGAGCTGGCCTGGGAGGAGCAGCTCCAACAGGTCCAGGTGGCTCCTGGGAAGAACCCAAAGCAGCCACCAACACACAGAAAACATGGGTGTGTCCAATTAAAGGCTCTTTGGCAATTTCTGAGGAATATTTACCTGTCCCATCCCGGGCAGTGCCCAAGTCCAGGCTGGATGGGGCTTGGGGCAGCCTGGGATAGTGGCAGGTGTCCCAGTGGGTGGGCTTTAAATTCCCTTCCAACCCAAACCATTCCATGTTTCCCATTCTTGAAAATTTTTAAATCCACAGAGATCCAATTCCCTCCCGTTTTCTCCCCCATCCTTGCAATGATCACACAGCAGGAACAGAATCATTCCCTCCATGTGCTGCTCCAAGACTCACCGGAATTCCAAGCCCATGGGAAGAGCCCAGCCCGTATCCAGACAGGAGGTGTGCACAGACATATTTTATGAAAAATCCTTTCCTTGGGTTTTTTTCCTCCTGAGAAGCTGAAAAGCCTCAGGAACAAAATGTAAACAATGGTTATCTGCTGCTGTGGAATGCAACAGGTGCGTCTGGGATTGGTGTCATGTGGTTGTTTCTAATTAATGGCCAATCACAGTCAGCTGGCTCAGAGTCACAAACATTTGTTATCATTCTTTCTTTTTCTATTCTTAGCCAGCCTTCTGATGAAATCCTTTCTTCTATTCTATTAGTATAGTTTTAATATAATATATATCATAAAATAATAAATCAGCCTTCTGAAACATGGAGTCAGATCCTCGTCTCTTCCCTCATCCTGGGACCCCTGTGAACACGGTCACAGAGGTGCTGCAGGATGGAGCAGGAGCTGCTGGGATGCAGGAATAGCCCCTGGAAAGCACAACAGTTTAGGCAGAATAATAGTGAAGTTATCACAGGGTAGAAAAGTAGATTTTAGGGTTTTTGGTATGGGGGTGCAGGAGGCAAGATGGAGGGAACTGGGCATGTCCAGCCTTTCTCCTTCTTCTTCTTGGCCTCCATCTTCTGCTGTGAGGGTGGCACTTTTGGATTGGTTTAGAGTAGAAGCTCACTGTCTAACATAGGTGCTAGGTATTGGGAAGTAATTGCAAACATTGTACATGTAGTTTTTAGTATAAAGACATAACACCACCCCAGGGCAGGCAGAGTACCTGGACTGTCCTGCTGAGCGACTTCAGCAGGGCAGGAGCACATTTTTTTATAGATAAGATACAATAAAAAACCTTAAGACCGAGAAATGAAGAACTCTGACTCCTTCTTCAAGCGCCAGGCTGGGAAAAGAGACTGTCCGGGTTTTGTCGAGGTCACTCTGAGAAGCCAGAGATCCCGACAAACACAATGGTCCCGTTCTCAACCTTTGGGCTCCAGACATTCCCAGCCTGGCTGTGGGGACAGGCCAAGGCTCCGGGACACTCGCAGGAGTCATTAGCGAGGCAATTAGCGCTCGCTGGCCTCTGAACGTTCATTAAGAGCAATCAATCAATCAATCAATCAATCAGAGCTGAGGGGACATCGAAGCCAGGCTTCCTGCAGGAGGTGACAGCCGGGACACCCCGCCATGGGGTCATTCCTGGTTTTCACAGTTTAAAGTATTGTTGACCAGGGGTCTATGTACAAATTTTGAATGGGATGGGACTGCTAGGAAAGCACCTTGAGCTGTTTTATTTTCCAGAATTGGTCTCATTACATACTTATGACAATGGGAAGATCCTATTAGCTTACATTTCACACAGCTTTCCCAAACCCCTTTGATTTTATGGATTCCCACATAAAATTGGGATTAAACACAAGGATTGAGGAGCCTGTGATCAGTCAGTGCCAGAGCCCCGAACGCTGCAGGAAGTGTTGGAGCAGGAATCAGGATCCAGCAGCATCCCGGCTCCATCTGTGCTCTCCAGGAGGGTTTATCTCATCCTGGAAAAAGCAGAATTTGGCTGCGGGAAAAGCCACAGGATCCTGGATCCCTGACGGATCCTGATCCCTGCTGGATGCTCATTCCTGCTGCATCCTGAATTCTGCTGTATCCTGAATTCTGCTGGATCCTGAATTCTGCTGGATCCTGATTCCTGCTGGATCCTGACCCCTGCTGGATGCTGATCCCTGAGGTATCCTGGCTTCTGCTGGATCCTCATTCCTGCTAGATCCTGATCCCTGATGGATGCTGATCCCTGCTGGATGTGGATTCCTGCAGGATCCTGACCCCTGCTGGATCCTCATTCCTGCTGTATGCTGATCCCTGTTGGATCCTGGCTTCTGCTGGATCCAGATCCCTGCTGGATCCTGATCCCTGCTGGATCCTGACCCCTGCTGGATCCTGATCCCTGCTGGATTCTGAGCTCCCCACCCCCCTGGAGGCACTGTGCTCCAGGCTGGCCACGCATGGAATCTCACATGGAATGGTTTGGTTGGAAGGGACCTTAGAGATCACCCAGTTCCATGGGCAGGGACACCTTCCAGGGATCCAGGGAGGAGCCAGTGTGGTCAGATCCTGTGGAATCTACAGGATCCCCGCTGTGGATTCCTGCAGCTCCATTCCCATGGAGGACTCTTCCCTGGTTACCAAGCCTAGATCCTGAATTCTGCTGGATCCTGAATTCTGCTGGATCCTAGCTGCTGCTGGATCCTGATCTCTGATGGATGCTGATCCCTTCTGGATCCTCATTTCTGCTTGATCCTGATCTCTGATGGATGTTGATCCCTGCTAGATCCTGATGCCTGCTGGATGCTGAATTCTGCTGGATCTTCATTCCTGCTGGATTTTGATCCCTGCTGGATCCCGATTCCTGCTGGATCCTCATTCCTGCTAGATGCTGATCCCTGCTGGATGCTGATCCTTGCTCGATCCTGGCTTCTGCTGGATGCTGATCCCTACTAGATCCTGATCCCTGCTGGATCCTGGCTTCTTCTATATCCTGATTCCTGCTGGATCCTGATCCCATGGAGGCTGATCCCTGCTGGATCCTCATTACTGCTGGCTCCTCATTCCTGCTGGATCCTGACTCCTGCTGGATCCTGGCTTATGCTGGATGCTGATCTTTGCTGGATCCTGATCCCTGCTGGATCCTGATCCCTGCTGCATTCTGAGCTCCCCACCCCCCCTGGAGGTGCTGCCCTCCAGCCCCTCCCTGTTCCAGGGCAGGACCCCTCCCTTTTCCATCCACAATTTCCAGACACAGCATTGAGACATAGCAGGAAAATCCCAAATTCCCTGCAAACCACTGGGAGCTCCACATGGAGCCCATCCTGCTGAACCTTGGGGCCATGTGCTGCCCTTGGACATTGTCCCACCCAGGGATGTGCCAAGGGAAGCATCCCTAGATATTTCTCCTGAGCCATAATCCCCCTGGAGCCACCTCAGTGCTCCTGGAACAGAAACAAAGGATAAATCCAAATTGGGAACATCTCAATCCTTCCCTGTCCCCAAGTGAATCATCCCAGAATTCCAGGATGGTTGCGAAGGGACCTCAAAGCCCACCCAGTGCCACCCCTGCCATGGGCAGGGACACCTTCCACTGTCCCTTGAACAATTCCCATGATCCAGGGGCAGCCACAGCTGCCCTGGGCACTCTGTGCTAGGGAGCAGGGATGAGGTGTCACCAGCCATGGTGACATCCCCATGGAACCCAGCTGGGGCTGAGCAGGGATGAGCCACCAGCCATGGACACCCTGCCCTGCGCTTCTGTCCCCAGCCAGGGTGAGCACACCAAGGTCTGGGGCTGTCAGGGGGTTCTGGTGGCCAATTCTCTTGGGGTTTCCGTCCCGAGGAGGAGGGGACAGCAGTGCTCCTGTGCAGGGACATTCCAGGGATGAGTCTGGAGCTGGTGAGGCATTGCTATGGAAACAGGAGCTCAGCACCTGAGCAGCCCTGGAGGGAGCAGAAAGGGGCAGGAGAACAGGGGAGATGCTCCAACCTCGGCCAGGCAGGAGGAGGAGGGAGGAAAACCGGGAAGAGAGGGAGCAAGGGAGATGGGAGAGGGAGGAGAGCTCTGTTGGGAGGGACATGGGGCCACCTGCAGCTCCTGTGTGGCTTCATGGCTGGGAAAGAGACACGTGGCTGTCACTGAGGAGGTGATATCTGTAGGATTGATGGGAGTAGGACGGTCAGGATGGACGGAGATGAGAGATCTCTGCAGCCAGGTTGTGGGGTTTGTGGTTTATTGCAAAGGGCCTGGGTGCAGGGCCCTGCTGGAAGCTGCAGCCACAGCTCAGAGCAGGCTGAGAGAAGAGAGGGGGAGAGAGGGTGAGAGGGTGAGAGAGTAAAAGGGTAAGAGAGAGAGGTTCCCATTCCAATACAATAAATCTTCTTCTGTGTTGAATATTCTAATTCTCACTAACCAATCTAGTACAACATACAAATCCTATAGCATTTACATACAGCCTATAAGAATCATTACATTACCATCCTGTGTTATATTTTAAACCCTACAAACTCCTCTTTGGGCCCCTTCTGCCAAGCTGTAGGGTCTGCTCTGACCCTTGGGCCTGTCTGCAAGCAGAGGGTGTTGTTCCATCAAAAGGGGATCACCTTCAGCTGGCCACACCATTGTTTTCCAGTTGTTCAGTAACTGAGGTATCTCAAAGCTTGCTTTCATTTCAATCTCACTTATAGTTTCCATATTCTCAAAATCTTTTGCCAGGCAATCATATTTATAAGGCTTTCCTGTTTCATCTTCCCCAACAGATGCCCCCACACTCCTCTCCTGCAGAGCAAACCCCACCAGCCCAGCAGCGTGTCCAGGGAAGGATGGATTGAGATCCAGGGGCATCCTGGAGGAAGGTCAGACCTGTCCTGGTGTGAGGACAATCATGGCAGGCAGAAACATCCCCAGGGATGTTCACCCTCGAGACCTTCCCATAAATCCTGTAGGAATGAAGCAGCTCCCAAATCCTCTGGGCTCAGCAGGAAATCCATCTCTTTTTTCAGATGTGTTGAACTCTCCCTGCTGGAATCACCTCGTTCCTCCCTCCATTCCCTCCCAGCCACCACTGTCCCTTGCTCCTTCTCCCATGAATGTTCAGCTCTTCAGGGATGCACCCACTGAAATAAGAACACCTCCCAGTCTTCTTTCTGAGCAGCTGAACAGCTCAAACTCTTTTTTTCCTCCCTATCAAATCCTTTCTCCTTTCCCACCATCCCTAAAAATAGAAAATAAAGGGATTTATTCTCCTTCTTCCCAAGCCCTGATCCTTATAAAGTTGTTTTTTATTCCTCACCTGCACGAAAATTGTTCCCACAGGTGTTTGAGGGCTCGGAAAAGCAACAACTTTATCATTTAAGCATTGAAGGATTTCAAATCCCTCAATTATCCCCAATTCTGAGTGGATTGAAGGAGTCGAGGAGCAGCAGCTCTGTAACAATCAACACAAAGCAGCTTCCAAGTGTCTCTTTAATGTGGTTTTGTCCATGATCGTGGCAGGAAGATAAATTCTGGAATTTATTCCCTCTAATCCAGGCAGGCAGCAATTGATGGGTTTTTAGGAGGGTGAAAATGGCCGAGGGATGTTCCAGTGTTTATGGGCCACTAAATTTGATTTATAGGGAATTATCAGTGCTGCCATTGGGAAGAGTCCAGGGAGCTTAATATGATTTGCATTGATGGGATTAATATCAATTAACAGATGCCAGGTTTGTGGAGCACAGCTGAGGCCTGATTCCAATGGCTGCAACCCCTGATTCCCAGCAGCTCCAGCCCCTGATTCCAATGGCTGCAGCACCTGATTCCCAATGGCTCCGGCTCCAACCCCTGATGCCCAATGGCTCCAGCCCCTCATTCCCAATGGTTTCAACTCCTGATTCCCAACGGCTCCATCTCCTGATTCCCAATGGCTCCAGCCCCTCATTCCCAAAGGCATCAACCCCAGGTTCCCACTGGCTCTAACCCCTGATTCCAATGGCTCCAACCCCTCATTCCCAACCGTCTTTGCCCAGGATTCTTCTCCTGGGAAGCTGAGAGGCCTCAAAGAAAAAGGAAAACAATATTATCTCATTTGCTTCTCCTGTGTTTTGCTGCTTTGGGATGTGTTTGGAGATTGTTTATCCAACATGCGATTGTTTCATTGGTTTCATGTGAATTGTTTTGACTTAATGACCAATCACAGCCCAGCTGTCTCAGACTCTGGAAGCAGTCACAAGATTCATCATCATTCTTTGTAACCTTCTGTCTATATCCTTTCTCTATTCTTTAATATAGCATAATATAATATAATATAATATAATATAATATAATATAATATAATATAATATAATATAATATAATATAATATAATATAATATAATATATCGGCCTTCTGAGAACACGAAGTCAGATTCCCAATTCCTCCTTCGTCCTGGGGACCTCACAAACTCAACAAAAAATTCCCTGGTCCCTGCAGAGAGCCAGGAACAAGCACCTTCCCAGGGAAGCACTGAGCCTCACCTAGGCTGATTACCAGGGTCTGGTTAATTTGGTTTCAGCCTAATGATAGAGAAGAAGGCAGAGTAACCACCTTTAACCACACAGAAATGATCCTTTAATCAGCATCTTCTGGGTTTATCCTGAACTGGCTGGGAAAGTTCCTCATTTCCAGAGGAATTCCACAAAGCCATTCACTGCTGGGGTCTCCACATCTTGGAAAACATCCCAGGAGGAGGAGACTGAAACCAGCACCTGAGGGAGGGAGAGGATGGAGCCTGGTGTTCCTGGGAGCTCCAGGGGCTGCAGGAAGGGAAAATGGGAATGAGGCTTTGGGATGGAGCAGTTCCCACTCCAGCAGGGGCGGGGAAAACTGTGGAGAGAGGGAAAAAAGGGAAAAAAAGCAAATTCCTGAAGGTCATTCAGCCAGGCAGGGATGGGAGGAGGAATTGATGTCCTGGCCTGTCACCAAGCCCGGGGACATTCCATGACAACAGAGCTGGAAAAGCAACAAAGCCCTTATCCTCACAATCCCTGCCTGATTTCCCTGCAATCCCATCCCTTTTCCATCCCAGAGAGAGAAATCAGGCTCAGCTCAAGCCTTGTCCTTGCCCACCTGATTTCCAGTTTATTTTGCTTTGGAAGCATTGCTTCCACCTCAGTAAAAGCAAAAAAATCCACGAGGAGAGGCTTCTCCTGTTCAGATTTTTTTTTCTTGCCTACAAGTGGGAAAAAGAGCTCTGGACCCTGGAAAATTGTTTTCTATGGGAAAGGGAAAGAGAGCCCAGCCCTCTCTGAAGGAAGCAGGAAAATCATCTCAGTGACTGAAGAGCAGAGCCCTGGGTGTCCCCCAGGGAATGAACACTTGTCCCCAAGAGCCACCAGGAATGAGACTGGGACAAATCCCACAGTAAGGGAAGAAGGAGCCTTTTCCAACCTTTAATGCACAGGAGTTCTGCTCAGGGGAGGGTTTTCAGTGACACCCACGGTGTGAGGGGCCTCAGCTGTCACCTGTGCCCTGTGCCTGGGCTGTTGTGGTGAAGCCACAGCACAAGAATGTCACTGTTACTTTTCCTGCCCATCCTTGTCCCTGGGCAGACAGGGACTAGGCAGGACACAGAAATCCTCCCCAAAACCACGGGAAAACTCGCTGGGATGACAGACAGTAACTACACTTTCAGTGAGGGTGTGATGCCAGCCTGGGATGGACTCAGCAGTGAGGAATTCCTGGGCACAGAGCGGGCTCTGAGCATCTCTGTGGCAGCACCCAGAAATTCCAGCCTTTCCCGGGATTTCTCTGCGGCTTTCCAGCGGCTCACATGGCCCCGGGACAGGGTTTGGTTGCGTTTATGGAGGTGTCAGCCCTCCTGAAGGGTTTTAGTGATGGTTCAAGAGCGCTGGGGGAGCATCCAGGTGCGGCTGCAGAGCAGGAGGGTTCGGAGACACAGCTCTGAACCCCCGTTCCGTGCAGGGCCGGGGCGGTACCGGCCCGGACTGAGGCATTTAACGGGAATCTGGGGCATTTAACGGGAATTTGGGGCATTTAATGGGAATTTGGGGCATTTCGGGGCTTTTTCTCCGACCCCACCGTGGAGCGCGGCCCTGCAGCGCCCCCTGGCGGCTGCATCGCGGAACAACCGCGACCACCGGGAGGACCGGGACCCAGCGAACACCGGGACCGCCGGGACCCGCTGGGACCGCTGAAAACAACGGGACACCGGGACAACGGGACCCAGAGAACCCGGGACGCTGAGAACACCGAGATCACCGGGACCGCCAGGACTGCCGGGACTGCCGGGACCCAGACACCACCGGGACCGCTGAGAACAACGGGACACCCGAGATACCCGGGACCCCCAAAGGGACCACAGAGAACACCGGGACACGGATCACCGAGAC
Source organism: Zonotrichia leucophrys gambelii (assembly GCF_028769735.1). NCBI lineage: Eukaryota > Metazoa > Chordata > Aves > Passeriformes > Passerellidae > Zonotrichia > Zonotrichia leucophrys. The sequence continues at coordinate 940,954 of NC_088196.1, forward strand.
GCCCCAGGACCACGGGATCTTAAACACCGGGACCACAGGGACCGCTGAGAAAACCGGGACCGCCGGGACCCCAGAGAACAACGGGACCACCGGGACCCCTGACACCCCCCGGGACCACTGAGAACACCAAGACCCCAGGACTCCTGACTAGCGGGCCCGCGACCCCTGAGATACCGAGACCCTGGGATCACCGAGATCCCAAGACACGATACCCCGGGACCTCCTGACTCCGGGACTACCGCGAATCCCGAGACACCCGCAATCACTGAGACTCCTGGACCCCCAGGATCACCGAGCCTCCCGGGACCCCTGGGACCCCCAAGGTTCCGCAGGTGCCGCACACCCCACAGCTGCCCCCAGTGTTCTGTGACCCCCTGACTCCTCACAGCCACAGCCAAGCTCTGCCCGTCCGGGTGGCCCTGTGGTCCCCCGCGTCCTGCCCATGCACACACGTGTGCAAACACTTGAGGTGCAAACACACGAGTGCTCACCGTGTTAGGTGTGCAAACAGGAACTTGTGTCACACACATGGGTCACACACACCTGTGCCACACACACACCTGTGTCAGACCTACACCTGTGTCACACACACCTGCACAGACCCACCTGTGTCACTCGCACACATCCACACATGTGCTCCTGCACGCCCTCTCAGGCCCATGCTGCACACACACACGCACAGACACACACACACATGTTCATGCACACACACATACATGCACATGTTCATCCACACACAAGTGTCCATGCACACACACGTTCATGCGTACACACACACACACACACATTGATGTGCACACACACACACCAACACCTGTTCACACACACTCTCACAGGTGCTCTCACACACTCACGTGCACGCAGCTGCACACACGCGTGCATGACACACGCCACACGCTGACGTCACACAGGCGGGCTGGGGGTGGAGCCTCTGCCGTGGTGGGCGGAGCTCCCGGCTGCGCGCGCGGCGCCGCGGGCGCGGCACTGCAGGGGCGGGGCCTGAGGCGGGGGTGGGCGTGGCTCCAGCGGTGGGCGGGGCTATGCCGGGGCGGGACGCTGCCAGGGGCTGGGCTATGCCGGGGGGCGGGGCCTGAGGCAGCGGGCGCGGAGCCGTTCCCGTTCCTGTTCCGGCGCCCCCGCCGCTCGGAGCCGCCACCGCCGCCGGGGCCTCCCCGCCCCGTCCCGTCCGCTGCGGCCCCGCCATGGCCGGGCGCGGCGCCTTCCCGCTGAGCCCTCTGCCCCCCTCGGCCGCCCCGCCGGCCCCGGGGCCCGGCACCGCCCTGCTGCGCGGCCCCAGCCCCGCGCCCGCCGCCGCCCCGGGCTACCGCGCCATGGGCCCGGCCGCCGCGCAGTACCAGGTGAGAGCCCCGGGCTGCCGGGAGGGCTGCGGGAGGCACCGGGACAGCGCTGGGGTGGCCGGGCGGGCCGGCGGGGCCTTCCCGGGCCAGCGCGGCCGGGCCTGGCCGGGATCCCCGGAGCGGGCCCGGCACCCCCGGTGCGGCCGTTCTGCTGCCCCGGTTAGCCGGGACAGCTCCCTGTCAGCCGGGACACCTCTCTGCTCCCTGCTCTCACTTTACAGCCTCAGATCCCGCTCAGAGTTGGGCCGGGCCCGTCCCGTCCCGCAGCGGGTGAGCCGGAACCGGCCTGGGTCGCTGCCGTGAGCCCCGGGCCCGATCCGGCTGCAGAGCCTCCCCAGCCCTGCCCGGCCCTTCCCATCCCCCGGCACCGAGCCGGGAACGCTTTCGTGTCCTTGCCAAAGGCGGAGGGAACGCGTGGTGTGCGGATGTAACTCGGTGTAACCTCGGAGTATCCTCGGTGTGCGCTCCGGAAGGAGCGGGCTGGGTTGGCGGTGGGAGAGGGGAGCGGGCGCTCGGTGATGTTGGAGAAAGTAAACCAAGTCATGTTAGGGAAAGTAAATCAAAACAACGAGCAGCCCTCCGAGAGCCCGTGAAATCACTCGGTTTTCAGCTTGGCATGTTTTACAAGTAAATTCAGGAAGTAAGAACGGTGTTTACAAGCGCCTGCAGGGACAGGCACAGGGAATGGCTCCCAGTGCCAGAGGGCAGGGATGGATGGGATATTGGGAATTGGGAATTGTTCCCTGGCAGGGTGGGCAGGCCCTGGCACGAGGTGCGCAGAGCAGCTGGGGCTGCCCCTGGATCCCTGGCAGTGCCCAAGGCCAGGCTGGATGGAGTTGGAGCAGCCTGGGATAGTGGGAGGTGTCCCTGCCATGGCAGGGGTGGCACTGGGTGGGTTTAAGGTCCCTTCCCACCCAATTCCATATTTCTGTGCTATTCCAGCGGTAATAAATACATCCTGACACACATTCCTGCTCCCCCTTGCACACCCGGCTTCCCAGTTCACTCCCAAGCTTGTGCTGAGTACTTTGGGCTGAGTTTTCAGGTTTGAAGCTCAGTTTTCCAGGCAGGCTGGAAATGTAGGAGCCCCGTTGTGCAACACATTCTCCTGGGTCACCGCTGCCTCCTCCAGAGCCGTGCCTGATTTACGTGATTTAAAACTCAGGAAATAAACCGAGCTCAGGGAAATTCCGGCTCCTTAACACAGGAGAAGGAAACAACTTCCTCCTGCAGCCTTCAGAAATGCTGTTGGAAGCTGAGCTGGCCGAGCGTGAGCCGCTGGTAACTCGAGGCGGGGGCACCGCCTGACCTTCCATGTGCAGGGTGCAAAATCCAGCTGGGAGTAAACAGGGCTGGCAGATGCTGCTGGGCTGGCAGCAGGTGTCGGGAGCAGGGGCCGATGTCCCCTCGGTGATGTCCCCATGTTGATGTCCCCTCGGTGTCTGGCACGCTGGCACAGCGGGATCAGCCCCCGTGGCCTCTCGCTGAGCCTGGGAAAGGAGAGGATCCCGAGGGTCTCTGCCCTTTGTTTTGCAATTCCCAGGCTGAGCAAAACAGCCCCTCCCATCCCTGCCATCCCCCCCGGGCTTGGGTTTGTCCCAGTTTTAGGAAGAGCTGCGTTGTTTGGGCACCAGGAGACAGAAGAGGCCCTGGCCAGGGCAGCGAGGGCTTAGGAGCTCTAATCTTGGGATTATTAAACATATGCTCGTCCTTTGGACATCCTTGTGTGCCTGCTGGGGATTTCCTGGCTGCCCAGGCAGGGATTCCAGGGGGCACCTTTAGTGGGAACTGATGTTTCCAGAGCAGCCAGGGGCCCGTGCCATGCCTGGAGCAGGAACATCAGGGCTGGTGGGGCCCATCCTGATCCCTCTCCCTGCCTCTGGAGCCACCAGGCTGAGCCCCAGCAGCCAGGTTCCATGGAAGTTCAGCAGGAAGGAGCCTTCCTGGTTTTTCAGGTGCTGGTTTCAGGTTTAGGAGAGTTTTTCTCAAGTTTTGGGGTTAACACAGTGGCCTGGAGCAGCGTGGGATGAGACCTTGGAATTCAACACTCTGACCTTGCAGTTACCCTCAGCTGATGCAGAATTAGGTGCCCATTAAATGGATATTTTTTTGGCAAATGTTGGGAAGACAGAGCCTGGATTCTCTGGCCAGGAGGCTGCTGCAGCCTGGGCATTCCCAAAGCTGAAAGGAGCTCTGTGATCCTGTCCCTGGGCAGTGGGAAGGAGAGATGTGCTTCATGGAGAAATCCATGGAGGAGCTGAAGAAGTGTGGGATGTTGTGCCAGGTGAAACTGGGGAGGCCTGGACATGCTGGAGAGGGCACAGTGTGGGAGAAATGCCCCCTTGGGGAGCAGGGAGAGCCGTGTTCCTGCTCCTGGAGGGGGCCAGGGGCCAGCAGGCAGGGCTGGAGCTGTTCCAGAAGGCTGCTGGGGCTGGAGAACCCCACCCTTCCCCAGGGACAGGCTTTCCAAGGCAGGTTTCATCAGAGCCCCAGCCCGGAGCTGCTTCCAGCCTGATCCAAAGCAGATGGACAGTGTCTTGTGGAGCAGGGGGAGGAGGGCAGGGCAGAGCCCAGGCACGCTCTGCTGCTCTGGGAAACGTGACAGGGCAGGGGGAACAGCAGCTCCTCCAGCCCTGCTGCTCCCTCTGCTTCCGCAGGAGCCCCCCAGGAGGTTTGTGCCAGCCCATGGCTGCTCCTCCCCAGCACCTTTGTTCCTTGTTCCTGCTGCTGTTCCTGAATCCCTGTGCCCTCTCCTTTCCCTGCCCTGGGACATTCAGGGCTCCAGCTGCAGGGCTGTGGACAGGCAGGTTTGTCCAGCCCAGCTCTGCTGCTGCTGCTGCTGGAGACATTCCAGGATGTGTCCTGGCTCTGCTGGGGGGCTGTGCCTGTGCTGTGCCCTTCTCCTTTTGATTTACCACTTCCTCATGTCAGCTTTACAGCTCAGATCTGGCTCCTGGAGCTCCTCCTGTGTCCAACACAGAGCTTTTCCAAGTGTGGGGTTTGCAGGGAGCTGCAGCAGGGTTTGCAGCATCTCCATCCCAGCAGCACCTCCCAGCTCAAGGTCTGTGCCAGCACCAGCCCAGGCTCTCCCTGGCACCCTCCCATGAGGGATTTGCTCACAGATAAGGAGGAACAAAGGGGAAAACCACTCATTTGGGGTGTGCAGTGGGCTCATGATCCCAATCCACCCCAAGCCCTGGGCAGCAGAGCTCTCCTGGAGCCCTGTTGGAGCAGGGATTGTTTCTGTGTCCCTGTGGGAAGTGCTGCTGCCTGGGCACGAGGGGAGGAACTTGCAGGGAGAGCTCTTGGTGCTGGACCAGGCTGTGCTCCAGAGCCCAGGGTGAGGATGGATGTGAGCTCTGGCTCCCTGGTTCCTGTCTCTGTGCAGAGCTGGATCCTGGAGCAGCACAGGAGGGGCTGGGGAGGTGCAGGCAGAGCCAGGGTGCTGGAAGGGCCATGAACAGGCTCTGGAGCTGTTTGCAGAATTCGTGCTTTGCGTCAAGCTCTCTCTCTTCCTGCAGATCTATGCTGGGATTTATTGCTCCCCTTCCTGCTGCCAGCCCCCGATTGCTGGGCTGTCCCTCCTCAAGCAGGGACCTTTGGCAGGCTCAGAGATTCCTACCATGCCAGCAAACATCCCTCAGGAGCCCTCCCAGCTCTGCTGGGTTCAGCCAGGGCCGGTTCTGGGCAGAGCTGCCCCAGGCCCATGGGCAGAGCAGTGCCCTGGCATGAACCCCGGGCACAGCCCCGTCCCTGGCAGGGAGCAAACACGAGCTGCTGGTCCTGGCAGGGAGCAAGCACGAGCTGCTCACTGTCCCATTTGCAGAGGCTCTGCAGGGAGCTCTGGATGGGATCCAGGCTCTTCCTCCCGCTGAGCTTGCAGGGTTTGCCCTTTGTCTGCCCCTCGGAGGGGAGGGGACAGGGCGGGCCTGGGGGTGCCACAGGCACTGGGGGTGCTGGGCAGGAATGAGCTCCTGCTCTGAGCTGGTTTAATCGAATTTCCTGAGTTTAAGCCCTCTGCAACCTGGGAATTTCCAGGCAGGCTTCACCCCCAGGCTGTGGTGCTGCTTCCTGGCTTGGCTGAAGCTTTTAGGCTGGGCTTGTGTGAGAAGGGTTTGGGAGCAAATCTGCCCCAGGCACTGGTGACTGAGCCAAGAGGCTTCTCTGGTGCAAATTTGAAAATCCTGAGAGTAAACTGAGAGGAAAATTCCACGTGGAGGGTTCTGCCCTCCCCTTATTGCTCATCCAGGCAGTCCTGGGTGGGTCCTTGGTGGGCTGGAAGTCGTTCCCTGGCAGCTGAGCTGTGGCTGATGCTTCTCAGATGGTTTGGTGAAGTTAAAGTGTGACAAATCGGTGTGTCCTCGTGCTGAACCTTTCCCTGCCAATGGAATTGTCTCAATGGAGCAGCTGGACACACAGGAGACCTCGCCCAGTATGTGGAGCTGTCAGAGACTCTCTGAAGCCTCCAAATCTCTCCCTTCAGGGGTAGATCCAAAATGTGCTCCATGGAGGGGCAGAGGGAGGGAGGAGAGACCTCAGGGCTGCTCTGACTGAAGGACAGGAGCTGGGGCAGCTCCAGGCAGGCTCCTGACAGCATTCCCAGGGCAGGGAATGTCTCTGGAGCTGTCACCGATAAACACCCGGGGCAGGCTTTCCCTGGGAGCCATTTCCTGCTCCTGCTGCCTCCAGGCTCTGCTTCCAGCCCAGGCTCTGTGCTCAGCTGCTCTGGGGGCCCAGAATTTCAAATTAAAGTTTCCAGCTCCTTCTGGGGGTTTCTCTGCTTTTCAGAAGCCCTGGCAGGTGTGAGCACAGGTTTGGGTTCCCCAGTGCTGCTGGAGCTGAGCAGCAGATCAACATCCACTGTGGTTTGTGGGGCTGTACAGGCTGTGGGTCCACCCGGCCCTGCCACAACGGATTTCTTGATAAACCCCAAGAAACTGGGCCTGGCCTCGTGGTTTTGGCACAGAGAGGTGCCAGAGTCACGAGGAGCTGCACAAATGGGGCTGAGCAGGAACATCTGGGAGCAGGAACAAGGAGCCTCCTGCCCTGGGGAAGGGAGGGTCAGAGCCCAGGCTGTTCAAAGGCTGTGCAGGCTGTGTGCTGCTGCTTGTGCTGTTTGTTGTGTAACAGGCTCAGCCTGGCCTGGGGGGTTTGAGCTTCCACGTGCAGCCCTAATCCTGGGGCCCTGCTGCTGCCCTGATCCTGCCTGGAACATTTCTCCTCTCAGGATCTGCCACAGGCTCCAGGGGCAGCTCTTGGCTTTGTGTCCCTCAGCTTTTCACAGAGCTGGGGGTGTTTTTTGGGGGTTTTTCGGCTGCAGCTCCATCAAACCAACCCCTCTGAGCTGGGGGTGGCTGCATCCCACATTCCCACATTCCCCTGCATCCAGGGATTGCTCCCACTTGTATCCCTGTGTGCAGGGAGTAATGAGGTTGTTCCTTGGCTCCCTGCCCTGCTGTGGGGATGTCCTGGCACGTCGGGAGCCTGGGGCAGGGCAGAAATGTTGCTCTGCTGGCTCTCCCAGCCTCCCGCCTTGGCAGGGGGAGCTGAGGATCCCCAGGTGGAGCAGGAGGGGTGCCTGGTGGGTCCTGGTGGCACCAGGGGCACCAGTGGGTGCTGCCCAATCGTGCTCTGAGGGTGCAGAGGGGCTGCCAGGGCTGGGACCCCTCGGGGCTCTGTTGTGGCTCCCAAATTCCCTCTGTGTGTCCCTGGAAGGGGCAGGAGGGGGCTGGTGCTACCAGGGGGAGCTGCTGCCTCCTTCACCCCTGTGGGAGGAACTGGCATTGGCAGTGCCCTGGTGCAGCTCTGGGGGTGGCACAGGGCCTGGCTTTGGGTCCACTGCTGCCAGGCCAGGCTCCCCTGCTCTCCTTGGCCTCTCCTGGTCCTGCTTTCCCAGAGCTTCCTGCAGCTCCTGCTGGCATTGCCTGCCCTGGGCAAGGATGCACCGGGGGGAAGGGGTGGCACAGAGGGTAGATGGCACCCAGGGTAGATGACACCAAGGGGATGGCACTGAGGTGGATGGCACTGAAGTGGGTGGCACCCTCAGAGGTGGATGGCACCCAGGGAGAGTGGCATCCAAGGGGATGGCACAAAGGTTGGATGGCACCGAGGTGGGTGGCACTAAGGAGATGGCACCCAGAGTGGGTGGCACTAAGGGGATGGCACTGAGGCTGGGTGACACCAAGGGTGGATGGCACCCAGGGTGGGTGGCACTGAGGTGGATGGCACCCAGGGTGGGTGGCACCAAGGGTGGGTAACACCCAGGGTTTGTGGCACAGAGGTGAATGGCAGCCAGAGTGGGTGGCACCCGAGGTGGATGGCACTAAGGTGGGTGGCACAGAAGTGGGTGGCAGGATGGCACAGAGGGGGTGGTACCAAGCTCGCTGGCATCAAGGGCGGTTGGCACCCAGGGTGGATGGCATCAAGGGCAATTGGCACCCAGGGTGGCTGGCACAGAGGTGGATGACACCCAGGGTGGGTGACACCAAGGGGATGTCACCCAGAGTGGGTGGCACCAAGGGTGGGTGGAACAGAGGTGGATGGCACCGAGGGTGGGTGGCACAGAGGTGGGTGGCACCACAGCCAGGATCCCGTTTGACCCCATCCCCGTTTGCAGCAGCGCCCTGGGATGCCCCCCGGGGGCAGGATGCCCATGGCAGGGCTGCAGGTGGGACCCCCAGGGGCGCCCCCGTACGGAGCAGGGACCCCGCTGCGGCCCGGCCTGCCCCAGGCCATGATGGATCCCTTCAGGAAGCGCCTGCTGACCCCCCAGGCACAGCCACCCATGGCCACCCCCCGGAGAGGGTAAGGCTGGAGTGTCCCACACCTCAGGGGACGGGGGAACTGCTGGGTCCTGCTGCACTGTGGGAAATCAGGGGTGGGGGGGGTGGAGGGACCTCAGAGCCCACCCAGGCCCACCCCAGGGCTCCTTGCACTCTCCCAGGGTGCTCCAAATTCCTGGAACATTCCCATTCCCACCTCAGAGCCCACCCATTCCCACCCCAGGGCTCCTTGCACTCTCCCAGGGTGCTCCAAACTCCTGAACATTCCAGTCCTGCCCCAGGGCCCATCCATTCCCACCTCAGGGCCCATCCACTCCCACCCCAGAGCCCATCCAGGCCCACCCCAGGGCTCCTTGCACTCTCCCAGGGTGCTCCAAGCTCCTGGAACATTCCCAAGGCCACCACAGTAATCCTTGGGAGCTGCATCCCTGCTTCTCAATGCAGCCAGGTTGTGTTTCACCTCCTGTTTTCCACCTGAACTGAGCCAGGAGCTGCTAATAATTATAATTAATAATGATAATAATAAGAAGAATAAGAATATAAGAATAAGTTGTGCCAGGAACAGGTACAGCTCACACTACCACACTAATCCGTGAGAGCTGCATCTGTGCTTCTCAGTGCAGCCAGGTTGTGTTTCACCTCCTGTTTTCCACCTGAACTGAGCCAGGAGCTGCTAATAATTAATAAAATAATAATAATATAATTATATTATCCATATTATAATATTAATTATCGATAGCAATATAATAATATGTTAAGAATATAAAATAATTATAATAATAATAATCGGTGCCAGGAGCAGGTACAATAATTCATTCCCACCAGGATCTTCTGCTGGGAAACTTCCCCAGAGCACAGGAGAGCCCTGTTCAGGAAATACCTGTATAAATATAAATATTATTTAATATCAATGTAGATATCAATGAGATGTCACTGCAGACACAGAGCTGTATAAATGGATGTAATTCCATTCAGGACAGGGATCTCAGGGCTGGCTTCAGTCAGAGTTTGACTCTCTCTGAGACCCCAAAGCCTCTCCAGGTCCCCACTCGGGTGTCACATCATGCAGAGTGCCACAGCTCCTGTCCTGCTGCAGAGGGGACACCAGCAGGTTTTTCCTCCAGCCTGGCACCTGCCAGAGCTTGGGAATGGGATATTTTGGGATGGAGGCAGAGATTCCTCACTTTGCAGCTTCTTCTCACTCTGATCTCCACACCAGGAACCAAAGAACATTGTTGGTTCTTTGCAGCAGCAGCTCCTGGGGGTCTTCTTCATCCTCCCAGGGGTGCCTGGTGGCTCTGGCAGGCACAGAAATGGCTGCAAGTGTGGGGTGGGGTGGCAGATTTTAGGAAGTGTGGAATGGGGCTGAAAGATTTTAGGAAGTGTGGGATGAGGCTGGAAGATTTTGGGAAATGTGGGATGAGGCTAGAAGATTTTGGGAAATGTGGGATGAGGCTGGAAGATTTTGGGAAGTATGGGATGGGGCTGAAAGATTTTAGGGAAGTGTGGAATGGGGCTGAAAGATTTTGGGAAGTGTGGGATGGGGTTGCAGATTTTAGGAAGTGTGGGATGGGGTGGTAGATTTTAGGAAGTGTGGGATGGGGTGGCAGATTTTAGGGATGCTCCCTGGAGCTGCAGTCAGGGCAGGACTCTCTGTCTGGGCTCTGCCAGCAGCTCCTCGCTGGTTCCCAGCCCTGCTGATCCCTCTGTGGGGGCTGGTTGGTTCCTAGAATCTCCAGGCAGGATCCCTTGGTGCTCATGGATGCTCAGCTCCCATTCCCTTCCCTGGCAGCATCATTGGCTGCCTGATCCCTCCTGGGCCATCCCAGCACTGCAGAGCTGGAGTGAGCTGGGGCTGGGGACAGGAGCAGCCTGGCACCCACAGGGACATCATGGCTGGGATCAGGGATCAGCCAGGCTCACATCTGGGCTGGATCAAAGGATTAGGAGCTTCCAGCTGCCCTGGGTGTCCAGACCCTGCAGGAGGAGGGGTTGGATGGGGCAGGAATTGCTCCAGAGCAGGGCTCTGACCTCTCCCGGAGTGTTCTCCTGGAGCCCTCCTGTGTGATCCTGCTGCTCCAGGTGCAGCTGGAGAAATGGGAATTCCCTGCTCACCCATCTCCCAGGCAGGAAAACAGGGGAGCAGAGCAGGAGCTGCCTGGGCACAGGGTGATGGGAACCTGCAGAGGGCAGGGTTGGATCCAGCCAAGCTGCATTTCCCCAGGATTTCAGCCCCACCACAGCAGAGTTTGCTTTGAGCTGGATTTAAGGGGGATCCTGGTTTAAGGGGAGTTCCTTAGGTTGGAGCACTGGGAGAATGGGATGGTTGCTTTGAGAGGGGAAATTTGGGAATTCTGTCCTGCAGAATTCCTTTGCCTTGTTATCACCTGGATTTCCTTCCCTGGTGTCAGGCTGCAACATCCAACACCTTCCCCCAGGAATATCCTGAGTGGGAAGGGACCCCCAAGGCTCATCCAGCCCCACTCCTGTCCCTGCCCAGACCCCCCAACACTCCCACCCTGGGCACCCCTGGCTGCCCCAAACCCTCCTGGAGCTCTGGGACCATTCCTGGGGAGCCTGGGCAGTGCCAGCACCTCTGGGGGGGTGAAGAGCCTTTCCCATTGTCCATCCTGTGGGCGCTCTCATTTCTCCTGTTTGCCAGGGTGAAGAGGAGGAAGATGGCTGACAAGGTGCTGCCACAGAGGGTGAGTGTCACCTCAGCCCGGGGGACAGAGCTGAGCTGCTGCAGGGGATGGGGGGTCCCCAAAAAGGGAGGATTTCCCTGAGTTCCCTCCTGCCCCCTGGGAATTTCTGTGCAATCCTGAACCACCCTGCAGTGTTTCTGTCTGTGGGGTTGGACTCTGAGCAAGCAAGGAGCAGGAATGGGGTGGGGTGGAGATCTCAGGAGCCCCAAGAGTCCCTCTTGAGATCCCAGGCTTCCATTCCATGCAGGAATGCTGCTGGCAGCAGCAACAGGCTCTAGACTGGTTTGGGAAGAGCTTTGCAGAGCTCCAGGCTGGGTTTGAAATTTAAACTGGATGCTGGATTCTGGTGTCTCCCTGGCTGCTGGGGCTGTGGGGGGGTCCAGCCCATGCCAGCAGGCTGGGATTGAGCATTCCCATGTCCAGATCAGGGAGCTGGTCCCAGAGTCCCAGGCCTACATGGACCTGCTGGCCTTCGAGCGCAAGCTGGACCAAACCATTGCCCGCAAGAGGATGGAGATCCAGGAGGCCATCAAGAAACCCCTGACGGTGAGCTGGGCCTGGCAGGGGCTGGAAATCATGGAATGTGGGAAAATTAGGGTTGGAAAAATCCCCTGAGGTACTCCAGTCCAGCCATCACCCTAAGCTGTGTTCCCATGTGGAATATCCATGGGTTTCTGGAGCACTTCAGGGATGGGGGATTCCACCTCTGCCCAGGGCAGCCCATTCCAGTGTTTTCCAACCCTTTCCATGGATAAATGTTCCCTGATATTCAATCTAAACCCCCCCCGAGGCCTTTCCCTGATGCTGAGCTGGAGGTGGTGCTGCAGCCCCTCTCACTCCATCCTGCCCCTCTCTGTTCCCGTTCCACAGCAAAAGAGGAAGCTCAGGATTTACATCTCCAACACCTTCACCCCGGCCAAGGAGGAGGGAGAGGGGGGAGAACGTGTGGCCTCCTGGGAGCTGCGTGTGGAGGGGAAGCTGCTGGAGGATGTGAGGAGCCAGCAGGGAGGGAGGGAGGAGCTCTGGTGCATCGGGGGCATCCAGGGGAGGGAGGAGCTGGTCAGGATCCAGGAGGGATGGAGTGGTGGGAGGAGGAGCTCTGGTCCATAGGGATCATCCAGAGGGAGGAAGGAGCTGGTCTGTCAGGATCCAGGAGGGATGGAGTGATGGTAGGAGGAGCTGGGATAGGGATATGGTGATGTTGGGAAGAACTGTGGTCCATGGGGATCATCCGGGAGGGATCAGGTGCTTGTGGGAGGAGCTCTGGTGCATTGGGAGCATCCAGAGGGAGGGAGGGAGGGAGGAGCTGGCTGGGATCCAGGAGGGATGGAGTGATGGTGGTGGAAGGAGCTCTGGTCCATGGGGATCATCCAGGAGGGATCAGGTGGTGGGAGGAGGAGCATTGGTCCATCAGCATCCAGGAGGGCAGGAGTGATGGTGGGAGGAGGAGCACTGGTCCATGGGGAGCATCCAGGGGGAGGGAAGGAGGAGCTGATCTGTCAGGATCTAGGAGGGATGAGGAGGTGATGGATGGTGGGAGGAGCTGGTCCATGGGGATCATCCACGAGAGATGAGGAGGTGGGAGGAGAAGCACTGGTCCATCAGGAGCATCCAGAGAGAGGGAGGGAGAAGCTGGCCGGGATCCAGGAGGGATGGAGTGATGGTGGGAGGAGCTGGGATACGGATGAGGTGCTGGCAGGAGGAACTCTGGTCCATAACAATCCAAGATGGATGAGGAGGTGGTGGGAGCACTGATCCATCAGGATCCAGGAGGGCAGGAGTGACGGTGGTGGGAGGAGCTCTGGTCCATGTGAATTATCCAGGAGGGATGAGGAGGTGGTGGGAGGAGGAACGATGGTCCATGAGGAGAATCCAAGGGGTGGGAGGGAGGAGCTGGTCAGGATCCAGGAGGAATGGAGTGGTGATGGTGGGAGGAGCTCTGGTCCATAGGGATCATCCAGAGGGAGGAAGGAGCTGGTCTGTCAGGATCCAGGAGGGATGGAGTGATGGTAGGAGGAGCTGCGATAGGGATATGGTGATGTTGGGAAGAACTGTGGTCCATGGGGATCCTCCAGGAGGGATCAGGTGCTTGTGGGAGGAGCTCTGGTGCATTGGGAGCATCCAGAGGGAGGGAGGAGCTGGCTGGGATCCAGGAGGGATGGAGTGATGGTGGTGGAAGGAGCTCTGGTCCATGGGGATCATCCAGGAGGGATCAGGTGGTGGGAGGAGGAGCTCTGGTCCATCAGGAACATCCAGAGGGAGGAAGGAGCTATTCTGTCAGGATCCAGGAGGGATGGAGTGATGGGAGGAGGAGCTGGGATAGGGATGAGGTGCTGGTGAGAAGAACTCTGGTCCATGGGGATCATCCAGGAGGGATCGGGTGCTTGTGGGAGGAGCTCTGGTGCATTGGGAGCATCCTAGGGGAGGGAGGGAGGAGCTGGCTGGGATCCAGGAGGGCAGGAGTGGTGCTGGTGGGAGGAGCTCTGGTCCATGGGGATCATTCAGAGGGAGGGAGGGAGGAGCTGGTCTGTCAGGATCCAGGAAGGATGAGGAGGAGGTGGTGGGAGGAGCTCTGGTCTATGGGGATCATCCAGGAGGGATCAGGTGGTGGGAGGAGCTCTGGTCCAGTGGGATCATCCAAGGGGAGGGAGGAGCTGGTCAGGATCCAGGAGGGATGGAGTGATGGTGGTGGGAGGAGCTCTGGTCCATGGGGATCATCCAGGAGGGATGAGGAGGTGGTGGGAGGAGGAGCACTGGTCCATCAGGAGCATCCAGGAAGGATGAGGAGGTGCTGGGAGTCCTGGTGCTGTGCTGAGAGCTCAGCTGGGGCAGCACCTGCCCCACTTCGGAGCTGGATTTGGGATCAGGAATCTCTCTGCCCTGTGTGCAGCCCAGCAAGCAGAAGAGGAAGTTCTCCTCCTTCTTCAAGAGCCTCGTGATCGAGCTGGACAAGGAGCTCTACGGGCCGGACAATCACCTGGTGGAGGTGAGCTTGGAAATGGGGCCCTGTGCTGCCCCTCTGGGTGCTCAGCTCCCAGCCCAGGGCCTGTCCTGCTGGGAGAGGGGCCTGAGGAGGTTTTTGGGGCTGGGGCAGTGCCAAGCCCTCCATGGGGACCAGGCTCTGCTGCATTCCCAGCTCAGCTTTAGGCATGCCCTTTGTCCCTGGCAAAACTCAGCTGTGCCCCCTCCCAGCCCAGGTCTGAGCTAGAGCTGGAGCTGTGTGGGGACAGGGATGTGACCCTAGGGGCAGCTGTCCCCCAGGCTGGCACAGCTGGGTCCCCACAGGGTGCTGATCCCACAGAACCTCACCCCAGGGCCCTGTGGGAAGGAGGGTTTGCCCTCCTGCCTGTCCCTGAGCTGGGGAGGTTTAGTCCATGCCTGGGAGAGGGATCAGAGCTCCTTTGGGTGCTCCTGCCTGGAGCTCTCCCTGCACCCAGCTCTTTCTTTTGCCCTGGGAGATGCTGTGGAGAGGCTGAATCCCCTTCCAGGATTGATCCAGAAGCTGTGGGAGCCCTGCACTCTGAGCACTCAGGGCTGGGGCTGCCCCAGCCCATCCCAGTGCTGGAACTGCCCCAGCCCATCCCAGTGCTGGAACTGCCCCAGCCCATCCCCGTGCTGGAACTGCCCCAGTTCCATCCCAGTGCTGGAACTGCCCCAGTGCTGGAGCTGCCCCAGCCCATCCCAGTGCTGGAACTGCCCCAGTGCTGGAGCTGCCCCAGCCCATCCCAGTGCTGGAACTGCCCCAGTCCATCCCAGTGCTGGAACTGCCCCAGTTCCATCCCAGTGCTGGGGCACAGCCTGGCTGGGAGGGACTGGGAGAGCTCTGAGCTGCCAGCCCTGGGACCAGGAGCTGCCAGGGGTGCCCCAGGCTGTGCCAGCCCTGCCCAGAGCCCCAGCCCAGCTGGCAGAGTTGTTCCATGGCCCTGCCTGAGCTGTGTCCCCGCTGTCCCCGGCAGTGGCACCGGATGCCCACGACCCAGGAGACCGACGGCTTCCAGGTGAAGCGCCCCGGGGATGTCAATGTGAAGTGCACCCTGCTGCTCATGTTGGACCACCAGGTACGGCCTGGGGGGCACCCAGGGGTGGGGATGGGCTGGGACAGGCCTTGGGTGAGGGTTTGGGGTGCAGGGATTGAAAGGAGCTCAGGGAGCTCCAGGCATGGAGGTGCAGTGACACAGGGGCTGTGGGGGACTCCTGAGTGCCTCTTCTTTGGTCAACAGGAGGAATTTCTCCGTGGAGAGGGAGTTAAAAACTGGGACAGGGCCTTGGATGAGGGTTGGGACATGCAGGGATTGAAAGGAGCACAGGGAGCTCCCAGAATGGACCCATAGTGACACAGGGGCTGTGAGGGACACTCCTGAGGGCCTATCCTTTGGGCAGCAGGAAATTCCAGCTGCAGAAGCAGCAGGAATTTCTCCATGGAAAGGGAGTTAAAATCTGGGACAGGACCTTGGATGAGGCCTGGGACATGCAGGGATTGAAAGGAGCACAGGGAGCTCCCAGCATGGAGCCACAGGGGCTGTGGGGCACTCCCAAGTGCCTTTTCTTTGGGCAGCAGCAGGAGTTCCTCCGTGGAAAGGGAGTTAAAAATTGGGACCAGCTGCCCAGAGAGTGACCCATCCCTTGAGCTGTCCCAGGACACTCAGTGCTCTGGGCTGGGGACAGGATGGGCTGGCTCAGGCTGGGCTCTGCTCTGGGGGGTTTTTCCATCCTGGCTGACCCCTGCTGTCCCCACAGCCCCCCCAGTACAAGCTGGACCCACGGCTGGCCCGGCTGCTGGGGGTGCACACCCAGACCAGGGCCAGCATCATGCAGGCCCTGTGGCTCTACATCAAACACAACAAACTGCAGGACAGCCACGAGAAGGAGTTCATCAACTGCAACCGCTACTTCCGCCAGGTACCTGCACATTCCCCCCTCATCCAGCTGGGAGAAGCCTCTCACAGCCCCCACAGCCCCTCCAGGCTCTGGCTGTGCCCCTGCCCTGGGCACAGGTGAGGGGAGCCCCTGCCATGGGTGCCCAAGGCTCTGCTTTGCCCCCCAGATCTTCAACTGCGTCCGCATGCGCTTCTCTGAGATCCCCATGAAGCTGGCAGGGCTCCTGCAGCACCCTGACCCCATCATCATCAACCACACCATCAGGTGGGGGCACAGCCTGGGCTGGGCACTGGGTGGGCACTGGAGGGGGCTGAAGGGGCTGCATGGGATGGGGAGGGTCTGCAGGACTGGGGGTGCCCCGTGGGGTGGAGAGTGGGCACTGCCCCTGGGACTGGGGGCTCCATGGGCCAGGAGGTGTCCCCAGGGCTGGGTGGGTCTGTGAGACCAGCACTGTCCCCAGGGCCGGGGGGTCTCTGTGGGCCAGGAGGTGTCCCCAGGGCTGGGGGGCTCCATAAGCTGAGGGCACAGGAGGCTTTGAGCTCTCCAGCCTGAAGGACCAGCACAAGTCCCCTGGGATGTGAAGAACCACCAAATTTGTGGCTTCCTGGGGCACTGGTGTTGCTGTTGGGGGTCCATGCACCCCCAGCTCAGCAGGACACCCCTGCCCCATTCCCCCAGCGTGGACCCCAATGACCAGAAGAAGACAGCCTGCTACGACATCGACGTGGAGGTGGACGATCCCCTCAAGGCCCAGATGAGCAATTTCCTGGCCTCCACCACCAACCAGCAGGAAATCGCCTCCCTGGATGCCAAGGTGGGAGGGGACACTGCCAGGGGACAGCTGTGTCCTGGGGGGGGACACAGCTCCTCTGACCCCTGTCACCTCCCCAGATCCACGAGACCATCGAGTCCATCAACCAGCTGAAGACACAGAGGGATTTCATGCTGAGCTTCAGCAACAACCCCCAGGATTTCATCCAGGAGTGGATCAAATCCCAGAGGAGGGACCTCAAGGTAGAGGGGAACAATTCTGGGGGAGTTTAGGTTGGATATTGGGAGAAATGTCTTCTGGAAGGGGTTGTCCAGCCAAGGGCAGTGGTGGAGTCTCCGTGCTTGGAGGGGTTCAGAACCATGGATGTGGCCCTTGGGGACATGGGGCACTGGTGAACGTGGTGGAAGTGGTGTTGGGCTAAGAGTGGAAGGTTTTTTCCAACCCTAACAATTCCATAATTCTGAAGCCTTGGGGCTGGGCAGAATGGGGGGCTGGGAGGGATCTGGGTTCCTCATGGAGCTCAGGGAGGGGTCTGGGTTTATCCTGTAGCTCAGGGAAGAGTCTGGGTCCATCCTGGAGCTCAGGGAAAGGGTCTGGGTCCATCCTGGAGCTCAGGGAGGGATTTGTGTCCATCTTGGAGCTCAGGGAAAGGTCTGGGTCTATCCTGGTGTTCAGGGATCCATGGGTCCCTCATGGATCCCTCCTGGAGCTCAGGGAGGGCTCTGGGTCCCTTGTGGACCTCAGGGAAAGGTTTGGCTCCATCCTGGAGCTCGGGGAGGGCTCTGGGTCCCTCACTCCCGCTGCCCTGTCCCGTTCGGGTCAGATCATCACAGATGTGATCGGGAACCCCGAGGAGGAGCGGCGGGCCGAGTTCTACCAGCAGCCGTGGGCGCAGGAGGCCGTGGGCAGACACATCTTTGCCAAGGTGAGCTCGGGGGTGGGGACGAGGTCGGGATGGCGGTGACGGCGCCCCGGGAGCCCGGGCAGCGCCCCCTGTCCCTCCCTGACCGCCACCGTGTCCCCAGGTCCAGCAGCGCCGGCAGGAACTGGAACAAGTGCTCGGGATCCGCCTGACCTAGGGCTGCCCGAGCCGGACGGTACCGACTGGAAGCCACAGCACTTGCACAAAGCCCGATGTGCCTGGAGGGATGGGCGGGAACCCCCCGGGGCTGGAGCACTGCAGAGCCCCCGCTCCCCCCAGGCCCCCGCAGCGCCTCCTCCGCTTTGCATCGCGCCCCTTCCCTTCCCCAAAAACACCCCCGGAGCCGGGAAGCGCTGCCCGAGCCCAGGGGAGGAGCTGCCAGCCCCAGCCGAGCCCCGCAGGCCCTGCCCTGCCCCTCTTCTACCAACCAAAGTTCGTCATTCCAAACGCCAGCTCCCCCACCCCGACGTTTTGCACTATTTTTGTGAACAGGTTTTATATAAAAAGCAAAAAAAAAAAAAAACACGAAAAAAGAAAAAAAAGGCAGCGTTTTGTACAGTGGGTTTGTATTTGATGAATTAATTAATATATTGATTGAGTTCCTCTTCCTGCACTGGGCTCTGCAGGGGCTCAGCGAGGCTCCCAGGGCTGCTCTGGGGATATGGAACCGAGGGCTGGGGCTCATTTTGTGACAATCAGTTTATTCCTTCCCCCCGTCCTGCTGTTCTACAGAATTCCATAATTAACCACTTGACTTGACGAGGTTTGGGGGCAGAGGGGCTGGCTCTGCCCCAGGAGCCTGTGGGGGCACAGGGGCACCAAGAACTGGAGATACTGGGTGGAGGGAGGGGACCAGGGGGCAGTGCCACCACTGCCACCCCACTCAAGTGCCTTTGCCCCCCTGCAGGCTCCGGGTGGGGGGGCGTTTACAGATTCCCAGGGTTGGGCTCAGGGGTTCCTGCTCTGCCTCTTGTGTAACCAGTTTTTGTCTATTTTGGATCTTTTCTAATAAAAGCAGTTAGCAGCAGCTCTGTGGGGTGTGTGCTGTGTCCTGCAGCCCCCACCCCATTCCCAAATCAGTCCTCAACTCAGCACCCAGGCCTGGCCACAGCAGCTCTTTATTGACAGCACAGAGGGAGCAGCTCCAGCCTCACTGTTACTTCCACAGCTTCTTGATGGACATGTTCTTCTCACTGTCCTTCTGCATCACCTGGGGGGAGGAAATGGGGGTGGGTCCATTCGGTGCCCAAATTGGGTTTCAATTATCCCAAAAACATCCCAAGACCACAGGGAGGGTTCAGCAGCCTCTCCCATGTCACTCCTGTGGTGACAACCCCCTTGTCTGTGCCCCTGGCAAACAGACAGGACCCTTTGTGCCCCCAGTGTCACCTCTCCCCTGGCACCCACCTTGGCCACGGCCATCTCGAAGTCCTCCTGCGTGACGTGCACTCTCCTCTCCCTCAGTGCGTACATCCCAGCCTCTGTGCACACACCCTGAGGGGACAGAAGGGAGCATCAGCCAGTGCCCCCCGTGGCAGCCCCAAGTCCCCAGCGTCCCCGGCTCACCTTCACCTCAGCCCCCGAGGCCCCCGGCATCAGCTCCGCGATTTTGCGCAGGTTGATGCCCCGGGTCAGGTTCATCTTCCGCGAGTGGATCTTGAGGATGTCCAGGCGGGCCTGGAGCAGGGCACAGGGAGGGTTGGAGCCCGGGAATGGCTCCCAGGGACAGGGTGGGGACAGCAGGGGGTGGCTCTGGTACCTCCTCGTTGGGAGGGGGGAATTCGATTTTCCTGTCGATGCGGCCGGGGCGCAGCAAGGCCGAGTCCAGGATGTCGATCCTGTTGGTGGCCATGATCACCTGCACAGGGGACAGGGGGACAGCTGTCACCACCCCGGGCACCGCAGGGCTGGCAGGCACAACCCCACACAGGGCCAGCCCCTCTACCTTGATGTTCTTGGTGGCCTCGAAGCCGTCGAGCTGGTTGAGGAGCTCGAGCATGGTGCGCTGCACCTCGCTGTCGCCGCCGGAGCCGCCCTCCAGGCGGGAGGAGCCGATGGAGTCGATCTCGTCCATGAAGATGATGGAGGGCGCGTGCTCCCGCGCCATCACAAACAGCTCCCGCACCATGCGGGCCCCTGCGGGCACGGGCTCAGCCTGGCACAGCTGGCACCGAGCCCACGCTGCCCCAGGAGCCCCACAGCCACCCAGGTACTGCTGTAGTTTGGTTTTATTCTTTGTAATACTTCGAAGTAGTTTTGTTTTGTATCCCCGTATTTTTCCCAAATTGTTTATCCCAGACTGTACCCCCCTCCCTTTACCTGTGTAATCCCTCTCCCTGGATGAGATCACCCCCAAACCCCCACCCTGGCTCTCTGGCAATCACTCAACATCCCATCCCCTCCATCTAGAAGCTTCTGTCCAGGTCCTCGAGTGATCAGTCAGAAGCCAGGGCTCAGCCCCCCAAGCCTTACAAAGAGTGTGTTAAAGCTCTACACAACAAAAATCTAAGAACTTTATGACTCCCTCCCCATTAACAGGCTAACCTATATTTAAATAGCAGAATTAACGCTGTCCTAAATGTCCATTCCCCAGTACCCATCCCTCAGGGTCACTTATTGGTCAGTAAATGTTCTCTACTCTGGGTTTCCACCTCCCTTTAAATGTAACCTTGGCACATCTCCAGGCTCTCAGCAGAACCCCCTGAGGTGTAGGGGCTCCTTTGGGACTCCCAGAATAAAAGCTTGGATTAACCCCTGCTAAGAGTTGGCCCTTTATCTTCTACCGATGTCTCTGGTGTCTGTTCTGCTGCAAAGGTGACCAGCCTGGCTGCCCTCAGTACCCTTGGGGCACAAGAGAGGGGAGTCGGGGCTGCCCCCTGGTGTCTGCTGAGTTGGGGCTGGTCAAAGGTCCCTGAGAGGCTCCCAGAGGGACACAGACACGCTGCCATCCCTGAGGTGCTCACTGAGTTACAGGGACAGAGTGCCATCCCTGACAGTCTCACAGAAGGACACAGACTCAGTGCCATCCCTGAGGGGCTCACAGAGTTACAGGACACAGTGCCATCCCTCAGAGGCTCACAGAGGGACAGGGACACGGTGCCATCCCTGACAGTCTCACAGAGGAACAGGGACAGTACCTTCCCCGATGAACTTCTGCACGAGCTCGGAGCCGGACACACGGATGAAGGTGCAGTCGGTGTGATGGGCCACAGCCCGTGCCAGCAGCGTCTTCCCCGTGCCGGGGGGGCCGTAGAGCAGCACCCCCTGAAACGGGCACAGAGCCCCTCAGAGCCTGCCCGGGGCACAGCCCAGCCCAGCCCAGGGCCCCCAGTGCAGCACTTGCCTTGGGCTGGGCGATGCCCAGAGCCTCAAAGAGCTCCGGGTGCTTCACGGGCAGCTCGATGACCTCCTTGATCTCCTTGATCTGCTTGTCCAGGCCCCCGATCATCTCGTAGGTGGAGTCTGGGACCTTCTCCACCATCATGAGGGACACCAGCGGGTCCACCTTGTTGGGCAGGATCTTGTGCAAGGTGTAGCTGTCGTTGCGGAGGGCCACGCGGCAGTTGGGGGTCACCTGTGGGGACAGCACACAGGGGAGTGTCCCTGCTGGCCCTGGGGTGTCCCTGCCAGAGCCTGGAGTGTCCCTGCTGGCCCCCCAGCACTCACATCATTGATGTCAATGTTCTTGTCCACATCCACCACAAACTTCCCCTCTGGGTGCACCTGTAAAGGAGGAAAGAGCCCCAGGAGTCATTTCCCTAGGAATTCGCTGCTGAGGGACATGGGGATGCCTGGGAGGAACCAGGAGCTCCAAGGCCACTGGGGCAGCCCCAGGCCCAGCAGAGCCATCCCAATGAGCTCCTCTGCACCAGGAGCTCCCACCCCATGTCCCCAAGCTGTCCCATCCCCTGGGGACACGGGGCTGTCCCCCAGCCCAGCTCTGTCCCCTCATACCTTGACCAGCACCTTCTTCTTGTCCATGGCTCTCACCACCTCTCCCACGTAGGATCCCTGCTCCTGCAGCAGCTGCAGCTCCTCCCGCAGCAGCCGCACTGCGGAGGGACAGCTCAGCTCCAGAACCACCAGGCCCAGCCTGGAGGCCCCAAAGCCCAGCCCAGAGCCCCCAAACCAGAGCACCGAGGCCCAGTCCAGAGCCCCTCAGGACCAGCCTGAAGATCCCAGGCCCAGTCCAAAGCCCCCAAAGTCCAGTCCATAACCCCTCAGACCCAGCCCAGAGCCCCCCAAGCCCAGCCCAGAATCCTCCAAAGCCCAGCCCAGGGCCCCCCCAAAGCCCAACCTAGAGCCCTCAAGGCCAGCCCAGAATCCTCCAAAGCCCAGCCCAGAGCCCCTCAGGCCCTGCCTAGAGCCCCCAAAGCCCAGCCCAGAGCCTCCCAAAGGCCCTCGGCCCAGCCCAGACCCCCGAAGCCCCGCTCAGAACTCCTCAGGCCCAGCCTAGAGCCTCCAAAGCCCAGTCCAGAACCCACAAAACCCAGCTCAGAGCACCCAGACCCAGCCCAGAATCCCCAAAGCCCAGCCCAGGGCAGCAGGAGGAGCTGCAGCCCCTACCCTTGGCGTTGAGCTCGTTCCTCTGTGCCTGCAGCCGCCGCAGGTTCTGGCTCTTCTCGTTCACTATGAGCTGCAGGGAAAGGCTCTGCTGAGCAACCTCGGGCTCAGGCACACCCAGCACAGGGAAATGTGGAGTGGTTTGGGTTGGAAAAGATCTCAAAGCTCATTGCATCCCAGCCCTACCATGGCAGGGACACCTTCCACTATCCCAGGCTGCTCCAACCCTGTCCAACCTGGCCTTGGGCACTACCAGGCATCCAGGGGAAGCCCCAGCTGTGCCAGGGCCTGCCCACCCTCCCAGAGAACAATTCCTAATTCCCAGTATCCCATCCAGCCCTGCTCTCTGGCAGCTGGGACAGGGACAGGAGCACACCCAGCTCAGAGCACAGCCCCAGCTCGTGACCCCACAGCCCCCAGGGAGGGTCCTGCCTGCCCAAAGCCCTGGCACACGGACAGGGACACGGGCACACCACCCATCCCGATGCCCCCCGCAGCTGTGCTCACCTGCAGCTCCTCGATCTTGGACAGGTAATACTGCCGGAGCCCCGAGCCGCCCTTCCCGTCGTCCATCTCCATCTGGGACAGCAGAGCTCAGCGCCGCCGAGCTCGGGGCAGCCGCGCCGGGCCCCGGTTCCCCTATCACCACCGCCGGGCCGGCTCCTGGCTCCTCTTTTCCCCCCTCCCATCTCTTACCCAGTTCCCAGTTCCCTGTCCCGAGTGTCCCTTCCCTCCCCTCATCCCTGCCCGACACCCCCGAGCCGAGTCCTGCGTCCCCCAGGTGCCCACAGCAGCCTCAGCTCCCGTTCCCCTGCGAGTCCCCCGGTCCCAATCCCGCTCCCGGTCTCAATCTCGATCCCATCCCGGTCCCGGTCTCAGTCCCGTCCGGTCTCTCAGGCACCGCCGCTTTCCCCAGACCCGCCGAGTCATGCCGCTGCCAGGCCCCGAGCAGCCCCAGCCGCAGCACAGCCCGGGGCAGCCCTGAGCAACCCGAGTGCCTCCCCGAGCTCCGCCGGTTCCCCCAGCCCGGCCCAGCCCACGGCACCTGCTCGGGCCCGTCCAGCGCCATCTTCTCCGCCGGCATCGGGCCCCAACAAAGATGGCGGCCGCCGCTTTCCGCTGCCCGGCTCTGCCGCCCGGATTGATAGCGTCACGTCCTCTTCCGGAAAAACACCCCGGGCGAGGCAGTGGGCATGCGCAATACCACATGTCGGGGCTGCGCTGCCATCTTGAAGTGGTCGAAGGTGATGTGACCGTGGGTGAAGCACCGAGGGGACGGACAGGGGTGTGATGGCGGCACCGAGCGGGCCCGTTATTGTTCACCGCACTTCCGAGGGACCCGTTATCCTTCCCCATCTTCCGCCCACAGGCGGCGGAGGAGGGGTGTGCCACTCCCAAAATGGCGGCCAGAGCAGGAGGAAGCGGAAGCTGAGTGTGCGCGCAGGGCACGCCGGGAAGGCGGTGCGGGCACGCGGCGGGACCGGGATCAGGACCGGGATCGGGGTTTGGATCAGGGGCAGGGTCTGGATCGGGGTCGGGCGGGGGGAAGGGGGTACGGGGGTTTCAGGGCCGAGGGATGTTGAGCCCGGGTGTTCGGAGGGTTCAGGAGAGCGGCGGGGCCGGGATGCGCCGCGGGGGCAGCGGGTGCGGGTGGGCCTGAGGGGGCAATGGCGGGAGCGGTGAGGGGCGCTGGGGGGGCAATGACGGAGGAACTGGAGGGAGAACTGGGAGGGCACTGGGAGAGGAACTGGAGAGGCACTGGGGGGGCACTGGAGTGGCATTGGGAGGGCACCGAGGGGAGGAAATGGAAGGGCACTGGGTGCGGGTTGTGGGAGGGTACTAGGAGGGCACTGGGAGGGCAGTGAAGGAGGAGCTGAAGGGGTACTGGGAGGGCACTGGGGGAAGAACTGCAGGGGCATTGGGGGTACTGGGAGAGCAGTGAGGGCGGAACTGGAGGGGCACTGGGAGGGCACTGGGGGAGGTACTGGAGGGGCACTGGGAGGGCACTGGGGGAGGAACTGCAGGGGCACTGGGGGTACTGGGAGGGCAGTGAGGGTGGAACTGGAGGGGCACTGGGAGGGGACTGGGAGAGGGACTGGAGGGGTACTGGGAGGGCAGTGAGGGTGGAACTGGAGGGGCACTGGGAGGGTACTGGGAGAGGGACTGGAGGAGCACTGGGAGGGTACTGGGGGAGGTACTGGAGGGGCACTGGGAGGGCAGTGAAGGAGGAGCTGGAGGGGCACTGGGGGATGTCATGGGGACCACTGAGACAGAGCTGCAGAGACACAGGGGCCACTGGATGACACTGAGGGAACACATAGAGAGGCCGGGGCTCCTCGGGGTCCCCAGGCCCCCCCTCAGCCCCGTGTGTCCCCCCAGGCCCGAGCCCTCGGCTGACAGCACATCCCAGCCCCCCCCAGGGGCCACCCCGCCACCACCATGGGCAAGAAAAGCAAACTGGGCAAGAGCCGGCGGGACAAGTTCTACCACCTGGCCAAGGAGACGGGTGAGGGCCGTGCCCGGGGATGGGAATGGGGATGGGGGGGCTGCAGCCCCGGGCACCCCCTGAACCTCCCTCCTGCTGCCCCCCAGGCTTCCGCTCCCGCTCCTCCTTCAAGCTGCTGCAGCTCAATCGGAAATTCCAGTTCCTGCAGAAAGCCCGGGCCCTGCTGGACCTGTGTGCGGCCCCTGGTGGCTGGTGAGTGGGACAGGACACAGATTTACTAAAAATATGGATGTTGATCTAGTGCTGATAGCCAACTGTGAGGGACAAAAACCGTACAACAGTTTAAAGTTAGAAAGTGGATGTTTATTGTGGGATAACTCCCAAAT
Organism: Zonotrichia leucophrys gambelii; assembly: GCF_028769735.1. Taxonomy (NCBI): domain Eukaryota; kingdom Metazoa; phylum Chordata; class Aves; order Passeriformes; family Passerellidae; genus Zonotrichia; species Zonotrichia leucophrys. Next base: position 965,766 of record NC_088196.1, read on the forward strand.
ACACACTGTGATTTATTGTGAGATAGCTCCTAAATACACACTGTGAATTACAGGTGATCACAGAGTTCTTTTATCTATAAAGTATTGAGTACCCAAAATACAAATGCACATTCATAACTTTGGTACATCTCATTCTGAGTATGGATATTGTTCTAGTGCCAATATCCAAAGACTCTCTAACAGTTTAGACTTAAAAAGTGGATGTTTATTGTGGGATAACTCCCAAATTGTGATTTACAGGTGATTGCAGAGTCCTTTTATCTATGCAGGTATTGAATACAACTACATATTTGTAACTCTGGTACATCTTATTCGCAGTAGGGATATTGATCTAGTACCAATATCGAAAGACTCTCTAACAGTTTAAAGTTAGAAAGTGCATGCTTATTGTGGGATGACTCCTAAATACACACTGTGATTTACAGTGATTACATAGTCCTTTTATTTATATAGGTATTGAATATCCAAAATACAAATGCATATTCATAACTCTGGTAAATCCCATTCCCCACTTCCCATGGTAATTAGTTCAAAAGCCATTAAGCATGCACAGTTTGTTCCTTGAAATGGGTTGGTTGTCCCTTTCATGGGGAGGGGTCCCAAAATGAGGAAGTAAATTAAGTCTTCCTAGTTCTGACCTTTCTGCCTTTTCAATGCAGATGTGACAAATGAGCCCATTGGTAGAACTCCCGTTCCCCATCTTCAATTGGTTTCAGAACAGAGAGGCTGCAATTGGCTTGTGTTCCTACAAGCAATTGTATTATGTTCCTAGAAGCTATTTATCAGTTTCTGCATTCCTCGTTATAAGCCCAGCTAATGAAACATTGTATTGACAAGCAATCAATTATTAGTTAACTCCTAACTTTTTACTTCATCAAGGCCTGCCCATTTATTTTAATTAACTCCAATAAAGCTTATTTCTAACTAATACCTCAGTTCCTCTAAGATCCCTAAATTCTTTTAAGTTTATGTCTCACCACCACAGTGCCACCAGCTGGTCTGGCAGTGTCCCTGTGCTCCGTGCCCAACTATGGGATACTGTGCTAGGCTGAGAGCTCTGCTGGGGGCACAGTGCCAGGCCGGGAGCTCTGCTGGGGCCCTCAGCTCTGCTCCCCTCTGTTCTTGCCAGGCTCCAGGTGGCTTCCAAGTTCATGCCGGTGTCCAGCCTGATCATCGGTGAGTTTTGGGGACAGTCCCTGGCTGTGACAGACAGAGGGGATCCTGGCAGGAGTGGGGCTGGGTGGGGAAACCCCTTGGGATGATCTGGAGCCCCTTCTGAGGGGCTCTGCTGTGTTTCCTCACCCAGGGGTGGATCTGGTGCCCATCAAGCCCATTCCCAACGTGGTGACCCTGCAGGAGGACATCACCACTGAGAAGTGCCGCCAGGTACTGCCCGGGGTCACCTGGGGCCCTGCAGGTCCCTGTGGTGGCCGGAGGGTCACAGGGGGTGGGCTGGGGCCCTTCTGAGGGACAAACAGGTGTCTCTGTCCCACAGGCCCTGCGCAAGGAGCTGCAGACGTGGAAGGTGGACGTGGTGCTGAACGATGGAGCGCCCAACGTGGGAGCCAGCTGGGTGCACGATGCCTACTCCCAGGGTGGGCACACAGGGACAGCTGACTGCTGCTAGAGAGTTCTGGGCTGCTGTGGCTTGGGAGGGACCTTAAAGCCCATCCAGTGCCACCCTTACCATGGGCAGGGACACCTTCCCCTGTCACAGGCTGCTCCAATCCCCATCCAACCTGGCCTTGGGGATGGGGCAGCCACAGCTTCTCTGGGAAACCCATTCCAGCTTGTCTCTACCCTGCCAGGGAAGAGTCATTCCCTCCCTGTCTCACTCTCTTTTCTCTCCTGCTGCAGCCAACCTGACCCTCATGGCCCTGAAGCTGGCCTGTGAGTTCCTATGCAAGGGTGGCTGGTTCATCACCAAGGTGTTCCGCTCCCGGGATTACCAGCCCCTCATGTGGATCTTCCAGCAGTTCTTCCAGAAGGTCCAGGCCACCAAGCCCCAGGCCTCCCGCAACGAGTCTGCTGAGATCTTTGTGGTGTGCCAGGGTGAGCAGCCAGGGGGCCTGGAGGGGCTGGGATGGGGCTGGAAGAACCTGCTGGTGGCTCTGATCCCTCCATCCCAGCAGGAATGGCTCTGATTCCTCCATCCCAGCAGGGGTGGCTCTGATTCCTCCATTCTGGATGGTTCTGATCCCTCCCTTCTGGATGACTCTGACCCTTCCATCTCAGCAGGAATGGCTCTGATCCCTCCATCCTAGAAGGAATGGCTCTGCTGGCTGTGGTTCCTCCATCCTAGGAGGAATGGTTCTGATGGTTTTGATGGCTTTAATTCCTCCTGGGACAGTGGAATGGCTGTGAGCCCTCTCTCCCCAGAGTAGTAGTTCTGATCCCTCCATCCCAGCAGGGGTGGCTCTGATTTCTCCATCCCAGCAGGAATGGCTCTGGTCCCTCCATTCTGGGTGACTCTGATCCCTCCATCCCATCAGGAGTGGCTCTGATCCCTCCATCCTAGAAGGAATGGATCTCCTGGCTGTGATTCCTCCATCCCAGGAGGAATGGTTTTGGTGGTTCTGATTCCTCCTGGGACAGTGGAATGGCTCTAAGTACTCTTTCCTCAGAGAAGCAGCTCTGATCCCTCCATCCCATCAGGAGTGACTCTGATCTCTCCATTCTGGATGGTTCTGATCCCTCCATCCCAGCAGGAAAGGTTCTGATTCCTCCATCCTAGGAGGAATGGTTTTGATGGTTCTGATTCCTCCTGGGACAGTGGAATGGCTCTGAGCCCTCTCTCCCCAGAGAAGTAGCTCTGATCCCTCCATCCCAGCAGGAGTGGCTCTGATCCCTTCATTCTGGGTGGCTCTGATCCCTCCATTCTGGCTGTTTCTGATCCCTCTATCCCAGAGCAACGTCTCTCATGGCTCTCATCCCTCCATCCCAGGTTATCAGGCTCCAGACAAAATTGACAGCAAGTTTTTTGACCCCAAATACGCCTTCAAGGACGTGGAGGTTGTCACCAAGTCTGTCAGTGAGCTGGTCAGCAAAAAGAAGCCCAAGGTATGAGCAAGGCCAGACACAGAGGGGACTGGGCCTAAAGAGGGTGTGAGAATTAAAATTACTCAGGAGAATGCAAGATTTTGCAACAGGAAGTGTTGGAAAACGCCAGTTTGGGGAAGGTCTGGAGCCCTGAAGTGGGGACTGTGAGGTTGGGGCTGGGTCAGTTAAACCCTGCAGTGATTGAGTACAGGGTTTGTGTCTCTCTGAGGTGGCTTTAGGACAGTAAATCTGTGTTAGGCGGTTTTAACGGAGTGTAAAGCTGGCACAAACCTGCCATTGTCAGCTCTTGTGTCTGGGCTGGGGCTGGTGACTTCTTCTAGCTCAGGCTGAGTCTGGAAACAATTTCTGAAGTCCTCGAGAACAACCCACAGGCACATTTAGGTGGCCACTGCAGCAAGACACGAGTTAGGTGACTCCATGCGCCGTTCAGGGCTGGTGCTGTCTGTCTGTCTGTCTGTCCCCTGCCCTGGCTGCCACAGCCCCTTTTCCCCCCAGGCCGAGGGCTATGCCGAGGGTGACACCACCCTGTACCATCGCTTCACCCTCATGGACTTCCTCAAGGCTGCCAACCCCGTGGACTTCCTCTCCAAGGCCAATGAGGTGAGTGCCTACAAGGACTCCTGTCCCTGTGCTGTGGAGGGGAGGCTGGGATTGCAATTTCAATCCCTTTTCCTGTGCCAGATCACCCTGGGGGATGGGGAGCTGGAGAATCACAGCTCCACCACGGAGGAGCTGCGCCAGTGCTGCAGGGACATCCGAGTGCTGGGCCGCAAGGAGCTCAGGTGCTGGGGGACACTGGGACAGCCACAGCCGCCACCTGGGCCTAGGGGACAGCCACACCCCCCTGCTGGCCCTGCTGCCTGTCCCTAACAGCTGCCACCCCACCCAGGGCTCTGCTGAACTGGAGGACAAAGCTGCGGCGGTTCCTGGCCAAGAAGCTGAAGGAGCAGGCCAAGGAGATGGATATCAAGTAGGTCTAGGGAGCAGGGCTGTCCCCAGGCTGGGGTGGCCTGTCCCCAGCACAGCTCCTCTGAGCTCCTTCCTTTTGGCAGCCTGAGCTCCGGTGAGGAGGAGGAGGGCAGGGAGGAGGAGAAGAAGGAGAAGATGGAGGCCAAAGCTGCAGCTGCTGAGGAGGAGAAGGAGCAAGAGGAGGTGGAGCTGGCTTTGGCAGAGATGAAGGCCAAGGAGCTGGCAGAGCTGAAGAGGTACAAAGAGGAGGAGGGATGGGACTGGACATGGAGACAGAAGGTGGCAGTGTCAGCCTGTCCCTTTGCTGGTGGGGTTTGTGAGTTTGGGGTCCTTGGGCTCCTCTGCTCCTCCAGGCAGGTGTTCCAGGCTGTCCCAGCACTGGGCACCCCTCACAGGGTGCTGGCAGTGGGGAGTTTGTGTGTGGTGGGGACAGTTGGCCTCATTCCTTTGCCTCCTGCAGGAAGAAGAAGAAGATCCTGAAGGAGCAGAGGAAGCAGCGGGAACGTGTGGAGCTGAAGATGGACCTGCCTGGAGTGTCCATCGCCGACGATGGTGACACCAGCATGTTCTCCCTGAAGAGCATCCACAGGACCCCGGTGGGTGGGAGCTCCTGGGGACAGCGGGGTGAGGTAGGACCTGCCCTGTCACTTGTGTCACTTGAGTGACTCTGAGCTGTGCTGCAGCTGCTGGATGAGCTGTCCCGGGGGGACATGGCCTCTGCTGACGCCCTGCTGGAGATCAGCCCTGGGGACGATGACATTTACGTGTCTGATCACGAGGAAGAGGATGATGATGTGTCCCTGGCCAGCGACCTGGACCCCGAGGAGCTGCTGGAGATCGAGGCCCGGCAGCGGAAGCTGCAGCGGGAGCAGCGAGGGAAGAGGTGAGAGGGGAAACACCTCCTGGGGCTGGGGCTGCTCTGGAACAGCTGCAGGAGCCAGCCAGGGCTGGGGACACTGATCCTGCTGCTCCGGGTCACAGGACCAAGTTTAAGCAGAAGGAGGAGGAGGAGGAAGGGCAGGAAGTGGAGAATCCTCTGCTGGTCCCCCTGGAGGAGAAGTCGGTGCTGGAGGAGCGACAGACCAGCCTGTGGTTTGGGAAGGTGAGTCCCACTTGTGGGGCAGGAGTGATGGAGCAGCCTCAGCCCCAGCAGTTTCCCCCGACTGCCCTGGGGCTGACTCTGACTTCCTGCCCCCCATCCCTGGGGCTGATCCCCATCCATCCCTGGGGCTGATCCCCATCCATCCCTGGGGCTGATCTCCCCCGTCCCTGGGGCTGATCCCCATCCATCCCTGGGGCTGATCCCCATCCATCCCTGGGGCTGATCCCCTCCATCCCTGGGGCTGATCCCCATCCATCCCTGTGGCTGATCCCCTCCATCCCTGGGGCTGATCCCCCCACCCATCCCTGGGGCTGATCCCCTTACCCATCCCTGGGGCTGAATCCCCCCACCCATCCCTGGGGCTGATCCCCTCCATCCCTGGGGCTGAATCCCCCCATCCCTGGGGCTGATCTCCCCCATCCCTGGGGCTGATCCCCCCGTCCCTGGAGCTGATCCCCATCCATCCCTGGGGCTGATCCCCATCCATCCCTGGGGCTGATCCCCATCCATCCCTGGGGCTGATCCCCCCCATCCCTGGGGCTGATCTCCCCCATCCCTGGGGCTGATCCCCTCCATCCCTGGGGCTGAATCCCCCCACCCATCCCTGGGGCTGATCCCCTTACCCATCCCTGGGGCTGAATCCCCCCACCCATCCCTGGGGCTGAATCCCCCCATCCATCCCTGGGGCTGATCCCCCCATCCCTGGGGCTGATCTCCCCCATCCCTGGGGCTGATCTCCCCCATCCCTGGGGCTGATCTCCCCCATCCCTGGGGCTGATCTCCCCCATCCCTGGGGCTGATCCCCCCATCCCTGGGGCTGATCCCCCCATCCCTGGGGCTGATCCCCCCATCCCTGGGGCTGATCTCCCCCATCCCTGGGGCTGATCCCCATCCATCCCTGGGGCTGATCCCCATCCATCCCTGGGGCTGATCCCCATCCATCCCTGGGGCTGATCCCCATCCATCCCTGGGACTGATCCCCATCCATCCCTGGGGCTGATCCCCCCCTGCCATGGGGCTGACCCCCATCCATCCCTGGGGCTGATCCCCCCCTGCCATGGGGCTGACCCCACTGTTCCCCATGCCAGGACGCCTTTGCTGGCATCGAGGATGATGCAGACGAGAAGCTGGAGCTGGGCCAGGCCCAGATGTTGGCTGAGAAGCAGCGTCAGGCTCAGAGAGGTGAGAGGACACACAGGGACAGCCACAGCTCACTGTGGGGCACTGGCTCCAGCCTCAGTGGGGATGCTGCCCTGAGCAGGAATGGTTTGGATTGGAAAAGATCTCAAAGAGCTCCAAGCCTGGCCATGGGCAGGAACACTCCCACTAGACCAGAGAGTGGTCCCAGCCTCTGTCAGTAAAGAGCTCTCATTAGTGCAGTGTTAATGAGCAGGATCTCTAGAGGAGGATCTGCCTTGGCTCTGTCTTACCCAGTGCTTCCCATTCCCAGACAAAACAACAAAGAAAGGGCAGAAGAAGAAGAAGGAGGAGGCCCAGGAGGAGGCTCCAGCCGAGCCCAGCCCTGCAGCAGCCCCAGCTCCTGATGCCAGTGAAGAAGCTAAAGAGGAGCAGAGCAGTGATGATGATGATGACAGCAGCAGTGAGGATGAGAGGTGAGGGCTGAGGGGGGTCGGGCGTTCCCTTCAGCTCCACAGTCCTGGAGAGCTGAGGGACCCCACCCCTGCCCTCTGCTTTCCACAGGCCCCTGGCACCAGTGGGGAGGAAGCGAGGCCGTGCTGAGCCCTGCGGCTTCGAGGTGGTGCCTATTGAGAAGCCAGGTGAGTGAGGGGCATGGGGGTGTCTTGGGAGGGACAGGAAGCAGGGACAGACCTGGGGCTCCCTTGGGAAGGACAGGAGACAGGGACAGACCTGTGTTTCCCTTGGGAGGGATAGGAGATAGAGGCAAGGACAGATTCAGGGTCCCTTGGGAAGGACAGGAGGCAGGGACAGACCTGGGGGTCCCTTAGGAAGGACAGGAGGCAGGGACAGACCTGGGGGTCCCTTAGGAAGGACAGGAGGCAGGGACAGACCTGGGGCTCCCTCAGGAAGGACAGGAGATGGAGGCAGGGACAGACTCAGGGTCCCTTGGGAGGAATAGGAGATGGGGGCAGGGACAGTCCATGCTCCCCAGGGCTGCTCCCTGCCTCTTGGGCTGCAGCCAGGCCAACTTTGCCATGTCCCACAGTGAAAAGAGTCCTGGATGCAGAGGGCCTTGCCCTCGGCTCTGTCATTGCCAGCTCCAAAAAGGCCCGGCGGGACCTCATCGACGACTCCTTCAACAGGTACCAGTGGGGGCTGCAGGAGCTCTGCAGGGCTTGCTCCCTGGCAGGGACAGGTGTGGTGGGTCCCCATATCCTGCTCACAGGTCTCCTGGCCGCCCAGGTACTCGTACAACGAGGAGGAGGGGGAGCTGCCCGAGTGGTTCACGGAGGAGGAGCGGCAGCACCGGCGCCGGCAGCTGCCCGTGGACAAGCAAACGGTGGAGGCCTATCGGCAGCGCTGGAAGGAGATCAACGCACGGCCCATCAAGAAGGTGGCAGAGGCCAAGGCCCGCAAGAAGAAGAGGGTGAGTGGGGGTGGGCTCCCAGGGGTGCCCTGGCTCTTCTCCCAGGGCCTCAGTCCTCCCTCTGACCCCCCTGTTCTTCCTCTGATGCTCCTGTCCCATCTGTGATACCCCATCCTTTCCTGACCCCCCTGTCCCATGTCTGATACCCCATCCTTTTTCTGACATTCTGTCCCATGTCTGATACCCCATCCTTTTCTAACCCCCCTGTCCTGTCTCTGACCCCCCCGTCCCATCTCTGATTCCCCCTCCTTTTCTGAGCACCCTGTCCCTCCTCCAATACCCCTGTCCCATTTCTGATTCCCTATCCTTTTCTGAACCCCCTGTCCCTCCTCCCCTGTCTCATCTCTGATACCCCATCGTTTCCTGACCCCCCTGTCCCTATTTCAATGCCCCTGTGCCATCTCTGATTCCCCATCCTTTTCTGACCCCCCCATCCCATCTCTGATTCCCTATCCTTTTCTGACCCACATTGTCCCATCCTTGAACCCCTGTCCCATCTCTGATACCCCATCCTTTTCTGACGCCCCTGTTCCTCCTTCAATGCCCCTGTCCCTTTTCCAGTGCCCCTGTCCCATTTCTGATTCACCATCCTTTCCTGACCCCCTTATCCCATCTCTTGATACTCCATCCTTTTCTGACCCCCCCGTCCCATCTCTGATTCCCCATCCTTTTCTGACCCCCCTGTCACTGCTTCAATGCCCCTGTCCCATCTCTGATTCCCCATCCTTTTCTGACCCCCCCTTCTCCCATCTCTGACCCCCCTGTCCCATCTCTGATACCCCATCCTTTTCTGACCCCTTCTTGTCCCACCTTGGCCCCCCCTGTTCCACCTCTGACCTCCCCCCCATTCCTCTTCCAATTCCCCTCTCTCCTGTGACCACCCCCTCTGATCCCCCATCCTGACTCCCCTGTCCCTCCTCTGACCCTCTGTCCCCCTGGCTGTCCCCCAGATGCTGAAGAAGCTGGAGCAGATGAAGAAGAAGGCCGAGGCTGTGGTGAGCACCGTGGACATCTCAGAGCGGGAGAAGGTGGCCCAGCTGCGCCGGTGAGTGGCCAAGCCAGGATCCAGCTCGTCCCTTTGTGGCTGGACCGTGTCCCTGCAGCCTCTGGGACAGTTCTGTGTCCCCAGCCAGGCTGATCTGGGGCTGGCAGAGCCACAGGAGGGGTGGGACTTGATGTCCCAACACTGGGTTTGGTTTTTGTCCCACCCAAACTCACTCTGACCTTTGTGCTTGTGCTGCAGCATCTACAAGAAGGCTGGGCTGGCCAAGGAGAAGCGCCAGGTCACCTACCTGGTGGCCAAGAAGGGCGTGGGACGTCGGGTGAGGCGTCCCCCTGGTGTCAAGGGCCAGTTCAAGGTGGTGGACAGCCGCCTCAAGAAGGATGTGAGGGCTCAGAAGCGCAAAGAGCAGAAGAAGAAGCGCCACAAGTGAGGTGGGAGTGGCTCCATCCCCAGCAAGGGACTCTGCTCGGGGCACAGGGCTGGCTCCTGTGTCCCACTGCCACCTCAGGAGCTCTGGGGACAGCCTGGGGCTTGGCCACACCTTGCTTAGTCCGTGCCTTGCTGTGACAGTGCCTTGTGCCCTCCCCTGGGCACAGAGGGGTCCTTCGGCCCCAGTGCTGTGGCCCCGGCCCCTGGTCACAGCTCCAGGTGTCACCAGGCTGGCTCTGCTGGGTGACTCTCCTGATCACAGGAGCATCCCCAGCTGTCCCCAGGGAGGGTGTGGCTCTGGAGACACCCCTGGGCCAGATTTGTCACTGAGGTGGCAGAACAGTGGTGGCTCTGTCTGGAGCAGCTGCTCAGGACAGCAGAGTTTGACCTGAGGCTGCCCAGGGCTGTCACGTGCCTGGGTGAGGTGAGGGACCCGTGCTGCACATGTCCCCTTGTGCCATGTCACTGCTGGCCGTGTTCTCTACAGCTGCTCATGCCTCCAGAGCCCTCCCAGCTTTGTCTGACAGGGATTTACTCTCCTGACCACAGCAGCCATCCTGTCCCCTCTGTCCCCACCCCCTTCTCCCTCAAGGAGAAGAAAGACCAAGAGTAAGAAGTGTTTGACTGCATTGCTTTATTTACACCCAGGGCAGGGGCTGGGCTCCACCAGGCCCTAGGGGTGACGCTGGCATTTTGTCAGTGCTGGGGACGGGGCTGGGGCGGCACTGTGGGGAGTGAGGGGTGGTGGGGACCTGCCAGGCAAGCTCTGGCACAAGGGAGGAGCTCTGGGTCCCCTTCAGGTGCTGTGGGGAGGGGAGAGGCCAGAGCTGGCACCCCAGAGCCCCGTGCAGGGTTGGCAGGAGGTGACCTGGGGGTGTCCCTGTGCAGTGCCCACTGTGGCTGCTCAGCCAAGTCCATGTGTGTCCTTGGGCCTGCAGGAGCCCCTCGGCTGCAGATCCTGGGGGGAAGCTGGGGCTCTATCCAGAGGGGCCCTGCTTGAGACCAGTGCTGCTGGGAGGGTCTCTGGGCCACCTCCTGCCCCCATGGAGGGTCAGGACCAGGCCAGGGTGGGAGCAGAGACCCTCAGCTGTCCTTGGTGGCCACGGGAGCTGGGGCAGGGATGGGCTGCCAGGCTCCAGGCTGAGTTAGACGTTTTCCTTCTCTTCAAAAGGGAATATGGGGGTGCTGTGAGAGGAGAGTCCCCAGAACCACTACCCCCATCACCACCACCACCCTTGCTTGGCCCTGACCCCCTGGCTGAGCCCCATCCCTTGGAGCTCAGTGTCCTATCCCCTGTGTGACCCCAAAGCCCCAGGGGGAAGCTGCAGGGGATCACAGGAGGAAGGCCAGGGCTGATGGGGGCTGAGCCTCCTCAAAGAGGCACAAAGAGCATCTCCTGCACCCCCAGCCTGCACACCTGGGCAGGGTCCAGTGCCAGTCCCTGACCTCTGCCCCAAGCTCTGCCCAGCAAATCCCCAACAATCGGGGCAAGATTCCAGGATGGGCTCCTTTGTCCCCACTCACTCCCTGCCCTCCTTCCCCTGGTGCCCTCCAGGTCCCCATCAGGGTCCCAAGGGTGGGGTGACCCCTGGCCTGGCAGGCTCAGCCCCTACCTGAGCTGGGGGGTGCAGTGTAGGCCACATCCACACGGTCACCTGCAATGGGAGGGGTGGTGACCATGGGCCTGGGAGGAGCTGCTCCCTTAAGGAGCCAGAGCTCATCAGTGGGAGCTGGGAGATCAGGCAGAGCCCACTGAGCCCCTGGGGCTGCAGGGCTGGCAGCAGGACCAGGGGACACGGCCCTGCAGGGCTCACCTGTCTCGTAGTAGTCGTACAGGGACACAGTGGCCGGCTGGAGGTTGCTCACCACGAAGTCCTGCTGGGCTTGGAAGGAAAAGGTCTTCTCTTCCTTGGTCAGCTGTGGAGACAGCCCAGGGGGGGGAGGTGTAACCACTCACCATGGGAAAACCCCCCCATATCCCAGGGCTCCTGCTTCTGTACCCATCTCACCTCGTCCAGGTAAATGGTCACCTGGTCAGGCTGCACCTCCACCTTCTTCACCAGGATCTGCCTCTTCAGCTGCAGGGACACGGCTCAGGAGGGGCCACAGCTGCTCTACGGGTGCCCAGCACCCCGAGCAGGTGTCCCTCCATGTCCTACAGCCCCAGGCAGGGCCTGTGGGATGGGGTATCCCAAAGGGGGGCAGGGGGCTCTTCACCTCTACCGTGGATTTCTTATCGGGGCTGTATCCTGATGGCAGCTTGGCCTCAACGACAACCATGTTGGTGGCAGGGCGCTCCCCAGTGTACCTGCAAGGGCAGAGCCCCAGGGTGGGCTCAGGGATTCATTCCCTCCCTCCCTGGCTGCTGCTGTCCCCCCCAAACCCGGGCCAGCCCCAGTCCCTACCGTGCCCAGAGGCGGAGCAGGAACCCCGGGTTCTTCGTGCCCGGCAGCGGCTCCGTCTGCACCCGCAGCTCGAAGGCCCCGGTGCTGGGCGGGGGAGGCACGTTATAGCGCAGGGTCACCTGGGGGACAGGGGACAGGGTGAGCCCAGCGAGGGCACAGCACCCAGGACGGGGGGCCCAGGCTGTACCCACCTGTGCCAGGGCACAGCCCTGCCCACGGGCTCGCAGCCCATAGGTGCCCGGCAGCTCGGGCAGTGCCGCCCGCTGCAGCACCAGCCGGTTGCTGCTGTCCAGCACAAAGTCCTGCACCGTCCCCGTAGGCGATGTCACCGTCACTGTCATGTCCCCGTTGCTGCCGTAGGTCAGGGCGGCGTATTTGGCCAGGGCTTGCAGGGCCACCACGGTGTCCTGTGCATGGGGACAGTGCCAGGGTCACCCCTGAGCGCCGCTCCCAGGAGGGGCCAGTTTGGAGCAGCGCCTGGAGCCCAGGGCCGGTACCTGCGTGGAGGCAAAGCCCCCGTAGGGGTTCTGCTGCTTGCAGAGCCAGCGGACGATCCGGGACGCTGTCCCCAGGTCAGCGGGGGACACCGAGGGCTGGGACAGGTAGGCCAGCAGGACATAGGCTGTCATCTCCACCTCGGCCGACGGGGCCGCGGCCCAGGGCAGCTCCAAGTCCTCCTGAGCCTGCCCCTTCCTCTTCCAGTAGAGTTGCCCATCTGCAGGAGGAGGGGCAGCAGCTCAGCCCCTGCTGCAGGCTGGGGTCCCTTTAGGGGGATGCACTGCCCACAGGCCCCTGCCCAGGCAGTACCTGCACTGATGCTGTGCTGGGCCAGGCGCTGCAGCTGCACCTGCTGCTGCTCCCTCAGCCCTGCCAGCCCGAACACGTAGGCCAGCAGGGCTTGTGTGTAGGGGTCATCCGTGGGAGAGGCCTCCAGGCACTTGAGGGCTGAGCTCAGCACCGGCTCCTGGCGTGGCAGAGGAGTCAGGAGCCAGCCCAGAGCATGGGACTCGCTCAGTGCTGCCCAGTGTCCCCAGCTGTGCCCAGTTCATGCTGGTGGCCTGGAATGGCCAATCCCTGTCCCAGCAGCTGTCCCCACCCCACCAGACCCCGTGGGGAAGAAAGGTCCATCCTCACCACCGTGGGCAGTCCCAGCTCCAGCATCGCTGCCGTCACATATGCCGAGAGCGAGAGCTCATCCGAGACACCGCCCTGCAAGGGGACAGGAGGACATGGGTCCGACCAGGCTGTGACACCAACACAGGGACACTCCCACTGCCCAGAGCACGCTCTGGGTTCCCCAGGCCAGCCCTGCCCCACCTGCAGGGCATTCTGGAAGAGTTTGCCCTCTTTGCGGAAGCAGCCGCTCTCCCTCTGGCGTTGCTGCAGCCAGCGCAGTGCGTCCGTGATGTGCCGCTCCTCGATGGCCACGTAGGCTCGGGCCTGCCCGAAGGACTTGAGGACAAACGCTGTCAGCCTGGAGCCAGGGAGACACCAGAGGGCTGAGTCAGCACTGGGGCTGCCTGGATGGCAGGAGGAGCCCTGGGTGCAGCTGCAGAGCCCTCACCAGGTGTTGCCCGAGGGATCGCTCTTGCCAAAGGCGCTGTAGGAGCCGTCGTCGTGTTTGTACAGCAGCTCCCGCTGGTACCCTGCGGGGAGACATGGGCACAGGGCACTGTTTCTGTGCCCAGGGGAGCCAGGTGGGGTGAGGAGGGGGCTGTGGGACTGTGGCGTCCCTGCCAGGCTCTCACTGACCGCTCTGCAGGAACCCCTGGGCCTTGGCGCGGATGTCCGGCAGCAGCTGCCCGCTCTTCTCCAGGTACTGCTGGATGTAGATGTTGGGGGCAAAGCGAACCATGTTCTGCTCCCCACAGCCGTAGGGCATGGCCAGGAGTCCGTCCAGGTTCTGCAGGGCATTGCCCAGGATGTCACCTGTGCCAGGGGGACACATCATCAGCTGTGTCACCCGTGTCCCCTTCTGTGTCAGCTCTGGGTGGTCCCACGTCCTGCTGAGCCTGGGGACCTCTGCACCAACCCTGTCCCCTGTGGTCCCCAGGCCCCCCCAGCCTGTCCCTTACCCATCACGATGATGTGGGCCCTCTGGGAGCTCTCCAGGATGTTTGCAGGAATCTCCAAGGACACTTCTTCAGCACCTGTGGGGGCAGAGGGCTGTGATAGTGGGAATGCCCAGCTCTTACCAGCCTGTCCTGTGGCAGCCTCACCCACGCTGTTCCTGCCCAAGCACCCTGACCCTTGGCTCCTCTGGACTGGTGGCCCTTGTGACCAGTGGCCAAGCACCCCTGGCCATGTCCCATGGCACTACCCGACACCCCTGGCCAGTCCTACCTTCCTGGCAGAGCAGGGAGCTGTGAGTCTTCTCCACCAGGATCCCGCCGGGCTGTGAGGAAGCAGCACCAGAGTCAGTCAGGAGGAGGGACCTGCCTGTCCCCCAGTCCCCTTCATGTCTGGGTGCTGTCCCGCTGCCCCCCGAGGGCTGTTTGCTCCCACATCCATCCCATTCTCCTCCTCCCCAGCTCTCTGACCTGCACCAGCAGAGGCTTTATCACGGTGTCCACGCGGCCCTGGGTCGGCACCAGGGGCAGCTCGTTGCCACAGGGCTCAGAGTAGCTGAGGGCCTCGGTGCTCACAGTGACGTTCACCTCCCCTGAAGGTGCAAACATGGCCCTCAGTCCCCAGGGAGCCCCCAAACCTGAGCACAGCCCCCTGGGCTTGGGCTGGGGCTGGCTGGACTGGGCTGGAGGTCCCCAGGGAGGGTGGGAGTGGAGCAGTGGAGGACTCCCCAGATCCCGTGGGGTTCCTGCCCTCCCTGCCCACCTAACCCCGTCCCCTGAGGGGTCCCCGGGCAGCAGGGTGGGGTGGTGGCAGCTCTGTACCCAGGCTGGTGGCTCGCACGCCCCACTGGAAGGTCTTGGCTTCATCTGCACAGACACAGCCCGTGTATGTGTCCCCTGCCCTCGGTGACACCTCCAGCTCCGCCGACTCTGCCAGCGTCACCTGAACCTGCGGGGCACAGCCATGGCACCATCAGCTCTCAGAGCCAGGGTCACCTCACCCAAACCTGCCAGAGCATGGCACAGCTCCATCACACCCCAGAGCCAGGGTCACCTCCATGGGCTCCCCCGAACCTGCCAGAACATGGCACAGCTCCCTCAGAGCCAGAGTCACCTCCCTGTCCTACCCCAAACCTGCCAGATCATGGCACAGCTGTCAGCCCCCAGAGCCAGGGTCACTTCCCCAGCCTGATCTGAACCTGCCAGAGCATGGCACAGCTCCATCAGAGCCAGAGTCACCTCCATGGGCTCACCCAAACCTGCCAGAGCATGGCACAGCTCCATCAGAGCCAGAGTCACCTCCATGGGCTCACCCAAACCTGCCAGAGCATGGCACAGCTCCATCACACCCCAGAGCCAGGGTCGCCCCCAGCCTCCCCTGAACCTGCCAGCCCCTGGCACAGCCCCTGTCCCTGCCTGTCCCCGCTCACCCGCAGGCACTGGCGCAGGTAGTTGAAGACGGTGGCCCTGAGGGTGAAGCTCTCGTGGCGCACCACAGCGTAGGGCAGCGCCAGCTCCACGAAGAACGGCTGGAAGGCCGTGAGGGTGACAGCAGGGGACAGCCCCAGGCCCTGTGGGGCTGTACAGAACATCCCAGCCTCCCACTCTGTGATGGTGTCGGGCACTGTCACCGTCATCTCGGCAGAGCCACTCTCCCTGCATGGAGAATGTCATGAGGCCACCCCAGCACGGCTGGTGGCATGGCCTGAGTGGCACCACCGTGACACTGCTGGTGCCAGCCCACAGGGAGAAGGAGTCCTGAGGTCCCCAGGTCCCCTTGGGAGCTGTCTCTCACCCTACAGGGACCAGGTCCCACAGCCACGTCTCTGGGAAGTATGTCCGGGGTGCTGGGGGCTCTTCCCCACCCTCGATGCCTGAGCTGGCTGAGGTGAACATTGGCATAATTCCTTCATAAGCATTGCTTCCCACCTCCCCACGGAGTAGTCTCATGTCTCCTGGAAAAGGCAAAGCAGAACTTGGGAACCTCAGGTCCCAGCTGGACCTTGCCTGCAGCCAGCACAAGGGTGACCAAAATCCTTTTCCATCCCTGTCCATCCTCTTTGATGCCAAGGGTGTTTTCTGGATGGCTCCAAGTCCCCCTGAGGACATGACAGCCAGAACTGTCCACCAGCTCTTTGCTCTTTTCAGCACAAGGGCTGTGCTCACCTCCAGGACCTGCCATTCCAACCATGTGGAGCCTGTGCCAGCAAGGCTCCCTGCTGTTGGTGAAGAGCTTCAGTGCTGCATCCTGTGAAAAAGCAGAGATTGTCCATCCCCCACAGCCAGCAGGAGGAATATCCCCATTCCAGCAGTGAGTAGTCCCAGGGCTACAGAAAACAGGTGGGGAAAGAGCCTGGGCTTGGCAGGAAAGGGAAGTCCTGTGCCACAGGTGTGGCTTTCCCAGCACTTGGGAGAAGCACGGGCAGCTCTGGGAAGCCCAGGGGCTTCACCTGGAATAACATATAGGAGTGCCTCTTGGAGTCCAGCCAGTCACATAATGGTTCATCCTGGATGCTGTGGGGGTTGCTGAATTCGGGCAGTGCTTTGTAGACCTGCGAATAAAAACATGCAAAACCCTCATTTCCAGAGCTCTGCCCACTGCAGCACTGGGTCCATGTGAGGGACACTAGAGCCAATATGACCCCAGCACAGCCCAGGCTGCTCCTGGGGCTGCAGGGGGACCCCAGGCAGGGCCAGCACTCACAGCCTCGGCGTTGAGCTCAGCCTCGGGCTTGAGGAGCAGCACACTGCGATCCACGGCCCGCACAGCGCACAGGGAGCCCGGGGCAGCCCCCAGCTGCAGCGTCAGCGCTGCCCCAGGCAGGGCCCTGGCCTCGGAAAACGCCATCTGCACCTGCACAGAGACACAGGGACACAGGGCAGTCACTACCGTGGAGGGCAGACCCAGCCATGTGACAGTGTTCGTATTCCCTTAGGATGAGGGAAGAGATGACGATCTGACTCCATGTTTCAGAAGGCTGATTTATTATTTTATGATATATATATATTACATTATAACTATAGTAAAAAGAATACAAGGAAAAGTTTCATCTCAGAAGGCTAGCTAAGATAAGAATAGAAAGGAATGAATAATAAAGGTTTGTGTCTCGAGCAGAGAGTCCAAGCTAACTGGGCTGTGGTTGGCCATTAATTGTAAACATCCAAGATGGGCCAATCACAGATGCACCTGTTGCATCCCACAGCAGCAGATAAACATTGTTTACATTTTGTTCCTGAGTCCTCTCATCTTCTCAGGAGGAAAAATCCTAAAGAAAGGATTTTTCATAAAGGATGTCTGTGACACAGCCACACATAGGGAAGGCTCTTCTCAGAGGGTTTGGGAACAAGGAATGGGTTGGGAGATCCTGACACTGCGTTGCTCCTGGGGCGGGATGGATCACAAGGCAGCAGCCATGGACAGCCCAGCTCCTCTCACCTGGTTGGGGAAGCACTTGGCCACGGAGAGCTCAGTGCTAGCAGCCACCATGTCGCCGCTGGGCAGCAGCACGTACACCAGAATCCTGACCATGGGTGCCAGCTCCACGCCAATGGGCAGCTCCAGGGAGAGGGAGGATCTCTGTCCTGGGCCATGGAAAGGAGGAGATGTTACCCAGAGAAACTGCACCTGCTCCAGCC
Source organism: Zonotrichia leucophrys gambelii (assembly GCF_028769735.1). Classification (NCBI taxonomy): domain Eukaryota; kingdom Metazoa; phylum Chordata; class Aves; order Passeriformes; family Passerellidae; genus Zonotrichia; species Zonotrichia leucophrys. The sequence goes on from NC_088196.1 coordinate 983,005, forward strand.
CTGGAAGTGTCCAAGGCCAGGTTGGACAGAGCCTGGAGCACCCTGGGAGAGTGCAGGGCAGGGGGATGCAGTGGGATGGGTTTGGAGGCCCCTCCCAACCCAAAGCATTCCTGGCTCTGTGAGGAGCAGGCAGGGGGAGCAGAGCCCTGCACAGCCCCTCCATGCCATGGGACATACCAGGCTCTGCAGAGATCTCTTTCCTGAAGATGCTGGTTATGGAGCCCTTGGCCAGGACCTGCAGAGGAGGGGGGGGAAACAAAACAGAGGCTGAGTATGGAATCAAAGTGCCCTGGTAGAGGATGGTCTCACAACGAGAGTTCTGGGATGATTTCTGACCATGTCCAGTCTCCAGTTCCCCCACCAGCTCCCATGGGGGTGCAGGCCCCACAGTGGCAGCAGCCACCTCCTCTGACAGGTCCCTCAGTCCCTCCAGGACAGGTTGCTCATTGTCCTGTCTCTGGGGACACCACCATGAACAACGTGGAGATGTGGCCCTTCCCACAGAACCACCCTGATTCCTGCTGCTGGCCTCACCATGAAAACCATATCCAGGCTCCTCAGCTCAGTGCCCAAAGCCTCCTTGCCAAAGATGGAATCCACGTGGAGCAGCTGGGAGTGGCCGCAGGGCAGCTCGCCCCGCGGGGCGCGGATGTGCAGGAAGCTCCCGCTCTTGGACAAGTGAGGCATGAGGATCAGGAAGGCACCTCGGGGCCTGAGCGAGCCCTCCTGGCTCTCAGCTGTCCCACTGACTTCAGCCTGAGATGGGAATCAGGGGGTGAATCCACCAGCAGACCCCGAGGATGGTGCAGCTCCAGTGGAGGAAGCAGCTCAGGACCCCCGATGGAGGGACAAGGGTGGGCACTTACCAGCAAGGAGACCCGGTCCCCCCAGCCAGAGGTGTCCAGCTGGAAGAAGGCTCTCCCTGAGCTGTCAGTCAGGAGGCTTTGTGTCCTCTTTTCTCCTTTGTTGTTGATGGAGAGCAGGACCTGCCTCTGGGGCAGCCCAGAGCCGTCGGCTTCCTCCAGCCGGATCTGGGTGGGATGGAAGGGGGGATGATGCAGTGTGGGGCTACAGCTGGTGCACAACAGGGCTGGGAGAGCAGGGACAGGGGTGGTAGCAGCAGGAACAGGGATGGGAACAGCAGGAACAGGGATGGAAGCAGTAGGGACAGGGATGGAAGCAGTAGGGACAGGAATGGGAGCAGCAGGGCCAGGGCTGGGATGGGCAGGGACAGGGATGGAAGCAGCAGGGACAGGGATGGGAGCAGCAGGGCCAGGGCTGGGAGCAGCAGCAGCAGGGATGGGGTGGGCAGGAGTAGGGACAGGGCTGGGAGCAGCAGGGACAGCGATGGGAGCAGAGACAGGGACAGGGATGGGAGCAGCAGGGACAGGTGAGCCCCAGAGCAGGGGGGAGCCCCCGTTACCGTCCCACTGTAGGGGAGCCCTGGCTTGAAGGCACGATCGGGGTTCTCAAAGGTGACCGTGACAGATTTGCGTAAAACCTTGCAGGTCTTGGCACTCTTCATCTCCAGCCCTGTGGAGAGCCAGTGGGGAGTTCAGGATGTTGCAGGACACAGGACACAGCTCAGCTCTGGCCAGTGCCCCTGTCCCCTCACAGAAATGGTCCCTGGACATTTGGGTGTCACAGACATGTTTTATGAAAAATAAAAGGATTTTTTCCTAAAAATTTTTTTCTCCTGAGAAGCTGGGAGGCCTCAGGAACAAAATGTAAACAACGGTTATCTGCTGCTGTGGAATGCAACAGGTGCATCTGGGATTGGTCTCATGTGGTTGTTTCTAATTAATGGCCAATCACAGTCAGCTGGCTTGGACTCTCTGTCTGAGCCACAAGCCTTTGTTATCATTCTTTCTTTTTCTATTCTTAGCCAGCCTTCTGATGAAATCTTTTCTTCTATTCTTTTAGTATAGTTTTAATAGAATATATATCATAAAATAATTAATCATATCATAAATCACAAATCATTCTGAAATATGGGGTCAAATCCTCATCTCTTCCCTCTTCCTCAGGGCCCTGTGAACACCACCACATTTGGGCTTTCCTCCAGCACAGTTTGCATCTCCTACAAGAGCAGCACAAGCCCTGTGGGATATTCCAGACCTAAAGCTGAGGTGCAGCTGGGGGCAGATCCCAGCCTGGCTCAGGATGGATTTTGAGCCTGGCTTTGGGATGGATTTGGAGCCTGGCTCTGGATGGATTTTGAGCCTGGCTCTGGCACAGTTGAGCCAAGGCCAGTACCAGCGTGGCAGAGAGAGGTGGCATCTCCCAGTGCCTTAGGAAGGCTCCAGCACCCCTTTAATCTGGGGCCATCCTGCCCTTGCAGAGACCCCAGGGGTTGCTCAGGGGTGAAAGAGGCTGAGCCTGCCGCTATTCCTGGTGCCTGGTGCCTTGGTGGCTATCAACACCTGAAATTCCAGGCCTTGCCAAGCTGCCCTGACTCACACCCTGACCCAAACCCCATCCCTGCATGTGCACCCCTAAACCCCAGCAGCGCTTTTGGGTGCTCCTGGAGAGCACCAATCCCTTGGCATGGCCACACCCCCATCTCCACCTGTGCCATCCTCCACCAGTGATGCCTCGACTTCGAGTTTCTTCCTCGAAAATGAAGGCAAAATCCTCTCCTTGAAGGCAGCCTGAGAAACCTCTGTGGAAAAGCAGCCATTCTTCTCCGTCTGGAGGGAAAATCAACCCCATCAGCAGCATTCCCAGGAAGGAGCACCTGCAGGGACAGCCCAGCCCTGACCACACTCACCTGCCCCATAACCTGGATGCAGGTCTTCTGTAACCCGTGAGCCCAGAGGTTCTGTCTGAGGCACAGGTCAGCCTGGACCTTCCCTTGGACAGGCTTCCCGTAGGTGTAGCTGTGTGGGGACAGGAGAGAGGCTGTGCTGGGGAGCCTCCACTCTCACAGACATTTTTTATGAAAAACCCTTTCCTTAGGATTTTTCCTCTTGAGAAGCTGAGAAGCTTCAAAAACAAAATGTAAACAATAATTATCTGCTGCTGTGGAATGCAACAGATAGATCTGTGATTGGCCCGTGTTAGTTGTTTTTAATTAATGGCCAATCGCAGTGAGCTGGCTCAGACAGAAAGCCACAAACCTTTGTTATCATTCTTTTTTTTCCTATTCTTAGCTAACCTTCTAAGGAAACCCTTTCTTCTATTCTTTTAGTATAGTTTTAATATAATATATATCATAAAATAATAAATCAAGCCTTCTGAATCATTTAGTCAGATCCTCATCCTAAGATCCCTGTGACACACCCCATCCCACTGGATCCCCCCCATCTCCCTCATCTCCCCCATTCCCTGCTCCCCTCTCACCGCCCGCAAATCTCCACCGGGATCTTCTCGTCTTGCTCCCACAGCACGCTGGGGAGGCGAATGGTCACCTCAAACTTGGGCAGCACTGTGGACAGGCACAAGGACATGAGGCAAAGTGGAAATTTTCCAGGGTAGAAATCCATTTTGATTTAGGTGAAATGTACATTTTTGAGTTGAGTCTGTGGTTGGAAACCATAGTTATTTAGCCAGACTGCAAAGCCTAGGCTCAGTGAAGTTGCTTCAGTGAAGGACAGAGATAAAGGAGGAGAGACAGAGGGTGATAGAGACAGAGAGACTGCTGTGAGAGCAGCTCAACCTGACCTAGGAATTCTTTCTGATAAAGAAGAGCTAGCGACAAATGTCACGTGAAATTCATAAAAATGAGTACCTATGAACCTATGGTGATATTGCATGCATATGAATCTGAGAGGGGGATAAAAAGGGACTTGAAGTTCCCAAAGGTACACATGTCATCTTGAGGGGAACAATTCTCACATGTGTCCAGCACTGTAGCAACCATACTGGCTTTACAACTTTCACAAAGTTGTGCAGTTTTGATTATCTCCGCAAAACAGACACGGGGGGGTCGCTCCCGGAACAGTGACAACATCTCCCGGGTGGCTGCAGGGGTCAGGACCTGCTGCCCGTGGTGGGGTCCCCTTTTCCAGAGCCCAGTACTGTTGTAGGGTGTTTTTATTTTATAGGTTGTTGTTTCATTTGTTGTTTGTTAGTTTTTTGGGCTTTTTCCCCCCTGATTTTGGAGTGACACAGACTTGCCTTTGTTATTCAGTTGTGCCAGGTGTCCGTTTATCTCTTTACTACTTAGCTACTTTTCTGCCAAGTTTCAAACCCTTTCCTCCCACATCCAGCTGTTAACCCCTCCTGTCCCAAGCAGTTTTCCTCCCTTGTATCCTTTGCCCTTGTGTTTCACCCCTAGTTCTCCTGATTAGCTGAACATCGAGTCCTCCCTTGAGACCTGCCCCCTGTATACGCTGTCGCTTGTCCCCAGCTCATTGCCTGGGGGACTGTCACCCCTCACTGTCACCATCTAGCCAGGACAGGTGACACAGTGCCACACAGTACCGTATTCCTCCACGCTGAAGGAGTGGCTCTTCCCCTCCACGCTGATGGTGTAGGTGCCCAGCGCCGGCTCCGAGGCCAGCGGGAGAGACAAATCCACGATTCCCTGCCGAGGGCTCAGCTCCCGCCACTGCGCGATGCGGTTCCCGCTGGGATCCTGGGGGACACTGGGATCAGCCCCAGGGAGGCGACAGACAGCCCTGGCTGTGCCCTGGGTCCCCTCTGCCACCCCATGCGGGTCCCAAACTCACCTGCAGGAACACCAGGGGCAGCTGGAAGGCAAAGAGAGAATGGTCAGAGGAGCAGTTCCGTTCCTTGAGGGCTCAGCAGGGTGGGCATTGCAGAGGGACAGTGGGATGCTGTGAGCTGTGAGCTCTCAAGGGGCTCTGGGATTTTGAGCCTGGCTCAGGATGGAGTTTCAGCCTAGCACTAGCAGGATGGTTTTGAGCCTGGTTTTGGGATGGTTTGAGTCTGGCCTTGGGATGGATTTTGAGCCTGGCTCTGGATGGATTTCGAGTCTGGATTTGGGATGGATTTGGAGCCTGGCTTTGGGATGGACTTTGAGCCTGGCTCTGGGATGGATTTTAGGCCTGGCCCTGGATGGATTTTCAGCCTGGCTCTGGGATGGATTTTGAGCCTGGACCTGTATGGAATTTGAGCTTGGTCCTGAATGGATTTTTGAGCCTGGCTTTGGGGTGGATTTTGAGCCTGGCTTTGGGATGAATTTTGAGCCTGGCCCTGGATGGATTTTGGGCCTGGCTCTGGATGGATTTGGAGCCTGGCCCTGGGATGGTTTTGAGCCTGGCTTCGGGATGGATTTTGTTCTTGGCCCTAGGAAGGATTTTGAACCTGGCTCTAGGATGAATTTTGAGTCACCTCCCCATAACCCAGCCCTGCTCTCACCTTCTGGCTGCTGGGGGTCAGGTCCTTATTCAAAGAGACCACTCGGAACTTCACTGGGAAAGGAAACGGAGATGGAGGAGCAGCTTCATCCTGCACGGAGGGCATTCCCCATGGGAAGGAGGAGGGAAACCCACCCTGAACCCTGTCCTGCCCCCAGCAGCACTGCCCCAGTAAGCCCGGCACTGCCCTGTGCCCGTGCTGGGCATTCCAGGGCATCCTGGGATAAACCCACACAGGAAACCCCAGGATAACCCTCCCAGGACAGCCTGGGATAATGCCCCTAGGACATCCCGGGATAACATAACCCCTCGAGGAAATCCTGGGATAACCCAACCCAGGATATCCCGGGATAACCCCACCCAGGACATCCCGGGATAACCCTACAGGACATCCCGGGACAACCCCTCACTGGAAACTGCAGGATAACCCAACCCAGGATATCCCGGGATAACCCTCCCGGCTCCAGGCAGTGCAGAGCAAGGCTCAACCCCTCACTCCAGGGTTGTTCCCAGGGCAGGGCGTCCCTCCTGCCCCCTCACCTTCCTGCCCAGGTTTGTACACAGCCTTGTCAGTCTGGATGAACACCCCGGGGCTCAGAACTCTCAGCATCACCTTCTTCTCCTCGGAGACATCCAGGGACTCTCCTCGGATGGAGACGTTCAGGGCCACGATCTCCTCCTTCCCTTGGGCAGGGGCTGGAGCCTGGGGGGGATCAGTGGGCTCGGGGTGGGACAAGGATAGGGCCAGGGTGGGGACAAGGACAGGGCCAGGGTGACCCCGAGCACGCCCAGCCCCAGGGACCCCACACCTGACACTGGCTGGGGGCTGTGTACAAATCACCAACGGGACGGGGCTGCTGGGAACTGCCTTGAGCTGTTTCATTTTCCAGCATCAGTCTCATTACATGGTTATGGCAGCAGCTCACATCCCAGGCAGCAGACCAAGAACTCAATGTTACAACTCACTTTATAAGTTTTTTGACCAATCACACAAAGCAAAATCACATTGACAGTAGTTCTATCCAACCAGTGTAAGCACATGTACCTGTGGTTAAAACAATGCTTGCTTATTTTGAATACAATACCTGCTTGTGAGCCTTAAAACACAATGCACAGAGCTCCATTATAAGGCTTCAAACTTCCTAATATCTTGCTAGATAAACTTTTCTGTAGCTTGTAAGCTACAATTGTAATTGTATCTTACAATTATTAGAATAATTGTAGTTATTCTAGACAAGCCTTAATACACAGACCATTGTTCTGTTTGTCTTTGCTTTTCTACAGTTTAAATAATTTTTCTGCTGACCAATCTCATGGCTGCTGCTTAGCTCTAATCACAGTTCTGCTGTCTCTGGGGCCTGCCTTTTGCAGCTTTCCCAAAACTCTCTAATTTTGTGGATTCCCTCAACACCCAGGGACCATTCCAGCTGGGATAACCTGAATCCAGCTGAGCCTGAATCAGTGGGGGAACCCAACAATCAGGGGTGGGAAACAGTCAGGGCGAGGGTGAGACCCTCACACAAGATGGGGAAGTCACATCTGTCCCCAGCCCTGATGGAAACGGCTGGGATGGTCCCCCCCACCTGCTCCCAGCTCCTTTGGGGTGATACTGGGGTGGCATTGGGGTGGCATTGGGGTGGCTTTGGGGTGGCTTTGGGGTGGCACTCACAGGGAAGGTGACGTTCAGGTACAGCTGGGGCTCCAGGACCTCTCGGCTCAGCAGGGTGGTGGGAGGGGTCCTGCTGTCCCCCTGCAGCTGCACATGGAGCTGGACGGGCCCCTGGAGGTCCCTGAGGTGCACCCAGAGCGTGGCAGGCTGGGGGTGGTACAGCACAGCCGGGGACACCACCACGAAGCTCCTGGCAGGGACAAGGGACAGGAGAGCCCTGGGCTGACGCACGTCCAGCACAGAGACCTGGAACAGCCCCTGGAGCACAGGAACCCCCCCAGGATCCCCTCTGTTCTGCTGGGCTGCCCTGGGCTCCCCAGCTCAGCTCTGCAGGTGAGGGAACAACAGCTCCTGGAGCCACCGGGGCCACCAAAGCCACCAGGGCCAGCAGGGCCACCAAAGCCATGACCTCAGTGCTCCTGGGCAGGGAGAGCCCCCAGCCTGAGCAGCTGGGGAGCCCTGGGCAGCAACCAATGGGAGGGATTGAATCCCACCAGGAACAGCAAGGAAAGCAAGGTTAAAGCACCCCAGCAGGCACAGGAGGGACTGAATCCCACCAAGAACTACCAGAGAGCCAAAATTAAACCACCCCATCAAGCACAGGAAGGATTGGACCCCACCAGGAACTGCCAAGAGAATGAAGCTCAACCATCCCACCAGACACAGGAGGGACTGAATCCCACCAGGAACTACCAGGGAGACAAAGTTAAACCACCCCAGCAGGCACAGGAGGGGTTGAACCCCACTAGAAACTGCAAGGAAAGCAAGGTTAAAGCACCCAGCAGGCACAGGAAGGATTGAATACCCCAGGAATTGCCAGAGAGCCAAGGTTAAACCACACCATCGAGCACAGGAGGGATTGAGTCCCACCAGGAACTGCAAAGGAGTCAAGGTTAAACACCTCATCAAGCACAGGAGGGACTAAATCAGACCAGGAACTGCAAGGAAAGCAAGGTTAAACCACCCAGCAGGAACAGGAGGGACTGAATCCCACCAAAAACTGCAGAGGAGCCAAGATTAAAGCACTCAACCAGGGCACAGGAGGGACTGAATCCCACCAGGAACTGACAAGAGGATGAAGCTCAACCACCCCAGCAGGCACAAGAGGGATTGAACCCCACCAGGAGCTGCCAAGGTTAAACACCCCAGCAGGGACAGACGGACGCAGAGGGGACTCACGGCGCTCCTGAGGCCCCGGCTGAGAGGAGCAGGATGGCAAAGAGGATGGGAAGGGCTGGACACATCATGTCTCCAGCTGGATGTGGATGCTGTGGATGCAGCCTCTCCCTGCAGCTCTGGGTCCCTCTGGATCTGTGTTTGACCCGCTGCCGGCTCTGCAAATGGGTCCTTGTGTCCCCACCAGGGCTGGCACAGCAGCCCTGGGCACCTGCAGATAAATCCAGGCAATGTTTGCCCTCTGCCCACGGCTTCCAGGGGTCAAGGACCCCAGGCATGTTTGCAATATTGGGAAAGGTCTCTGGAGCTTCACTCTGGGCCAGGATTCCACAGATTTGCTGGGAAATGATGTCAGGAGGCAGCAGGAACACACCGGAAAGGAAAACAGGGAGCACAACCTGAGGAGGGGCTGGGAGCTGGGGCTGATTTCTCAGAAATGAACAATTTACAGGTATTTCAAATGTAACCAGGTTTGGGCAAATCACGTGTCCCAGGCTGGCTTTTTGCCCAGTTTCACCCAGTCTGGACAGAGAAACAGGCCAGTGTGGGGATGTGGCATCACCATCTGCTCCCATTGCACACATGGATACCCACCAGGACAGGCCCGAGCTACTGCCTGCGGATTCTTCACTTCTTTTTTCTGTTAAGGGTGGGATTAAATGTGTGAGACAGTATTTTTTGTTCAGATCCAAATGTTTATTGGTTCTTATTCTATGTTACAGTCTCACAAACCCTGACTTCTAAAGCAGTTCATTCTAAAAAGCTAAAAATGGAGACCTGTCTCTTTCTCTCCACAAGGCCTTTTACGGATAAGCTGTCAAATCATAAAAAATAATTATTTATTAATTAATTCTAAAATTGTTTTTATTTTTAACCCAATAACCAACCACCTGTGGCCCACAATGCAGACTTTTTCATCCAATTACACAAAACCACCAGGAGAAGGAGAAGGAGAAGGAGAAGGAGAAGGAGAAGGAGAAGGAGAAGGAGAAGGAGAAGGAGAAGGAGGGGAAGAAGAAGAAGAAGAAGAGGAAGAAGAAGAAGCCTCCACTCTAAAACCTCCATCTTGCTCTATATATATTACTATATTGTAAACCCTTAAACTCCGAGTTTTCCACCCTGTGATGTCACACACTTCTATCCAAACTCCACACCCACAATCCCAGTTCTATCATTCCATTTTGGAAGCTGCTCCACACCCTCAGGTCAATGCAGAGTTCTCCTGGGGGTCAGTGCCTGCCAGCACAGAGGGTCTCAAATTCTCAGTGTCCAGGGTTCCAACAGCTTCCCTGTGTCCTGGTGGGGATGTGGGACAGCTGAGGAGCCCCACGACAGCCCCACAGTCCTGAGCACACCCCCTGCTCTGGGGTTTTGCAGTTCTCTTCCCTCTGAGGCTGTGGGAACCATGGAATCATGAAATGGTTTGAGCTGGAAGGGACCTTAAAGCCCCTCCAGTTTCACCCCTGCCATGGCAGGGACACCTTCCCCTGTCCCAGGGTGCTCCAATCCCCTCCAGCCTGGCCTTGGGCACTGCCAAGGATCCACGGGCAGCTCTGGGTATCTGTGCCAGGGCTCCACAGGAAGCCATGGATGGGGCTGACCTTTTCCATGGCATCTCAGATGACCACAGCTCTGTCCCCACGCCTGCCCAGCCCAGGTTTTGCTGGACACAGCTCTGTGCCCACCTCCTGCCCTTTGGAGCAGCCCCCGGAGCTGTGGGTGGATGGAGCTGCCACCCCAAGGACACGAGGAGGGAGCACGGCCCGAGCTCACCCAGCCCTGCAGGAAATGGGCAGGGTCAGTGCCCTGCCAGACATCCCAGGGGGACAGGAGCTCACGGCTCCCCGAGCACTGCCAAGGCCACCGTGAGCCCTGTCCCCAAGTGCCACCTCCACAGGGCTGTGAAACCCCTCTGTGGCAGTGTTCACAGGGGTGCCAGGATGAGGGAAGAGATGAGGATCTGACTCCATGTTTCAGAAGGCTGATTTATTATTTTATGATATATATTATATTAAAACTATACTAAAAGAATAGAAGAAAAGATTTCATCAGAAGGCTGGCTAAGAATAGAATAGCAAAGAATGATAACGAAGGTTTGTGTCTCAGACAGAGAGTCCGAGCTAGCTGACTGTGATTGGCCATTAATTAGAAACAACCACATGAGACCAATCACAGATGCACCTGTTGCATTCCACAGCAGCAGATAGCCATTGTTTACATTTTGTTTCTGAGGCCTCTCAGCTTCTCAGGAGGAAAAACCCTAAGGAAAGGATTTTTCATAAAAGATGTCTGTGACACCCCTGCAGGGATGGGGACCCAGAGCAGCCAGGCAGGGCAGACCTTGGAGCACCAGAATTTGTTTCCAGAGCCCCCATGCCAAGGCTTTTTCCTCTCCTCAAGCTTTCACATCCCACTGCCAGTGCAAAACCCAGGGATGGCTCTGGCTGGGCCCGGCCCTTCCAGGCAGGACAAGGATTTGTCCAGAGCAGCTGGGGCTGCCCCTGGATCCCTGGCAGTGCCCAAGGCCAGGCTGGGTGGGATTGGAGCACCCTGGGACAGTGAGAGGTGTCCCTGCCATGGCAGACCTGGATGGGCTTTATGGTTCCTCCCACCCAAACCATTCCATGGTTCCATTGATGCTGAACCTCCCAAACCCAAACTTTGGGCAGCCAAACCATGCCAGGGGTGTGGTGGGACCCCCAGGCCAGCTCAGAGCTGACAGACCACAGCACACGTTGGGAATCCTGGGTAGCAGGAAAGGATTAAAGGAGTTTTCTGGGACATGGGATCTTCCTCTGCCCTTGGCCATGTCCATGTGACATCTCCTGATCCCGTGGGTTGTTCCTCATGGGAAGCCTCTTTGCAGTTTGATGTTGCAACAGATTTGAGGAGGATTTCCTCCATAATCCAGCTCTCCTGAGAGCAGGAATGGTGCCAAACCAGAGCTCTGTGCCTGGATTTGCACTTTTTATCCCAGGGTGGGAGGGAAACCTTGCACACCCTGCTCCCCACAAGGGGACAGCCACACCCTGCCCTGTCCCTGCCCTGCTGCCATCCAGTGGGCTGGCACAGGAGCTGCTCAGCTGGGAAGGAGCCAGGAGATCCCAAATCCCTGCCTGGCTGCAGGGAACCATCCAGCGATTGGATGGGGCATGGTCCAGTGGCCATGGAGAGGCACCTCCAGGTGGGACTGTGTCCAGGTGAGCATCATCCAGGTGTTGCTGGAAATTTGAGGCTTCAATGGATGCTCTTCCTGTGCATTTAGTGGTGCAGGGAGAGCTCTGCCTCAGGGGCAGCCCCAGCCCGGGGTAACTGTCACCCTGCCATGAGCTCCTCACACCAGCCCTGGGGTGGGGATGCTCTGTGTGCAGGGAGCTCAGTGTGCAGCATGCTCTGTGTGTGCAGGGTGCTCTCTATTCAGGGGTGCTCCCTGTGCAGGATGCTCCTTGTTCAGGGCTGTTCTGTGTGCAGGGTGTTCCCCGTGCAGGGTGCTCCCTGTGCTGGGTTCTTTGTGTGCAGGGTGCTCTGTTCAGGGATGCTCCATGAGCAAGGTGCTCCTTGTTCAGGGTGTTCTGTGTGCAGGATGCTCCATGTTTGGGGCTGCTCCCTGTGCGGGGTGCTCTGTGCGCAGGGTGCTCTGTGTGCAGAGTTCTCTGTGCTCAGGGGTGCTCTGTGTGCAGGCTGCTCCCTTTGCTGGGTTCTGTGTGCTCAGCAGTGCTCCGTGTGCAGGGTGCTCTCTGTTCAGGGGTTCTCCATGTGCTGGGTTCTCTGTGTGCAGTGAGCTCTGTGTGCAGGGTGCTTTGTGTGTGCAGGGTGCTCCCTTTTCAGGGATGCTCCCTGTTCAGGGGTGCTCTGTGTGCAGGGTACTCTATGTGCAGGGTTCTCTGTGTTCAGGGTGCTCCCAGCTCAGGGTGCTCTGTGTGCAGGGTTCTCTGTGTGCAGGGATGATCTATGTGCAGTGAGCTGTGTGTACAGGATGATCCCTGTGCAGGGTACTCTGTGTTCAGGAGTGCCCCACATGCAGGGTGTTCCATGTTCAGGGTGCTCCCTGTGCAGGGGTGCTCTGTGCTCAGGGATGCTCCGTGTGCAGGATGCTCTGTGTGCAGGGTGTTCTGTGTGTAGGGTGCTCCCTTTTCAGGGTGCTCCATGTGCAGGGTGCTCCTTGTGCAGTGTTCCATGTTCAGGGATGCTCTGTGTGCAGGGTGCTCCCTTTTCAGGGGTGCTCCCTGTTTGGGGGTGCTCTCTCTGCAGTGTGGAGTCTCCCTGAGGAGATGGATCCCCCTCAGCACAGCCAGGACACAACAGATCCAGCTCCAAACTCTTTAATGTCCCACCCTTGGCTCACAGCTCAGCACCAAGGGTGCTCTCCCTCCCGGATGCTCTTCCCCCCCAGCAACCTCACCTGGGCCTCGTGTCCCCCCCAGGCCACACACTCAGAGCTGGCTGAACCCGAACGGCATTTCCAGCTTGTAGGAGCCTCTGGAAGGAGAATCCGTGGGGGAGCCCAACAATCAGGGGTGGAAAATGGGGCTGTGAGCCCTCAGCCCTGTCTGAGCCATCCTGGGAGACAGCCACAACTCCAGGGGGACAGCCACAGCTCCAGGTGTGGCAGAGGGACATCCAGGGGATGCAGTCACAACAAGGGGTTTTAAGGGGGCACCTTGCTCTGTTTTGGGGGCACCTTTCTCTGTTTTGGGTCCCCATCCTGCCCTGCTCTGCTCCCTTAGGGCACCGTCCTGCTGGGGCGGTGGCAGGGCTGCAGGACACCTCCTCGGGGGACAAGGGACACCTCACTGGTATCCCTGAGCTCCCTCTGCCTATTTGCTGCTCCTGGCTGCGTCCCCCTGGCCCTGGGGGCTGTCCCTGTCCTCCCCTGGCCCCAGCAGGGGCTGCTCCATGTCCTGCTCCCTGTGGTCACTCATGGACATCTCAGCCAGGGCCTCGGCCATGGCCTGCTGGACACTCTCGGTCAGTTTGGGGACATCCTTTGGGCTCAGGCCACACGTTTCCACCCTGGGGAGGACTTGGATGGTGCAGGTCCCTGGGAGAGGAGGGAAAAGCCAGGGATGTGTTAGAGGATCCCAGCAGGAACTGGGTATTCCCCCAGGCATTTCCACCCCAGCTGCCTCCCCACCCCTCAGGGTCCCTCAGACACCCCCAGGTGCCTCATCCCCAGTGCCAGCCCTGCCCTCTGCCATGGGAATTCCTGCCCATCCCTTACCTGAGGTGAATCTCTTCTCCTCGGGGCTGAAGAAGTCCCTGTACGGGGAGATCACGATGGGGACAATGGGAACCTGCAGGACAGAGAGGGTCAGGGGGGCCCACAGAGAGAGCCCTCCCCAGGTGGGACTCCTGCTCCTGCCTGCTCCTCCCTGGTGCTGCCCAGCACCATGTCCCTCCTTTGGGACCAAATCCCTCCATCCCTGAGGACAAAATTCCCATCCCTGAAGACCAAATCCCTCTTCCCTGGGGATCAACTGGGGATCAAGCCCCCCCCCCATCCCTGGGATCAAACCCCTGCATCCCTGGTGACCAAATCCCCCATTCCTGGTGACCAAATCCCCCCATCCCTGGGGATCAAATCCCCCCATCCCTGGGGATCAAACCCCTGCATCCCTGGTGACAAAATCCCCCATTCCTGGTGACCAAATCCCCCCATCTCTGGGGACCAAATCCCTGCATCTCTGGGAACAAAATCCCCGCATCTCTGGGGACCAAAACTTGCGCATGCCTGGGGCCCAAGTCCCTGCTTCCCTGGGGTCCAAAACCCCCATCCTTGGGGACCAAACCCCCCATCCCTGGGGACAAAATCCCTGCATCCCTGGGGACCAAACCCCCTCACCTCTCTGCCCCAGAATTCACACCCATTCTGCTCCATCCAGGGTGAGCCAAAGAGAAGGAATCATTTTGGAAAGGGCCTCCAAGCCCATCAAGCCCAGCATTTTATTGCCCATTTCCTTACCTGGGCATGCACGGCCAGGTGGAAAGCACCACGCTTGAAGGGCAGCATGGACTTGCCGGGGTTCCTGGTGCCTTCAGGGAAAACCCACACACGGAGCTGCAGGGGACAGGGACAGAGGTGACCCCGTGCTTTAGGCTGAAAGGTGTGGCTGGGGTGTGTGTTCTACTATCATCTGTTAGAGTGAGGCAGTTATCTCTGTTCATTGGGCATTCTCTTTATCTCTTTCACAGTCAATCCTCCCTCCAGGAGATCTCTTCTGTCCATGGGCCATTAATTATTAATTATCATCTGTCCATGGCCAGTGAGTGTCCCTGCATGGCTGATCAAATTCCACCATCCCATGGGAAGATGCTCCGCCCAGGGGAGGAGCCAAGCATTCCTACCTGGATACAATCTGGGGTTTGGAACACCCCAGCAGCCTTTGCCCACTGCATTGCCAGAGGAGCAGCTTTCTGCTGCCCTGCATTGCCAGAGGGAGCCCAGGCCCATCTCCAGCAGCCCTGGAGCTGCAGAGGAAAACTCCCCCCTTGTGCAGGATCCCTGCTGCAGCAGAGCCACAGCTGGCAATGCAGGAAGGCTGAGCCCCCATGGATGGGGCTGTGCCACCACCCTGACACACAGGGTGACAGGGCATGGTCTGACTCTGGCAGGGCTGTTTTGTATTACTACATTTTTATTTTTATTTTTATTTGGGTTCTTTCCTAATAAAGAACTGTTATTTCTACTCACATATCTTTGCCTGAGAGCCCCTTATTTTCACAATTATAATAATTCAGAGGGAGGAGTTTTGCATTTTCCATTTCAAGAGAGGCTCCTGCCTTCCTTAGCAGACACCTGGCTTTCCAAACCAAGACACCCCGACCTCAGCTGGGTCAGTCCTGCCCACAGCCTGTAGCATTCACATTCTCTGAAAAAATCCCCTCACCCAGGATTTTTCTCCTGGGAAGCTGAGAAACCTCAGAGAAAAGGAAAACAATTCTTATCTCATTTGCTTCTCCTGTGCTGTGCTCATGTGGAATGTGTTTGGAGATTGTTTACCCACAGGTGATTGTTTCATTGAATTGTGCTGTGAGTTGTTTTCACTCTTTGGCCAATCAGGGCCAAGCTGTGTTGGGACTCTGGAAAGAGTCATGAGTTTTCATTATTATCTTTTTAGCATTGTGTAAGTATCCTTTCTTGTATAGTATAGTATAGTATAGTATAGTATAGTATAGTATAGTATAGTATAGTATAGTATAGTATAGTATAGTATAGTATAGTATTCCTTAATAGAATATAGTATAATAATAATTTGTATAATATAATATAATATAATATAATATAATATAATATAATATAATATAATATAATATAATATAATATAATATAATATAATATAAATACATTTAATTTATATTATTACTTTATTATTATTCTATATTAATATTTTATTATTATAGAATAATAAATTCTATAATAATTATTCTTTAATAGAATATAGTATCATTACTAGAATATAGAATATAGTATAATTAATATAATATAGTATAATAAAGTAATAATACAGTATAATAAAGCAATTAAAAAGTAATATTATAGTACAATAAAGTAATAATAAAGTAATAATTATGGAGTAATAACTCCATATAATAACATGGAGTCAGATGCATTGTTCTTCCCTGCCAGGGGGTTCACTGTGCATTCACACTAACAGCCCCTGACCCCTCTGGTGTCCCCCAGCCGTGTCCCTCACGTTCTCTCTCCTCATGGTGCTGGCAGTGCGGGTGATGACCTCGATGGCCGCGTCCCTGCGCTGGCGCTCGATGAAGATGATGCCACTGAGCCAGCAGGCCCAGCCCACTGTGCCCATGTAGAGCAGCTCCCGCTTGGCGATGGGCACGCAGCGCTCGGGAATCACCTCCACCATTCCTGGGGCGGGGAGAACACCCATTAATACTTTCCCAAACCACGGCAGGGGCAGCAGAAAAATCACCTGGGAAAACTGCTTGGAAACGGAACCCCTGGGCTGGACCAACCAGCTGGATATCAGCAATAAATTCTGCAGCTCAGCCCTGAGAGGTGATAATAGCAGAGAGTTGATTATCAGTCCTGAGAGGTGATAACTGCAGAGGGGAACTCTCTGGAGAGGCCAAATTACATCAGTGCACAGATTAATTAACCATTCATACCCTAATATAATTTATACCCTAAGTAATCATTTATACCCTAATATAATTTATACACTATTTAATAATTTTTACCCTAATATAGGACCAGGTTGGGGTTATTTTATCCTTGACTTTAAGGATTTTAAGCTGTCCCCAATTCCAAGACCACCCTGTGGCATCACCTCCCGTTGTCCCTCTTCTCCCTCCAGCACAGCCCAGTCCCAAAACCCCTCCTGCTCCGCTCCCACCACACATCCCTGCCCTGATCCCGGTGCTGACCTCCCCCCAAATCCATCCTGGCGCACCCCTGGGGCCCGCAGATGTTCCGGGGGTCCCCCCACGCACCCATGAGGTCCAGGGAAGCCTGGTGGTTGCAGACGATCACGAAGGGCCCCGGCAGCCGCAGCCGCTCCGAGCCCATCACCCGCATCCTGATGCCGTAGAAGCGCTTGAGGGGCAGGAGCGCCGCCCGCAGGAGCCTGCCGAGATAAGGGAGACCAGATAAGGGACGAGATAATGAATGAGATAAGGGACGACATAAGGGATGAGATAAGGAACGAGATAAGAGACCAGATAAGGGACGAGATAAGGATCGAAATAAGGGACGACATAAGGGATGAGGTAATGAACGAGATAAGGCAGAGGGATACGTGCGGGGAACGGCTCTGGGCGGGCGGGGTTAGGCTGGGCTGCGCTGCTGGACCCGGGCTCTGGCTCAGGGAATTTTGGATGGATTTCTCACACATTTGCAGCCTGTGAGGCTCAGAACTCGCCTGGTTCCCACCTGAGCTGAGCCCAGCTCCTGGCTCAGAGCAGAGGGAGCAGCATGAGGTGGTGGCAGGGAAAAAACGGGATTTTGACGTGCAGGGATGATGGGAAAGCAAAAAGAGAAGGGGTGGGATGGGGATAGGGACGGGAAAAGGGGTGGACATGGAGATGGAGACAGGGACGGGAAAAGAGATGGGGGTGGGGACGGGGATGAGGTTTGGGGATGGAGATGAGGTTTGGGGATGGGGACGGGAATGGGATCTTCACATCCCACCGAGGACAAACTCTCTCTGCCCGGGGGAGCTTCCCCAGGTGCTCAGCTGGATCTGTGTGTGGATGGAAATCCCAGACTTCCAAAGCCAGAGGTGGATCCCAGCAGGGAGGAGCTGAGCTGGGGATGGGTAGCAGAGGGACAGACAGATCCCCAGTGATGTGGGGGACACCAGCGATCGCCCCTGCACCGCTTTGTGCCGCACGGGGAAGGGAAAACCAGCCCGGACATTCCTATGGGGAATCACAAATGGCTCCACCGGAGCTGCAGTGTCGGGAAGAGAAGGATCTGAGCGGAACAGCGGTGTCACATCCCGGGAGGGCTGGACAGGAGGAGGAATATCGGGATGGCGGCCATGGGTGACGCTCAGGAAGGGGATAATGAGAGAAGTGGAGAGAGGAGGGGGCACCAGGGATTGCAGAAGCCGAGGAGACAAAATCCTGGGACACGTCGGTGTTGGAATGGGGCACTGTCCGACCCACAGAGGGTGTGTGCCAGGGTCCCCACATCTGTCACTGCCCTCAGGGGACAGCGCAGGGCGCAGGGAAGGGCTCAGCACCAGGCGAGAAGGGAGAAGGCAGCACAGGGACCGCGGTATCGCCCCCATCCCTCGGGAGCCGCAGGCTCCAAGATCCCGGAGGATCCGAGGAGGAGCGGTGCCCCAAAGCCAGGATAATGACAGGGAAGCGTCATCCCGCAGGCTCCGGGATCCGGAGGAGCGGGAGCTGGGCGGGCACGGAGCTGCGGTGGGACGAGATAAGCGGCGCTGATAAGGCGGGAGAGACTCAGCCTCCCTCGGGATCGCCGCCCAGCCGGAAGCGCTGGAGCGGCTCGGGATGAGCCCGGCATTCCCCGGGGAGGACCCGGGACAGGCTGTGGAACCGCTGGTACTGCCGAACCACCGCCGGTACCGCCCAAACACCGCCGGTACCGCCGAACCACCGCCGGGAACACCGAACCTTGGACTGATAATGCCGAACCTCAGACTGATAACACCGAACCACCGCCGGTACCACTGAACCAGCTCCAGGAACGCCAAACTACCACCAGTACCACCGAACCACCTTCAGTACCACTGAACCACCACCGGGAGCACCAAACCTCGGACTAATACCACCAAACCTCGGACTGATAAGGCTGAACCTCAGACTGGTACCACTGAACCACCGCTGGTACCACTGAACCTTGGGCTGAAAACACCAAACCATCACAGGGAACACCGAACCACTGCTGGGAACACAGAACTCAGACTGATAACACCAAACCTCCGGCCAGGAACACCAAACCACCGCCAAGAAAACCGAAACTCTGACTGGTACCACTGAACCGAGTGGGTGGCACTACTGAACCTCAGACCAGTACCACCGAAGCACCATTGGGAACACTGATGCACCATCGGGAACACCGAACCTTGGACTGGTAACACTGAACCTCTGTCTGGTAACACCAAACCACCAAGCCACCACCGAGCCTCTGACCAGGAACACCAAACCTCAGACTGATAACACTGAACCACTTCTGGGAACACCAAACCACTGCCAGTACCACTGAACTACTGCTGGGAACACAACCATCATAGGTTCCACTGAACCTCTGACTGATTACACCGAACCATCACCAGGAACACCTAACCACTGCTGGGAGCATTCAACCACCACCAGTACCACCAAAGCTCAGACTGATAACACTGAATCACCACCAGGAATGCTGAACCTCGGACTGATAACACTGAACCTGGGACCGGTACCACCAAACCTCAGACCGGTAATACCGAACCACCATCAGTACCAACAAACCTTGGACTAGTACCACCGAACCTCAGACTGATAACACCGAACCACCACTGGTACCACCTCCAGGAACACTGAACCTCCAGCCAGGAACACTGAACCACCACCGGGAACACTGACTCTCAGACTGGGAACACCAAATCTCCAACCGGTACCACTGAACCTCGGACTGATAACACCAAACCTCAGACTGTTAACACTGAACCACCACTGGTACCACCGAACCTCAGGCTGGGAACACCAAACAACCACCAGGAATACTGACCCTTGGACCGGGAACACCAAACCTACGATTGGTACCACCGAACCTCGGACTGATAACACCAAACCACTACCAGTACCACTGAACCACCACCAGGAACACCAAACCACCACTGGGAGCATCCAACCACCTCTGGGAACACTGAACCACCACTGGCACCACCGAACCTCAGGCTGGGAACACTGAACCACCACCAGGAACACTGAACTTCAGACTGGGAATACTAAACCTCAGACTGGTACCACCAAATCTTGGACTGATAACACTGAATCTCTGACCAGTACCACTGAACCTCCAGATGACACCACCGAACCTGTGGCCACGCTCCTACTGCGGGCCAGGATCCCTCCACACAAATCCTCAGAGTTTCTCAAGCTGGGACATTTTCCTGTGTAATTACATCTGTGCTCATCCTGCCTGGGAATCCAGCAGCGGGATTGCAACACCCTGAGCGCGCCCAGGCCTTCCCCAGGTGTTACACTGAGATGTTATCTCCTCCCCGATGTTATCTCCCCGGTGTTGTTATCTCCCTGGTGTTATCTATCTCCCTGCTTCCACCCCCGGGAGCAGAGTCGGGACAGGGCTGTGATCAGGACATGGCTGTGACAGGGACAGGGCTGTGCCCCTGACAGGTGATGGCACCAGGACATCCCAAAACCATAAAAACATGGAACGGTTTGGGTTGGAAGGGGCCTTAAACCCACCCAGTGCCACTCCAGCCATGGCAGGGATACCTCCCACTGTCCCAGACTGCTCCAAGCCCCATCCACCCTGGCCTGGGACACTTCCAGGAATTGGGTAGCCATGGAATAATCTGTGCCAGGGCCCTCCACCCTCAATCCCTCTGCCAGCGTGGTGTTCCTGGCTCTCCCATGGGCAAAATCAGAGCCAGGGACACAGCACTGGGCATGTATCTGACCCCTGCCCTGTACCTCCAAACCCCCCATTACCCACTCAGGTGGTCACCCCAACATTGCCATGGCCAGGAATGATCCCTTTTATGTTATTTCATCCCTCAGGGACCACAAATCCCAACTCCAGCATGGCCTGACCCTCCCTGGGCACAGGCAATAATTCAAGCTGCCCTTCACTGCCCCATGGATGTGACCACAGCCTTGGCCTTGGCCCCAGGGCTCTGTGACCTTGCTGTGGTTCCGGCCAGGGCAGGACAGAGCCTGTGGCCACAAACCACAGGATTTCCTTGCTGAGCCAAGCCCCAGCCAGCTCTCTCCATCCCCATCCCTCACTCACCTCATGTTCTCCACGGAGCGTCCCCGCAAGGCGGCCAGGGGGGACAGCAAGGTGGCCAAGGCCACGATCCAGCAGTTGAAGAAGGCCACCTTGCAGAGGAACTGGATGTGGGGGCTGCACCTGTAGAGCAGCAGCGCTGCCAGGGGCAGGAGCAGCAGCCCCTGGAGCAGCAGCAGGTCCATGGTGCTGCCCCAGCTCAGCCCGGGCCAGGTGAATCAGGAGGATCCTGTGTGGGTGGCTGGGGCTGGCCCAGGGGAAGGCTCTCTGTGCATCTCATCCTGAGGATGGAGTGGCTCAGGTGGAAGCAGGATACCCACCCAGGGGTGGAGAGTGGCTGTGAGTCACACGGGGACCCTGAGTCACCTGAGGTGTCACTGCTGTCACCTCCTGGGCTATTGAAGACTCCAGGTCGGTGAGATCAGACATGCTGCTCACTGAACTCTTCCTGTCCTGGGTATCTGTCCTGTGTTGCCACATTTCCCTTCACAGAGAAAAGCAAGGCACCATTCTTCCCAAGGATTTCTGAGATTCACATTCTTTGAACCTCAGAGAAAGGGAAAACACAATTCTTACTTATCACTTGCTGTGCCTGTGTTTGTGCAAAAGTAGAATGCAATGTGGAGATTGTTTATCCAAAGTGATGATGGTTTGGGTTTCTTGGCTTATCAGAGCCAGGTGTGTAGTCTCACATTTCTCTTCACAGAGAAAAGCAAGGCACAATTCTCCCCAAGAATATTTCTGGGTTTCACATTCTTTGAACCTCAGAGAAAGGAAAACCAATTCTTATCACTTGCTGTGCTTGTGTTTGTGCAAAAGTAGAATGCAATATGGAGATTGTTTACCGACAGTGATGGTGTTTTGTTTCCTTGGCCTATTAGGGCCAGGTGTGTAGCCCCACATTTCTCTTCACAGAGAAAAGCAAGGCACAATTCGTCCCAAGAATATTCTTATCTCATTTGCTGTGCCTGTGTTTGTGCCAAAGTAGAACGCAATATGGAGAATTTTTTACCCAAAGTCATGGAGTTTTGTTTCCTTGGCCTGTCAGGGCCAGGTGTGTGTGTGTGTTGGACTGTTGGGTGACAGTCACGGGATTCTGTGCAGTGTGTGCAGGGTTGAGTGCTTGGCAGGTTCAGTTTAGATGTATAGAATAATATAAAGTAATTAATTAGCCTTCTGATATCCATGGAGTCAGACCCATTCTCTCTCCCTCACCAACATCAGAGTCACCTTTGATGTACAATAGTCCTGGCCAGGGGCTGCCAGCCCTGGGACAGGGAGGCTCAGCTGGTGGGGACAGCAGGAGCTGCTCTGGTCCATGCTGGGCACCCAAACCTCTCCCTGCAGAGCCTTGGATGTCTGGGACACATCTCCCACCTGGGAAGGCAGCAGGAACCCCTGCTCCCCATCCCCTGCTCAGTTTGGGCCGCAGGAGCCCCTGTGCCCTTCCCCTCCCAGTGCCCAGCTTGTGTCCCCAGGGTCCCACAGTGCCTGGGGACTGAGGTGGCTCTGTCACCCCCCTTTGCCAGCCCTGCAGGGGTGGCAGCCCTTGGCCCAGTTGGCAGCCAGGGGCCGTGTTGCATGAGGTGTTTTCAGGGGTGCAATTAGCACAGGCTGTAATTAACCTCTCCTCCTGCTCTGGTGCCTTGCAGGATCCAGGCCAGCCCCCTGGAAACTCCTAGAACCAAGTCCTGGTGACAGCAGGGACCAAATCCAGGTGACAGCAGGGACACTGGGCCGGTATCAGTCCCCAGCCCCTCTGGTCTATTCCCAAATCAGGAATCCCAGAATCCCAGGAGGGTTTGGGTGGGAAGGACCTCACAGCCCATCCAGTGCCATGTCAGGGACACCTGCCACCATCCCAGGTGGCTCCAAGACCATTCCCACCTGGCCTGGGACACCCGCAGGGCTGGGGAAGGGGGGACATCCCTGTCCTGCTGCCATCCCTGGGCTCAGCCCTGACCCAGCAGCAGCAAAATCCTCTTGTGCCTCCCCTTGTGCCTCTCTGGGGTCTGCCAGTCCCCCCAGGCACACCTGGGCACTGTCACATCTGTTGGGATCCCCCAGCCCCCTGCCCTTCCCTGGCAGGACCCACCCTCAGCCCAGCATCACTGCCCTGTCACTGTGATATTTTATCACAAAAAATCCCTTTTGCTAGAATCATTTCTCCTGGGAAGCTTCAGCTTCTCCATGTTTTGCTGCTCTGGAATGTGATTTGGAGAATTTTTTAGCCAGCATGTGAATTGATTTTAATTAATGGCCAATCACAGGTCCAGCTCTGGTCAGTCACAAGATTTTCATATTCATTCCTTTCTTCACAAGATTTTATTATTCATTCCTTGCTGGCCTTCTGATGTCTCCTTTCTTCTATTCTTTTAGCATAGTTTTAGCATAGCATTTTCTTTTAATGTAATATATATAATTAAATAATAAATCAGCCTTCTGAAACATGGAGTCAAGATTCTCATCTCTCCCCTCATCCTGGGGACCCTCAAACACCACCCCCGTTCCCTCCCACCCTGGAGGTGACAGAGCTGTCCCCAGGCTCTGGCCAGGCTGGAGGTGCCCCAGTTTGACCAGTAACCCCGGGGTTACGTCCAGCAGGGCTGTTGCAATGCCCATTGCTTCACCCTCCCATTCCTCTCATTATTCTCATGTTAAAGCAAAGATTGGGTCACATCCCGAGCCCACCCTTCCTGCCCTGCCCATGCCAGGTGACTCCTCACTCCTCCTCCCCATTCTGTGTCCCTGGGGGGGCCTTTGGGCACCATCTGCTCTCCCATCCATCCCAGCTGTGCTTCTGGATGCCTCCTTTAGTCCCTCCCTGTCACAGACATCTTTTATGGAAAAATCCTTTCCTTAGGATTGTTCCTCCTGAGAAGCTGGGAGGCCTCAGCAACAAAATGCAAACAATGGTTATCTGCTGCTGTGGAATGCAACAGGTGCATCTGTGATTAGTCTCATGTGGTTGTTTCTAATTAATGGCCAATCACAGTCAGCTGGCTCAGAGCCACAAGCCTTTGTTATTCATTCTTTCTTTTTCTATTCTTAGCCAGCCTTCTGATGAAATCTTTTCTTCTATTCTTTTAGTATAGTTTTAATATAATATATATCATAAAATAATAAATCAGCCTTCTGAAACATGGAGTCAGATCCTCGTCTCTTCCCTCATCCTGGGACCCCTGTGAACACGGTCACACCTCCCAGCTGGAGGAGCTGGACCCTCCTGCTGGAATCCACCTGATCCTCCTGCTCCACATCTGGGAGCTCCTCCAGGGGTCAGGCTGGGGAGGATCTGCCCATTGCAGAGCCCAGGGAAGGGACATCCTGCCTTCCACCGGGCAGGGCAGTCCAAGGAGGGGTTTAAGGTGCCTTTTCTGCATCCTCAGAGCTCCAGACCACCGGCTCTGAGGTCTCCTGCCAGGGAAAGGCCTGGAGCCCCCCAGGGCACAGCAAGGCTGGGGGGTGGCACGGGCAGGGGACAGCTCCCAGCACCCAAAAACCTCCTCTGCCCCTTCCTCCTGCTCCCGGGGATCTCAGGGGTCACTGAATTCTGGGGAACTCCAGGATTTCCCTCTCAGGCTGCTCTCCCCACCACAGTCCCCCCAAAAATCCAGCTCTGCCTCTGCTCAGCCAGGAGATCTCAGCCTGGAGCTCCAGCACAGCCCCAGCACCCCCAACCCCTAGAACTGACAGGAACCCCCAGACCTGACAGACCCCCAGCACCCCCTCACCCTGCCCAGACCTGACAGAACCCCCCAGACAAGACAGGAACCCTCTGACCTCACAAAGCCCCACAGCACACCCTCACCCCATAGACCTGACAGAACCCCCTGGACCTGGCAGACCCTCCCAGCACCCTCTCAGCCCCCCAGGCTCTGACAGAGCCCCCCAGACATGACAGAACCCCCCGGACCTGATATACCCCCAGCACCCCTCACCCTCCCAGGCTCTGACAGAACCTCCCAGCACCTGCTCAGCACCCCAGGCTCTGATTGACCCCCAAGCACCCCCTCACCCCCTAGACCTGACAGGAACCCCTAGACCGGACAGAGCCCCAGACCTGGCAGACCCCCCATCACCCCCTCACCCCCCAGACCTGGCAGAGCACCCCAGCACCTCCTCACACCCCCAGACCTCACAGAACCCCTAGAATGCCCTCAGCACTCCAGGCTCTGATAGACACCCCCAGAACTCCCCTCAGCACCCCCAGACCTGCCAGACCCCCCCCCCCCCCAGCATCCACTCACTCCCCCAGGTCTGACAGAACACCACAGACCTGACAGGAACCCCCGGCACCCCCTCACTCCCCCCCAGACCTTGACAGACCCCCCCAAGACCTCACAGACCCCCCAGAACTCCTCTCAGCATCCCCAGACCTGACAGGAACCCCCAGGCTCTGATAGACCCCCCCAAGACCTCACAGACCCCCTCAGACCCCCCAGCACCCCCTCACCCCATAGACCTGATAGAAACCCCCCAGACCTGACAGACTCCCCCAGCACCCCCTCAGCACCCCAGGCTCTGATAGATCCCCCCCAGAACTCCTCTCATCACCCCCAAACCTGGCAGACACCCCCCAAGACCCCCCAGACCTTGACAGACCCCCCCAGGCTCTGACACCCCCCCCAGCACCCCCTCACCCAATAGACCTGACAGACCCCCCCAGATCTCACAGATTCCCCTCCCCCAGCACCCCCTCACCCCCCAAGACATGACAGGAACCCCCAGACCTGATAGACCCCCAGCACCTCCTCATGCCCACAGATCTGACAGACGCCTCAGACCTGACAGACCCCCTCCAAGACCTCACAGAACCCCCCAGGGCTCCTTTCAGCCCCGCCAGGCCCTGCCAGACCACACCCCCCCCCCCCCCCCCCCAGCTCTGGGCACCCCCAGAGCTGAGGGAGCCCCTGCACCTGGGCACGGAGCCACCAGCCCATTACAGATTACACATGCAATTAATGTAATTACAGATGCTTAATTAGCGACAGCAGGGCGCTCTCTTAACAAAGCACAATAATGACAGGCGATGCTGTGCTGGGAGCTGGAGGGACAAATGGAGGTGGGGACCATCCTCTGTCCCACCCCCCGGGACAGCACGGCCTGGAGGGGACTGGGGCGACTCCGGGGCTGGGACAGGGCTGGGACAGCCCTGCCGGGGGGCTCAGAGGGGAAACCATGCCAAGACCCCAAAACCCCCAAACCCCAAAAGCGCGGGAATGGTGGAGCATCCATCCAGGATCTGCAGGGTCCAGGGAGGCAGAGCTCAGAGCCCCCTCTGCTCCTCCATGGTGTAAAACTCTGTGGGGTGGGATGGGATGGGATGGGATGGGATGGGATGGGATGGGATGGGATGGGATGGGATGGGATGGGATCCATAGGATGGGATCGGATGGGATCAATGGGATGGGATGGGATCCATGGGATGGGACAGGATAATGGGATGGGACATTATTGGAATGGGATGGGATCCATAGGATGGGACATTATTGGGATGGGATGATGGGATGGGATAATGGGATGGGATAGGACACTATTGGGATGGGGTCCATAGGATGGGATGGGACATTATTGGGATGGGATGAGACATTATTGAGATGGGATGGGATAATGGGATGGGACATTATTGGGATGGGATTATGGGATGAGACATTATTGGGATGGGATGGAACAATGGGATGGGATAATGGGACATTATTGGGATGGGATGGGATAATCAAATGGGACATTATTGGGATGGGATGGGACATTATTGGGATGGGATGGGACATTATTGGGATGGGATGGGATTATGGGATGAGACATTATTTGCATGGGACATTATTGGGATGAGACATTATTGGATGGAATGGGATGGGATAATGGGATGGGACATTATTGGGATAGGACATTATTGAGGTGGGATGGGATTTGATGGGATGGGATAATGGGTGGGATGGGATCCAAGGGATCCATGAGATGGGATGGGGTAATGGGATGGGATGGGATGGGATGGGATGGGAAAGGAGAGGACGTTATTGGGATGGGATGGGATGGGATAATGGCATGGGACATTATTGGGATGGGATAATGGGGTGGGATGGGACATTATTGGGATGGGACAGGATGGGACAGCATGGAATGGAGACAGGCAGCAGGGAAGCTCAGCCTGGGGTGACAGAAGCCTGAGGGACAGCTGCCCTGTGGGGACCATGGGGACAGTGTCAGTGTCGCCGGGGTGTCCTTACCCTCTGCTGGGGACACACCAGGTCCCACGGTGCCGGTGGCACTGGGGGGCGGTGGAGGGGGCACAGCTCTGCCAGAGAGGAGCAGGGACAGCTCAGTGACCATGGATGGTGTCCCTGGAGGCCCTGCCACACCAGGATGGCACCGAACCCCTGGCACTCACCCCCCTTCCTCGGGTGAGGAGCGCAGGAACCGCACGGGGGGCGGGCGGGGAAGGGTCCAGGGCAGGTAGTGATGGTGGAAAACCACGGCCTCCTCTTCCTCCTCCTCCTCACCCTGTGAAAGCCCCGCCAGCGCCTGGGGAGGGGGACAGAGGCAGGGCTGGGCTGGGGCTCCCAAAGCACCGCTGGCCGGTGTGGTAAATAGGTATGATTGAAACAGCAATCAATATTGATGCAGCAATCAGTATTTGGAAATAATAATAAAACAGTTAAAAGGTGTAATGCCAAGAAAGAAAGGGAGAGGAAGAGTTCCACTCCCCCTTTTCCTGAAGATGTTCAAGGCAGGAAAACCCAAGAGATAACAGTTACTAAAAATTAACAGAAAGAAGGGAAAATCTGGTTGGGTCCCAGGAAAATGCCAGCTATAAGAGATTTATTGCTTTGATGCTTAAATATAATATCATGTTAGTCTTGGCTTACATTATACTGGCTTGGTGCACATTTGTGACCCAAAGGTGAATTAAAGGACATCGAGGAAGAGGAGAGGCCTTCATCAAAAACGACCCCCAAAGACTTGTGTGACCACCAAACCGAGTGGTGGCGCATGCGTGGTAAAGGTGGCGATGAGGGCAGAGGTAGAAGCGTGATGAATCGAAAATGGGAAGAGATGGCATTGACACATGGCATAAAAGGGAGGAATCTTCACTTGGGAAGCTTGTACGTGATGTGGCACGGGTCCCAGAACCCTGCACTCTGTACCCCGCGGTTATCTTTTGCTTATGTGCTATTATTGGAACCAAATTATCACTTATTTTTAATTGAATTATATTGTCAATATTTCAAGTGTATCCAATTTTATATATTTTCTAAACTATTTAATTAAAATTGCTGCTACCTCTAATATTATTTTGCCGCAGACATCTTTTTATGAAAATCTTTTTCTTAGGATTTTTCTTCCTGAGAAGCTGAGAGGCTTCAGGAACAAAATGTAAACAATGGTTATCTGCTGCTGTGGAATGCAACAGGTGCATCTGTGATTGGCCCATCTTGAATGTTTAGAATTAATGGCCAACCACAGCCCAGTTAGCTTGGACTCTCTGTCCGAGATGCAAACCTTTATTATTCATTCCTTTCTATTCTTAGCTTAGCTAGCCTTCTGAGATGAAATTTTTCCTTCTATTCTTTTTAGTATAGTTTTAGTGTAACGTATATCATACAATAATAAATCAAGCCTTCTGAACATGGAGTCAACATTCTCATCTCTTCCCTCACCTGAAAACCTCTGTGAACACTGTCACATTATTTGGTTTTTTAAATGATGGAATAATTGGGCAAACATAACACCGGGATCGCACCCGGCGGCTCCTGCTGGCTGGGCTCGGTTCCAACAAAGCCCCAGGGGGACACGGGGGGTGGCAGCCCCACAGATGGGACCAAAACCCCATGGGAAGAGCCCTTTGATCTGCTGAGAGCCATTTGGGCAGGGTCCAGTCCTGGCCAGCCCAGCCCTGGTGGCACTGGGAGGGCAGGGCTGGGTGCCAGGAGGTGCCAGCTGGCAGCGAGCTCAGCAGCTGCCACAGCCCAGCCCTGCCCCAAAAGCTGCATTGTTCTCCCCGAGGAGATGAAATGTTGTGGTTTGAGATGGATTTTTAAATGGCAGCCCCTGCAGAGCTCTTGATGGGTTGGGCTGTGTTTCCAGAGGGTCCCAGCTGGGCAGAGCCTCTGCCCAAGCCTGGCTGCTGTCTGAGCTGTCAGAGCTGGGCTCCAAACAAAGCCCCAAAACCCCAAAGGGCTGCTCTGATCTGGGCTGGGACCACCCAGGTGCTGCCCTCACAGGGTCCCAAAGCAGGACGTGGGACCCTGAACAGCCCTGGGGTCTCTCTGCTTCCTCTTTGTTCCCTCTGCCCCCTCTTTGGTCCTTTTCCCCCTCTTTGGTCCCTCTGCCCCATCTTTGGTCTCTCTGCCCTCTCCTTGCTCCCTTTCCCCCTCTTTGGTCCCTTTGCCCCCTCCTTGGTCCGTTTCCCCCTCTTTGGTCCCTCTGCCCCCTCCTTGGTCCTTCTGCCCCCTCTTTGCTCCCTTTTCCCCATTTTTGCTTCCTTTGCCTCCTCTTTGTCCCCTCTGCCCCATCTTTGGTCCCTCTACCCCTTCTTTGGTCCCTTTGGCCCCTCTTTGGTCCCTCTGTCCTCTCCTTGGTCCCTCTGCCCCAAATTGGTTTCTTTGCCTCCTCCTTGATCCCTTTTCCTCTTTTTGGTCCCTCTGTCCCCTCTTTGGTCCCTCTGCCCCCTCTTTGCTCCCTCTGCCCCCTCTTTGCTCCCTCTACCCCATCTTTAGTCCCTTTGCCCCCTCTTTGTTCCCTCTGCCCCCTGAGCCTCACCTGGGCTGGGGCTGTTCCTGCCCCGAGGGGCATCAGAGCTGCCATGGCCAGGCCGTGCATCAGCAGCTGGTGCATTTGGGAGCCTTGGATCAGCATCAGCTCCATCAAACCTGCCCGAGGATGGGAGATTGTGCATCAGAGAGGGAGTAGAGGGAGCAGGGCCTGGGATGAGTGCCCGGGATGGGGCGGCCCCAGGCTCCTCCCTGTTCCCAAGCAGTGGGAGCACAGCCAGCCTTCCCCCACCCCGCTTTGGAAGCCTCATGTGGTGTTTAAAAATTATTTTGCTTGGCTAAAGCTTGAAAATTGCCATATTTGAGGCTTTTCTTCCTTGCTGGCTCACAAGGGAGAGCTGAGCAGGGACAGCAGGGACAGGGGCTTTGGTCAGTGGTTAATGGGACTGGAGGCTCCAGAGTTTTCTCCCATTCTGGGCAGAGTTTCTGCAGCCCTGGCAGTGCCGAGGGCCTTGGGGAGCAGAGCACCAGGTTCAGAGCATGCCAGGCTCAGCCCTGCTCTGGGCATGAGGGGCAGAGTTGGGGAAGATGGAACAGGAAAGCCTTACAAATATGATTGCCTGGCAAAAGATTTTGAGAATATGGAAACTATAAGCAAGATTGAAATGAAAGCAAGCTTTGAGACACCTCAGTTACTGAACAACTGGAAAACAATTGTGTGACCAGCTGAAGGTAATCCCCTTTTCATGGAACAACACCCTCTGCTTGCAGACAGGCCCAAGGGTCAGAGCAGACCCTACAACTTGGCAGAAGGGGCCCAAAGAGGAGTTTGTAGGGTTTAAAAGGTAACACAGTATGGTAATGTAAGGATTCTTACAGGCTGTATGGAAATGCTGTAGAATTTGCATCTTGTACTAGATTGGTTAGTGAGAATCAGAATATTCAACACAGAAGAAGATTTATTGTATTGGAATGGGAACCTCGCTCTCTTAGCTCTTGCCGTTTACGCTCTTACCCTTTTACTCTCTCACCCTCTCATCCTCTCTCCCCCTCTCTTCTC
Organism: Zonotrichia leucophrys gambelii; assembly: GCF_028769735.1. Classification (NCBI taxonomy): domain Eukaryota; kingdom Metazoa; phylum Chordata; class Aves; order Passeriformes; family Passerellidae; genus Zonotrichia; species Zonotrichia leucophrys. The sequence goes on from NC_088196.1 coordinate 1,013,396, forward strand.
TCAGCCTGCTCTGAGCTGTGGCTGCAGCTCCCAGCAGGGCCCTGCACCCAGGCCCTTTGCAATAAACCCCAAATTCCACAGCCTGGCTGCAGAGATCTCTCATCTCTGTCCATCCTGACCATCCTACCCCTGATGCTCTTACAGGACAGGAGCTGGGGGTGAGCCCAGGACTCCAATCCCCACTCCTGGGATCCAGGAGGAGCAGGGTGGGGATGCTCAGTGCCCCCTCAGCTCCTGCCTGCTACCTGTCCCCTTGGCTGGAGGCCACATTGAGGGTGTGAGGCTGCTGAGGCCTATCCACACGGAGAAAGCCCCAAATCTGCCTCTGTACCCCAGAAAAACACCTCCATTTTCTGCAACTGTGAAATTCCCATGGAAAATTCTTATAAACCTGCTGGAAACCCCTGAGATCCTGCTGGCTTCATCTACCCTGAGCAGCTGTGGCTGCCCCTGGATCCCTGGCAGTGCCCAAGGCCAGGTCTTGGAGCACCCTGGGGCAGTGGATGTCCCTGCCATGGCAGGGGTGAAACTGGACAGGCTTTGAGGTCCCTTCCAGTCCAAACTATTCTGGATTCTCTGGAGTAAAAAAGGGTTTGGACCACCCCATAAGGGCTCCAGAGGTGCCAGGCTGGCTCCCAGGACACAGGAGGTGGCTGTCCCTGCAGGCAGGAGCACCCCAGCACCTCTGCTGGACAGGTAGTACCCCAGGGACTGAACTGGGGTGGGACACGGGGTGGTGGCAGCTCTGGGTGGGTGCATCCATCACACCGGGGTCAGCCTGGCTCCATTTGCTTCCACCCTGATTTGCAACATCCTTTTCCCTCCGATTTTTAAGGATTTCCTCGGATTTTTAAGGCTTTCCTTGGATTTTTAAGGACAGTTCCATCTTCCCCCCTCTCCATAGCACAAGGTGACTCTGCCTGTGGTATGTCCCCAGTGATGACAGCTCTTTGTCCCTGATGTCCCCATTGACCACAGCCCCTGTCCCTGCTGTCCCTGCTGTCCCCAGCCCTGTCCCTGCTGTCCCTGCTGTCACCACAGCCCCTGTCCCTGCTGCCAGCCCCGGTGGGTGAAGCCCCTCCAGGCAGGGGCACAGCCCAGGGTTCCAGCCCCTCTTAATCCCACCCTGCAGTTCCAGCAGCCTGTCTGTCACACCCCGGAGTTCCCTGGGGATGGATGGATGCCAGCAGGAAATGGGGATTTTGAGAACAAAAACAACTGAATTTTGAAAACCCCCAAAAACAACAAACAAACAAACAAACAAACAAACAAACAAACAAACAAACAAAAACACACCACCAAAAAAACCCACAACAAAACCAAAAAAACAACAGCAACAACAAAAAAGACCAGAAAAAAACAAACCGAACCAAACAAAAAAAAACCAACAAAAACCAAACAAACAAAAAACCCCAGAAAACACCCAAAAACCCCCAAAAACAACGAAAAACACAACAAAAACAAAAACCCCACAACAAAAAACAAACAGAAAAAAACTCAAAAAACCACAAAAAACCACCAAAAATCAAGCAAAAGAAAAACTCACACAAACAAGCAAAAACAACCAAAACCACCTCAGAAAACAACAACAACAAAAAAACCATAAACAAACAAAAAACCCACAAAAAAAAACCAAAACCACAAAAAAACTAGGAAAAAACAAAACAAAACAAAAAACCCCCACAGAAACCACAAAAAACTCCAAAACAAAAAAAAAAAATCAACAAAAAACCCTCCCCCCCCAAAAAAAAAAATCAGCAGAACAACCAAAAAACCCCCAAAACCTAAAAACTGTTCCCCGGGAGCATCTTGGAGCCGAGTGGATAAAAGCCCCAAAATTCTCAGTCCGTGGGGCTGAACGCCCACCCAAGGAGCCAGGGATGGATGGGCACGGCTGCGTGCGGCTCTGCCCGCTGCTCTCCCCTGGGAAGGGCCGGGATCTGGGATCTGGGATCTGGGATCTGGAGAGACTGAACCCGGCCCGGTTCGGCTCTGCCCTCCCCGGTTCTGCCCCCACGAACCCGGCCCGGTTGGGCTCTGCCCTGCCCGGTTCTGTCCCCACGAACCTGGCCGGGCGGGCGGGGGTCCCGCGGGGGCGGCTCCGGGCCCGGGCAGCTGCTGCAGGATCAGCACCGGGCACCAGGAATGCTCCGGGAACGCTCCGGGGGCCGATCCCGGGGCGCGGGGCTGCGAGGGAGGAGAGGAGGGAACACAGGGATTGTGAATTCAAGGGTTAATGCGGAGTCCTGGCAGCGGGACACGGGGGACAAGGGGGACATGGCTGGGGACAGGCGGGATCGGGACAGTGATGGGGGCCTGGACAGAGGGGAGACAGAAGGTGTGCAGGAGACAGGGTGGGGACAGGGGACTGGGGGACAGGACAGAGGAAACTGTGATGGTGGCAGGACAGGGGGAACAGGGATGGGGACAGGACAGCAGGGACAGAGGGGGCAGTACAGAGGGGACAGGGGTGGCAGGACAGGGGGAACTGGAGATGGAGGCAGGACAGGGCTGGTGGCAGGACAGAGAGGACGGGAGTGGTGGCGGGACAGAGGGGACATGGCTGGGAGCAGGCGGGATCGGGACAGGGCTGGTGGCAAGACAGGGGGGACGGGGCGGTGGCGGGACAGGGGGGACAGGACGGAGGGGACAGGGATGGGGGCAGGACAGAGGTGGTGGCAGGACGAAGGACATGGTGGCGGCAGGACAGAGAGGACGAGGCTTGGGGTGGGACAAAGGGGACTGGGATGGTGGCAGGACAGAGGGGACAGAGCTAGTGGCAGGACCGGGGGGACTGGGGTGGCGGCAGGATGGAAGGGACATGGGTGGCAGGACAGAGGGGACAGGGCTGGTGGCGGGAGGAGCGGGTGGCCCGGGGGAGCAGGACAGGGGCCCTGGAGATGGGAATTCGCTCTCCCCTGTTTTTCCAGGGACAGCGCCCTCCCACCTTGGGTCACTCCCAGACCCGCAGTGTCCCCACCCCTGGGGACAGGATCCGGGCACCTTTCGGGGTCTGCAGGGCGCTTGCAAAGCCCGGAGCCCACCCAAAGCCCCGAGCCCACCCAAAGCCCCTCTCCCAGCCCCTCTCCACCCCTATCCCATCAATCCCGAGGCAGGAGCGCTCCGGGCTCACCCCAAGGACGGGGGTCCCTGCCCGGGGGTGCCCCCAGAGCCCGCGGGGGCCCCGGGCCGCTCCCCGCTCCATGGCTCGGGATCGTCTCCAGGGCTCCGGGCAAACAAACCCGGCCCGGGGAGGCTCGGCCGTGCCAGGAATGTCCCGGGCGGCTCCTCCCGGCGGGAAATGCCCGGGAAAGGCCCTGGGGACACCAGCCCTGGCTGAGACTGCGTCCCCACGGGCTTGGCCTGTCCCCGAGTGTGACAGCGATCACAGGGGTGCCAGCATGAAGAGACGAGGATCTGACTCCATGTTTCCGAAGGCTTGATCTATTATTTTATGATATATATTATATTAAAACTATACTAACACAACAGAAGAAATTATTTCATCAGAAGGCTGGCTAAGGATAGAATAATAAGGAATGATAACAAAGGCTTGTGACTGACCGAGGCAGTCCGGACAGCTGGGCTGTGATTGGCCATTAATTAGAAACAACTGTGAAAAATGCATGTATTTTATGATTGTCTTTTCACAAATATTCAAATGAATATTATATGTATCGTGTTAGAAAGTAATGCTGTATTAATTCTCTTAAGTACTGTGTTAAATATAGTTTTAGGTTATAAAAATTGTTAAAATAGAAACTATGCTATGTGAGATACCTTTTTTAAAGACAGGATTCCCAGCGAGACAGCAGCCACAGGACACCTGAATCTTTCAGAGAAAAGGTATTTATTGCTCCATTATCAGAAGAAACGAACTTCTTCCCCCCTCAAAGGCGCTGTTAGGATTCGGAGGAAGAAGTTGACACTGACCAGACAGAATCCTGTGTTTGAATGGAATTTATGCATCATGTATGAAATGTATGAATATGCAACAGACTGTTGCTTTTAAGGGTTAATCCTTTGTTAACGGGTGTCCTTTTTCGGGCTCCTGCTGCCCAGAAAAAGGTACCCAGAAGTCCATAACTCTTTGTATTTATTGTCTCATATTGTCCTAATTCAAATTGTCCAAATTGTTATTGCCCTAATTGTGTTACTATTTTCATAACCATTTTATTACTATTAAACTTATAAAATTTTAAAAACAAGTGATTGGCATTTTCCACATTATTTTATGGTATAGATTCTATTAAAACTGTACTAAAGCATAGAACAGATGCTGGGGAACACATCTCTCCCAAAACTCTCATTCTGCCCCAGAACAGCACTGGAGACCCCCCCAAATTCCCCCTCCAGCCCCCAAATCCCACCTCCAGCCCCCAAATCCCCTTCTCCCCCCGAGCCCGGCTGCCTCAGCCCCTCCCTTGGCTCCAGTCCGGGCTATTTTCTGCTTGACTGAGTTTTTCTCTCTGTTCCTGATTTTCCCGACCCCCTCTGGATTGCTTTTCTGCCTTTTGTTAGAATCCTAAATTCCCATTATTTGCCCATTTAATTACCGTGCTACTTCCTGCCCGTTTTGGCAGAGCCGGGCTGGGCTGATCCCGATCTATCTCCCCTGAGGAGGGGCTCAAACACCGGGATGGGGGTGAGGAGTGCCAGGGAGCCTCGTGCCAGGGACAGGAGGGGTGACAGGGACCTGCTCGGGATGTCCTCAGCACCCCAGGGCAGCCTGAGCCCTCTGGGGAGACATTGCAGACAGAGAGGAGGAGGAGGAGGAGGAGGAGGAGGAGGAGAAGGAGAAGGAGAAGGAGAAGGAGAAGGAGAAGGAGAAGGAGAAGGAGAAGGAGAAAAAAGGAGGAGGGGAGGGAATTTGGGAAGTTTTCTGCAATGGGATCAGAGGGATCCCCTGCAATGGGATCAGAGGGATCCCCTGCAATGGGATCAGAGGAATCACCTTGAATGGGATCAGTGGGATTTCCTGCAATGGGATCAGAGTATCCCCTGCAATGGGATCAGAGAGATCCTCTGCAATGGGATCAGGGAGATCCAGCCCCTCTCTGGTCATCACCAGCTCTGGCAGCACAGCAGGACAGAGGCGGGCAGGGCATGGGGGCGGCTCAGGCCGGGAGCACCGGGAGGGGAGGGGAGGAACCGAGCCCTGAGCTGCCCTGGAGGTGACAGCACATCCCTGCTGCCGCTTCCCTTCCCGGACACCGAGAGATTCCCAGAGTGAGCAAACCCCGGCAGGATCAGCCTCGCCCGAGCCTCGGGGGAGATGAGGAAATGCTGTGGCTGCGGCACCGCATTCCCCGAGCTGCTGCTGCCTCCCAGGGGCTCCCAAAAGCAGCCCAGAGCAGATTGTCACTGCACACTGGGACAAACCCTGGCAGAGAGGGAGCTGCTGTCCCCTGGACTGCCCACCATCACTGTCACACTCAGGGCACACCGCTGGGGAAGCTCTCTGCGTCCGGAGCCGTCAGTGGGTTTAAGCTCCTGTCCTGGTTTTACATGAGAGTAATAAAATGGTTATAAAATAGCAATATAATTAGAGTAATAAAAATGTGGACAATTTGGGTGTGGACAATATGAGACAATAAAGACGAAGAGTTACAGACAGTCCAGGTACCTCTTTCTGGGCAGCATAAGCCCAAAAAAGGACACCCATTAACAAAGGATTAACCCTTTAAAGCAACAGCCTGTTGCATATTTATGAACTATAATTATTTTGAACTATAACCACAAAAATCCAGTTTCCCTTCCCAGGAGGTCTCACGCTGCCACTGCTTTGATCGTCATCGTCCCCAAGCTGTCACCAGCCTCCTCTTCCTCGGAATTCCTCTTCCCAGATTTATCTCCTTCCATAGAGGAAAAGCCCACAAGATGCAGCTGGCAGGGGCGGGGAGGCAGCTGGCACTGGCACATCCCGGTGGGATGGAGGCGGCACAGTCGGCGATCCCAGCCCTCCCTCAATGAGCGTTTGTCACCTGCAGGAAGAGCCCTGTCAGTGACTTCCTTTGATTTGGAGACGCCTGAGTCACCCCGAACTGGCGGCAGGATCGATGGGAACGCCCGGGCCAGCCTCTGGGGGCATTCCCAGGGTACCGGCGGGGACACAAGGACCGGTCCCGCCACCGGGCCGTGCTGCCACCCCGCAGCCATGTGCCCGAGGCAAATCCTCCTTCCCTTCCCTTCCCTTCCCTTCCCTTCCCTTCCCTTCCCTTCCCTTCCCTTCCCTTCCCTTCCCTTCCCTTCCCTTCCCTTCCCTTCCCTTCCCTTCCCTTCCCTTCCCTTCCCTTCCTTCCTTCCCTTCCCTTCCCTTCCCTTCCCTTCCTTCCCTTCCCTTCCCTTCCCTTCCCTTCCCTTCCCTTCCCTTCCCTTCCCTTCCCTTCCCTTTTTTCTGTCCCCTCTGCTCATCACCACTGTCACTGTCACCAGACACGGCCGCCCCAAATGGGACCCTAAAAGTCTCCCCAAAATTGGTGATGGGACACCCAGAGACTCCCCCAAAACTGGGAATGGGACCTCTAAACATGTCCCCCTAATATTGGGGATGGAGCTCCCAGGAAACCCCCCAAAGTCTCCCCAAAACTGGGCATGGGAGCCACGGACACTCCCCCAAGGGTATGGGGAATGGGACTCCCAAAAACGTCCCCTAATATTGAGGATGGGATTCAAAAATCTCCAAAAAGTCTCCCCAAAATTGAGGATGGGACCCACAGAGACACCCCCCACAACATCAGGGATGGGTCCCCTAAAGTCTCCCCTAAAATTTGGGCGGGAACTCCAGGAATCCACAAAAATTTCCCCAAAAATGGGGTTTGGAACCAGAGAAATTTCCTCATAATCTCCCCAAAACTGAGCGGGGACCCGAAAGTCTCCTCAAAACTGGGTACAGCACCCCTAAATTCTCCTCAGAATTGGGGCTCCCATTACTAAAATAATTAAAATTGTGACTTTTGAGTCAAAATTCTCCTTGCTGAGGGGGCTGGGACTTTCCAGCAGAGAGAATTCTATACATGGATTTATTTTACATATTCCCAATACATATTTATATGGATTTTATCCATATTTATATATTTACAGATGCAGAATTTTTTTTTTCCTGTAAGAACGGCCCAGGTGATGCTTGGGGCCAGCAGAGCCACCCTGGGGACAGCAGAGCCATCCTGGGCCACTGGGACCACCTTGGGGACAGCAGAGACACCTTGGGGACAGGGCTGGAGGGACCGTCCCTGTCCCCGCCAAGGGATGTGACCTTCGCACCCCCCACCCCATTCCCGCAGCCTTTCTCCAGATGTTTTCCAGCTGTTCTCCATCCCGGCGGCCCCGAGGGGCCGGGAGGGGCTCGGTGTCCCCCTGGGGGTCCCGAGGTGCCGGGGGGGCAGCGCCAGCCCGGGGTCCCTCCCGAGCTGCTCCATCCACGCCGGCGGAGGGAGGAGCCTCCGCATCCCCGAGCGGTGACACCGAGCCCGGCGGAGAGACGGCGACAGGGACAGCACGGCGGGGACAGGGGCAGAGAACGATCCTGCGGGACACAGGACAGGACACAGCAGAGGGCAGGGAGGTGCAGGGGCATTCCCCGAGCCCCGGGCCGTGAAGGAGCAGCCGGGCTGCCCCCAGACCCTCCTCGGGGACAGAGACGGGACCCCGCTGCCTCAGCCATGGGGGGACCCTGGCAGACACCCCGGCCCCGCTCGCTGCTGCTGCTGCTGCTCCTGCCCACGCTCCAGGTGAGCGACCCTGGGGACAGGATGGGGGGCACCGGGAGGCCCCCATGCCAGACACCTGTGGGGTTGGGAGCAGCGAGGGGTCCTCCTGCCCCGGGTGGGGGTGCCCATCTCATTATCCCATCCCATTATCCCATCCCATCCCCATCTCTCATGCTCCAGACCTGGGGGATGCCCTGCCAGCCCCTCTTTGGGACTTTCTCACAGCTCCCGGGGACAATGTGGTGACAAAGGTGCTGCTGGGACCCAGGGCAAAGGTCCCGAGGGTTCAGGTCCCAGGGATGATCCCTTGGGAACGGGTCCTCCACCCCACACCACACAGAGCATCCCCAGCACAGGGGTTGGGTGCAGGGGGTGCAGGGGACAGGGACAGCCACGGGTGACCCCCAGGACAGGGCCATGGGCATGACTGGCACCAAATCCCGGTGAAAATGGGGGCACTGGGGCTGTTGTGCTGCCAGAGGGAGAGAAACAGCGCTGGGGTGGTCAGGCTGTGCTGGGGAAAGGGGAGGGAGGGGAAGGGAAAAAAGGGCAAAAAGGGGAAAAAGGGGGTAAAAGGGGAAAAGGGGGGGAAAAGGGGGGAAAAGGGAAAAAAGAGGAAAAAAGAGGAAAAAAGAGGAAAAAAGAGGAAAAAAGAGGAAAAAGAGAAAAAAGAGAAAAAAGGGGAAAGGGAAAAAGGGAAAGGGAAAAAAGGGAAAACGAAAAAGGGAAAGGAAAAAGGGAAAAGAAAAAAAAGAGAAAAGGAAGAAAGAGAAAACTAAAAAAAAGAAAAGGAAAAAAAGGAAAAGGAAAAGGGAAAAAGAAAAAGGGAAAAAGAAAAAAGGGAAAGGGGAAAGGGGAAAGGGGAAAGGGGAAAGGGGAAGGCGAGGGAAAGAGGAAAAAGGGAAAAAGAAAAAGGAAAAAAAGGGAAAGGGAAAAAAGGGAAAATGAAAAAGGAAAAAAAGGGAAATGGAAAAAAGAGAAAAGGAAGAAATTGAAAAGGAAAAAAGAAAAGAAAAAAGGAAAAAGGAAAAAAGGGAAAAGGGAAAAGGAAAAGGGAAAGGGAAAGGGAAAGGGAAAGGGAAAGGGAAAGGGAAAGGGAAAGGGAAAAAAGGGAAAATGAAAAAAGGGGAAGGGGAAAAAGGGAAAAGGGAAGGGGAAGGGGAAGGGCAAGGGGAAGGGCAAGGGGAAGGGCAAGGGGAAGGGAAGCTGGGCTGTGGGAGCACTGAGGGCTTGCAGGGTTTTAGAGGCTGATGGCATCAGGCTCCTTCCAGTGGGGAAACTGAGGCACAGCAGGAATTCCCTGCCCTGCAGGGAGCTCGGAAGAGAGCCCTGCACATTCCCTGCTCCTGCTCCTGGCCCTGCTGCCATAAATAACAAACCAAACCCAGCAGCTCTGCAGCCCAAGAGGGGTGAGAGAAACCCCCTGCCCCATCCATGCCCCCATCACTGGCAGGATGGAGGAGGAGCAGAATTCCTGGGCCTTCCCAGTACTGTGCCCAGAGTCATCTCCAAAACGCCTTTTCCAGGCTGAAATTCCCTTGAAATCTCGTGTTCAGCAGGAAAAGGACACAAAATCTCCTGGGGGAGGTGAGGAGACCCTGAGGAGCGGCTGCATGGCCAAGACAGGGCAGGGCTCAGCCAGGGGATGCTCCAAGGTGCCACATTCCCTGTGTTGGGAAGCTCAGGGATCCGCCCTCATCCCTCTTACAGAAACATCTCTGTTTCTGCAGCTCCTACACCTCTGGCCTCTCACTGAAACAATCAGCAACACAAACCCAGGTGCACCAGATCCCTGTTCCAGACAGCCCTGAACCTGCTGGGATGCTTGGGAATGGGCAGGGATGTGGGAATGGGCATGGAGGGATACATGGGAATGGACATGGTCACTTGGGCATGGGCAGGGATGTGTGGGAATGGCACAAACACCAGGGAATGGGCACAATTCCATTACTCCAATTCCACAATTCCACTACTCCAATTCCACAATTCCAGGGCAGCGGGGGACTGGGATGGGTTTGTGGTCCCTTCCAACCCAAATCCATGATTCCATTTCTATAATTCCATTACTCCAATTCCACAATTCCATGACTCCAATTCCCCAAATCCATGGCAGGTGGAGACCGGGATCAGTGTGTATGAGTGTGTGGTCCCCTCCAACCCAATTCCATTATTCCATTTCTACAATTCCATGACTCCAATTCTAGAATTCCATGACTCCAATTCCATAATTCCATGTCAGGTGGAGACTGGGATGTGTTTGTGGTCCCATCCACCCCAACTCCACGATTCCCTTTCTGTAATTCCATGACTCCAACTCCACAATTCCATTACTCCAATTCCACAATTCCATGCTTCTATTTCCACAATTCCATTACTCCAATTCCACAGTTCCAGGGCAGGTGGGGACTGGGATGGGTTTGTGGTCCCTTCCACCCCAACTCCATTATTTCATTTCTACAATTCCATGATTCCATTTCTACAATTCCATGGCTCCAATTCCACAATTCCACGGTTCTCCTGCCTGCCCTTTCCCCTCTCCAAGGTGCAGGGGACTCATCCCGACTGCTCCATCGTGCTCCACTTCCAGCAGCTGGAGGAGGAATGTCTGCAGAGGATCCGGAGTGAGAGCCCCAGCCCGGGGCAGGCAGGGCAGGGTGAGCCTGGATCAGCTCCCTGGGAGCAGGGGGGAATCCTGAGGGGTGTCTGGACAGTGACCATGGGAGGGGATTGCAGAGCGCGCATGGGTTTGGGATTTCCAGGGAGATGGAGAACAGCACTAAGGAAAGGTCAAGGAGAACCCCTGGAGAGCCCCAGAAATGCTGCTGGGATGGGATAGAGGGGATTGGGGGATGCAAACAACAGCCAGAACTCAACCCTGGTGGGTTTAGGGAATCCTGGAGTGGTTGGGATTGGGAGGGACCTCAAAGCCCACCCAGTGCCACCTCTGCCATGGCAGGGACACCTTCCACTGTCCCAGGCTGCTCCAAGCCCTGCCCAGCCTGGCCTTGGGCACTGCCAGGGATCCAGGGGCAGCCCCAGCTGCTCTGGGAAATCCATCCCAGCCCCTTCATGATTCCATTTCCCAATTCCCAATATCCCATCCAGCCCTGCCCTCTGGCAGTGGGAGCCATTCCCTGGGTCCTGTCCCTCCATCCCTTGTTCCCAGTCCCTCCCCAGCTGTCCTGGAGCCCCTTCAGGCCCTGCCAGGGGCTCTGAGCTCTCCCTGGAGCCTCCTCACGCCCCCAGGAAGGGATTAATGGAATTTGGCAGTGCTGGATTGGTCCCTGCCCCTGGCAGAGTCCCCTCCATTCCCCTGCACCAATGCCAGGCCTGTGGCCACCAGCACCGGGGTCACTCCTTGGTGTCACCACCTCACATCTGCTCCCCTTCCTAATTCAGTACATTTTACTGCCAAACATTTTTTTGAGTGACTCAGTTTTCCCATATCTGGGGTTTTAAATGAATTAACTGGTTGAAAAACCAATTTTCAAGTGCTGCTTTTGGACATCCTTTTTTAAAATTGCATCTCAGTTTCCATCCAAAAGTGGAATGGCCCAAATCCCAGGCAAAAAATTGTCACCTGGAGAATAAGGGATGCATAATTCCAGGGGTTTCATCTCATAGCAGTGGAAAAATTAAGCACTAAATGCATATGAAGGTGCATAATTGCTTAAGTAACTCTGCAGAGATGTCATTTATCCTTCAGCTTAGCAGGGAAAAGCCAAATTGATTGGAAAAGGTCCATTTTGCAACCTGAACTGTGCCAGCCAAGGGGAAGGAACCTCACTGCAGGAAAATATCCGAGATGTGGGAATGCATAATTAATATCTGGGTTTAATCCTGGGGCTCCTGCTGCCCCTGTCCACCTTAGCTGCATCCATCCCTTTCCCTGTTTGCACCAGTGTGGGGAGCCTGACTCCAGGACAGGCTCAGATCCCATGGATGGGGAGGGAGGGCCCTGGGATCTCCTTATTCCTTATTCCTTATTCCTCATTCCATGTTCCTTATTCCTCATTCCTTACTCCTCATTCCTTATTCCCAATTCCCAATCTCCCATCCATCCCTGCCCTCTGGCAGTGGGAGCCATTCCCTGGGTCCTGTCCCTCCATCCCTTGTCCCCAGTCCCTCTCCAGCTCTCCTGGAGCCCCTTCAGGCCCTGCAAGGGGCTCTGAGCTCTCCCTGGAGCTTCTCCTCTCCAGGTGAGCACCCCCAGCTCTCCCAGCCTTTCCTCTTCCATCTCTTCCATTTCTTGCACCATATCCATGGTATCCTCTGGACTATGGGGGCTAAAATTTCAGAGGAGGCCCTGGAGAGGCTCCAAAGGCTCCTCTGGATCCAGGCTGGGAGAGCTGGGGGTGCTCACCTGGAGAGGAGAAGTTCCAGGGAGAGCTCAGAGCCCCTAAAGGGGCTCCAGGAGATCTGGAGATGGACTGGGGACAAGGGATGGAGGGACAGGGCACAGGGAATGGCTCCCACTGCCAGAGGGCAGGGATGGATGGGATATTGGGAATTGGGAATTGTTCCCTGTGAGGGTGGGGATGGGTTGGGATGGAATTCCCAAAGCAGCTGTGACTGCCCCTGGATCCCTGGCAGTGCCCAAGGCCAGGTTGGACGGGGCTTGGAGCAGCCTGGGATAGTGGAAGGTGTCCCTGCCATGGCAGGGGTGAAACTGGATGAGTTTTAAGGTCCCTTCCAACCCAAACCATTCCAGGATTCCCTGCTCCCACAACCCCAAGAAATGAAGTGTCTGCTCTCAGGGATGATCCCAATTCTGTGTTCGCTTCCCTGATCCTCCAGAAAAAAAACCGAGCCCCACTCTGGCATTGTGGATGCAAATCCCTCCCTGCCAGCACTGCCACCCCCAGGCTGAAATCAGAGGAAATTCATCAGCCCTGTCCAGTTCCACATTCCCTGCTGGGAATGGCTCCATGAATAATGTGGATCTGCAGGGTTAATGATGGAGGCTGGGACAGGAGCTGGCCTGCACTGGGATCTCCTTGTCCCATCACAAATTCCCCCAGCCCCAAGTCTGCCTGGCTGTGCTCATTCCCCAGAAAATTGAGAATGATTTAAACAGGAATTCAGTCCTGAATAAGAAAGCAAAAGTTGTTCAATCTTAAGTCATGCAGAAACCCTTGCACGACTTCCTTCTGTCCTTGGGGACACATCCTGAGCTGAGCCTCCAGCAAAAGGAAAAGGGGAAGGGGAAAGGGGAAAAGGAAGTGAAAAGGAAAGGGGAAAGGGGAAAAGGGAAAGGGGAAAGGGGAAAGGGGAAAGGGGAAGAGAAGGGGAATGGGGGAAAAGGGGAAAAAAGGGAAAAAGGAAAAAAGGGGGAAAGGGGGGGAAAGGGAAAAAAAGGGAAAAGGGAAAAATAGGGAAAAGGGAAAAAGGGAAAAGGAAGAAAAGGGAAAAGGAAAAAAAGAAAAGGAAAAAAGAGAAAAGGAAGAAAGGGAAAGGAAAAAGAGGAAAGAGGAAAGGGGAGGGAAAGGGGGAAAAGGGGGGAAAAGGGGAAAAAAGGGGAAAGGGAGAAGGGGAAAAAGGGTTGGGGAAAAAAGGGGGAAAAGGAGGAAAGGGGAAAAAAGGGGAAAGGGAGAAGGGGAAGGGGGGAAGGGAAAGGGGAACTGGGCTGAGGGAGCACTGGGGGCTTGCAGGGCTTTAGAGGCTGATGGCACCAGCAGGGAAACTGAGGCACAGCAGGGATTCCCTGCCCTGGTGTCCTCTCCCTCCCCAGGCTGCCCCACCGAGTGGGACGGGCTCAGCTGCTGGCCAGCCCTGCCCCTGGGCCAGTCCCGAGCTGTCGCCTGCCCCGAGATCCTGAGCGTCTTCAAGAAGTCCAAAGGTTTGAATCCAGCGGGGATCGCTCATCCCACGGCCCCACCTGCCCTGCAAGGGCCCCCAGAGCCACCCCAGCCCTTCCCTCTGACCCCACAGCTCCTGGCTGTCCCAAAATATCCTCGGTGGAAACTGCAGCCCCAGCAGCGACAGGAAAACAGAGATTCAGGGATCCAAATCCTTTCATCCCTATGTGGGTGGAGCTCTTGGGGACCTCATCCTCCATCCTGGTGATACCAAGACAGTCCCCTCACTGCCCTCCTTTCCCATCCCAGGGCTCCTGAGCAGGCTCCAGAGCTCCCACTGGAACATTCCAGCACTTCTTCAGACAGGAGTAATTCGGGAAATGTTGGGAAATGTTTGCTTTGGGGCAGAAACAGCTCAGGAGAGCCCTCACAGGATGACTGAGCACTTTTACAGCCTTAATTCCCAATTCCCTTCCCCTGGAGGGATCTGTGCCTGTTTTCACACCCTGTCCAAAGCTTTCCTGGCAGCTCCAGGCATGGGGCCATGGGATCCAGAAGGGATGGGGTAGCAATGGGATTTGGGAGGGAGGGATGGGGTCTGGGAGGGATGGGGCAGTGATAGGGTCCAGAAGCAGCAATGGGATCCAGGAGGGATGGGACAGCCCATGGGTACCACGCTGCTGTCTCTGTCTGTTCCAGGCCGGGCATTTTGGGGGTGCCATCAGAGGTGACACCCGTGGCTTCCCTGAGGTCCCCCCTTGTCCTGCAGGGCTGATCCAGAGGAACTGCACCGAGTGGGGCTGGAGCCCCCCCAGCCCCCCCTACCACAGCGCCTGCCAGCTGGAGACCCTGGGCAGCAGCAATGACACCGAGGCCAAGGCACGTGGGACCCCTGGGGCTGTGGGGATCTGTCCCCATGGCCCCATATCCCCACGTCCCCATGGCCCCGTGTCCCCATGGCCCCATTTCTCCATGTCCCCACACTGCCCTATGGCCTCATGGTCCCATGGCCCCATGTCCCCACATGGCCCTGTGTTCCCATGTCCCCATGGCCACATGTCCCCATTCCCCCATGTCCCCGTGTCCCCACATGGCTCCATGGCCCCATTTCCCCATGTCCTCATGTCTCAGCGTCCCCATTGTCCCCATGGCTCAGTGTCCCCATTTCCCAATGTCCCCAAGGCCCCATGACCCCACGTCTCCATTTCCTCATGTCCCCATAGCTCTATGTCCCTATGCCCCCATGTCCCCACACTGCCCCATGGTCCCAGGGCTCTTTGTCCCCATTTCCCCATGTCCCCACACTGCCCCATGTCCCTGTGTCCCCATGTCCCCATTTCCCCAGGTCCCCACTTCCCCATGTCCCTATGGCCCCATGTCTCCACACTGCCCCATGGCCCCACGTCTCCATGTCCCCGTGGCCCCATGTCCCCATGGCCCCACACTGCCTCATTTCCCCATGTCCCTGTGTCCCCATGGCCCCATTTCCCCGTGTCCCTGTGTCCCCACACTGCCCCATGGCCAAAGAACCATGGAGATGCTCCTGGGCTATCCCATCACTCCTGTCTGCCCCTGCTCGCCCCACACCAGCCCTTCCCAGTCCCTGTCCCCTCCCTCCACTGTGCTGTCCCTTGCAGAGAGGCCACTTTGTCACCATGAAGGTGCTCTATACCTGTGGCTACTCCACGTCGCTGGCAGCGCTGCTCCTGGCCATCGGCATCTTCTGCTGCTTCAGGTAGGGCTGGGAGCTGCTCCAGGGCTGGAGGGACACAGGACAAATCCCAGCAGGAACAGCTGCCCCCAGCCTGGCCCCTCCTGGAGCAGCCAGGACCCATCCCTGCCCACAGGAAAACTGGGAATGCAGGAGAGGAATGGCAGTCTTGTCCTTCCCTGGTGGCCCTCCTGGGTTCTGGTTTTGCAGATGTCTCTGTGCTGCAGGTTTGGGCTCTCCAGAGGTTTCTGGGATGTTCCCTTAAGGTCCTTGAGCAGCCCCAAGCACAGCACTATTGTATTTGCTGGGAAATGTCCCAACAAAGGCAGGAATGATGCCTCTGACTCCATGTTCTCAGAAGGCAAATTTATTACTTTATTATACTATATTATTTTAAATTATATTATATTATTATACTATGATAATATATATTATTAAATAATATAATAATATTATGTTCATATATATATAAAATAATATATATATTTATTACTATACTATACTATACTATACTATACTAAAGAATATAGAAAGGACACTTACACAATGCTAAAAAGATAATAATGAAAATCTGTGACTCTCTCCAGAGTCTGACACAGCTTGGCCTTGATTGGCCATAGAGTGAAAACAACTCACAGCAGAATCCAATGAAACAATCACCTGTGGGTAAACAATCTTCAAACACATTCCACATGAGCACAGCACAGGAGAAGCAAATGAGATAAGAATTGTTTTCCTTTTCTCTGAGGCTTCTCAGCTTCCCAGGATTAAAATCCTGGGTGAAGGAACTTTTCCAGAGGATGTGAATGGCACACAGCACAACCCTGCCCTTCCTGATTTTAGAGCAGGAAAGCTTCTCCAGAGCTTTGTGACCATCACCAGCAGTGATCCCAGGGAAGGGGACAACAAAGCACCTTCTCTGCCTGTGTTTGGGCCCAGCCCAACTCTCCCTCCTGCAGGAAGCTGCACTGCACCAGGAATTCCATCCACATCCACTTCTTCACCTCCTTCATCCTGCGGGGCACGGCCGTGTTCATCAAGGACAGAGTGCTCTTCTCGGATGAGTCCATTGACCACTGCACAATGTCCACGGTAAATCCCAAAGTGCTCCAAACCCCAGCCCTGGAGCATGGCAGGCAGAGCAGCAGGGGCTCCTTGGGAGGGGGCTGGTGGCACCTGGGGGGATTTGTCACTGCAGAGAGGACAGAGAGGCTGTGGGATGGAGGTAAATTCTGTCCTGGGTGGCCCTGGGCATGTTCGGCACTTCTGCATTTCCATCTATGCACAGAACAAGTTCTGTACTCAAAACTGCTCTGGCCTCAGGCTGGGTGTCCCCAGTGGGGCTAAAGCTCAGCACAGCCCCACCAGCACCAGGTACTGCTCAGATCTGAGCTTTTCAATCAAAACAGGAACCCCTGAGCAAAGACACAGCACTGAGAACACCACAGACACAACCATGGGGTTTTTAAAGATCCAGCCCTTGGTCACCTGCCCATGGGGCACAGGCAGAGCAGAACCTGGTGCAGGAGGTGTGAGGGGCTGGGGCAGAGTCCCTGGGGCTGCACTGAAAGGCCATCACTGAAAGGTCATCACAGGTGTCCTCGAGAGGGTGGACAGGAGGGTGACAGTCCCCTGGGCTGCACCCTGAGCCGTCCCCTCCTCCCCTGGCAGGTGACCTGCAAGGCTGCCATCGCCTTCTTCCAGTACTCAGTGCTGGCCAACTTCTACTGGCTGCTGGTGGAGGGGCTGTACCTGCAGACGCTGCTGCTGCTCACCTTCACCTGCGACAGGAGCTACACCTGGGGCTACGTCCTCATGGGCTGGGGTGAGCCTGGGGACATCCCAGACATCCCTGGGCAGGAACCACCTGGGAATGGCCTGATCCGAGACCCACCTGGCCAGAGTCCAGCATCTCCCCACCCCAACATCTCCTGCATGGCCTTGGTGGGCACCCACCTGCTCCTGCCAGAGCCCAGAGCTGCTGGAAGCGTGGCCTCATCAGGACAGCTCCTCCTTTCTTCCCACACCCACCTGGGGCTGGGAATGCCCATCCCAGGTGTCTGGGTGTGATGGAAGAGCATGGGGACAGGAGAGTGACAGAGACATGGCACCACCACTTCCTTCTCCTGGAGAAGGTGGGACGGTTGTCACCTTTCTGCCACATCCAGAACTGAGCTGGACACGTGTTTCTGGGGACAAAGGACAGAGGGGTGGCACAGGGGCTTCCCAGAGCACTGGAGTGGCCATCCCTGCCTGTGTCCTGTCCTTGCAGGCGTCCCCATGGTCACAGTCGGGGTGTGGGTGCTCACCAGGATCCAGTATGACAACCACGGGTAAGAGCAGGAGGGGTTGGGTCTTTCTGGCTGTCAAACTGTCCCTTGGCCTTGTCTAGGCCACCCCAGCCACGTATCCCAGTCCAAGGGCTGGGAAATGAACCTCTGGCATGGGATGGATGCTCAGGAGGGGAGGACTGGGCCAGCCTTCATTTCAGTGTTATTTCTGTTTTCTGGTGGGTCCTGTGGCAAGAGGGGTGCAAAGGGGTCAGGGGTCTGGCCAAAGAAATGGCAAGGGGACAGCTGGGCCATGTGGGTCCCCATGGGTGCCAGAGCCACCTCTGCTGTCCCATAGGTGCTGGGATGACTACTCCAGTGTGTACTGGTGGGTGATCAAGGCTCCCATCCTCCTGGCCATATTTGTGAGTGTGCTTCCTGAGAGTCCCACCCCAGAACCAGGGTCCCACACTGCCAGGGGACCCATCCAGGGGCTGTGCAGGGCCTGAGACGTGGCCTCCCTCCTGGGACAGGTGAACTTCCTCATCTTCCTCAACGTCACCAGGATGTTGGCACAGAAGATCCGGTGCCCGGACCTCAGCAGAACCCACAAGCAGCAGTACATGTGAGGGGGCAGGGCTGTGCCCACCCTTGGGTGTGGGATGGGGACAGGGCTGTGCCACCCGGGGGTCTGGAATGGGGACAAGGCTGTGCCCACTCCGGGGTCCCAGGGCAGAGAGACCCTCCTGGAGGAGTACAGAGCACAGCCCTGGAGTCTCCAAGAACTGCCCCTCACACAGAACCTCTCCAAGGTTTTGGGGAGGTCTGAGGGGGCATCAGGAGCCCCCAGCCCCCTGTCCCTCTCCACAGGAGGCTGACCAAGTCCACGCTGCTGCTCATCCCCCTCTTCGGGGTGCACTACGTGGTGTTCGCGCTCTTCCCTGAGCACGTGGGCGTGGATGCCCGGCTGTACTTCGAGCTGGTGCTGGGCTCCTACCAGGTGAGAAGGGCAGGGAAAGGCCCATGGCCCCATCCCAAATCACACCAGGAGCCTCTGGAACTCGGGGGTTTGGCCTCTTTTGGGGGAGGGTGCCCCCAAACACCTGGGGCTGATTCTCCAGTGGAAGGAGGTAAGGGCAGGGAGAAGATGAGCACAGAGGGGTCCAGCCCCTTCCCCTGGGTGCAAATTGCTCTGCCTGTCCTCTCCAGGGCTTCCTGGTGGCTCTGCTCTACTGTTTCCTCAATGGGGAGGTGAGTGTGTGTCCCCTTACCCCAACCCCGGGCACCACAGCAGGCATGGGGACACCCCAAGGGTGCCCCAAAGCTGGGGTGGGCAGGGACAGTTCCCCCTCCCCTTGCCCCCCAGTCCCCTCTGTTGGGTGCTGTCTGGCGTCCCTGGGTGCCAGCACTGCCCACGCTGGTGCAGGTCCAGGCTGAGATCAGGAGGAACTGGGGCACCTGGCAAAGGTCCATGGAGAGCAACGTCTTCAACCTGGCCACCCAGGACTTCACAGCATGAGCAGGACAGGAGAGGGGCTGCTGGAGCAGCAGCTCCGTGGCTGCAGCCCCAGAATGACCCAACCACCCTGATTTTGGGGGTTATGGGTCTGACACCCTCAGAGGGAGCAACCAGAAAGACCCAAACTCTGCTCTGATTTTGGGGGTGTTGGGAACAAGCAGAAAGACCCAACTCCTTGTGATTTTGGAAGTTCTGCATCTGATACCCTCAGAGGGTGTTGGGAACAAGCAGAAAGACCCAACTCCTTGTGATTTTGGGGGTTCTGGGTTTGACATCCTCAGAGGAAACAACCAGAAAGACCCAAACCCCCTTGATTTTTGAGGTTCTGGGTCTGACACCCTCAGAGGGTGTTGGGAACAACCAGAAAGACCCAAACCCCCCTGATTTTGGGAGTTCTGGGTCTGCCACCCTCAGAGGGTGTTGGGAACAACCATGGGAGAGGCTCTGCATGCTCGGTGCTGGTGGATCTTGCACCCTGTGGTAGCACCTCACCCCCAGAGCTCTCACTGCTTTAGGGCAGAGTTCCAGGCAAAGAGAAGGGAAATTCTGCACTTTTCTGCCTGAAACTGGGAAGGAAACACAGAAATCCTTCACCCAAGGACAGCTGGTGGGTTTTGTTTGCACTGAAGGAAAAGGAGCAGTGCTGATACTGAAGGGATTCACTGATGGGTGTTTTCCCCTTTCCTTGGTTTACAAAATAATTTCCTGTCTGGGAAGATTCCTAAACACAGCCAGGAGCCCCCTGGGGATGGGAGAGAGGCCAAACCCCAAACCTCTACAAGAGACTCCCCCAAATGGCCTCGGGACCCAGTTCCTCCCCATTCCCAAAAGTCTTCCCCTTCTCCCTTGTGGGTTGAGTGAGCTGGAGATGTTCCTTTGCCAGGAGAGCTCTGCCAGCCCTTTGCTCTGAGGAATGGGACTCACCTGCCGTCCCTGGGGGATCAGGAAGGGTTTTGCCAATAAAATCTCATTCCAAGTCCAGCCTCACTTTTCGGTGTCTCATTTTGCTCCACAAACCCAGAGGATTTGGGACTGGGGGCGCTGCAGGATGAAAACCCTGCCCATGATGGAATTCTTGGAGGTACCTCCCAGGCAATCTCTGCTTTTCCCCTGCCTGCTGAAGCTCGCAGAGAGGAGATGGAGGAGGAAGATGAGGAAGATCTCGAGGTGGGGGCACCACGAGCTGTCCCAAAGGTCCTGGGGTGCCCTCTGGGTGCCCCCAGCCTGTTCCAGCACCATGAACATCCTTCACCCTCCCAGCTGAGCTCCTGCCCTCCAAATGGTGCCTCCAGGAGCGAGAGAGGCCCCAAATGCCCTTTTTCTAAACTTCCTGGCCTCTCCCCTGCTCCTGAGACGGGAGCCACCCGATCCCAGCCTTGCTTCTCACCCTGCCTGGGTGCCACGTGTCCTTCCCTAAATAAACCCCACTTGCTGGCCCCTGTCCAGCTGCTGGATCTCCAGAGATCCCGTCTGGGAGGGCACCGAGAGGGAAACAGAGGCCCAGAGCTGATCTGGGGTGAGATGGGAGAGGTTCCATTAAAAACCCCTGAACCATCAGGAACCCTCCAGAGGAGCTCAGGAGCTGTCAATGAATCCCTGTCTGCAGCAGCCAGGAAGGGACCAGAGGTGAAGAGAACCCTCTCCATCATTAGTGAGGATGGGATGAGACAGCAGCAGACTGAGCAGGACTGGGGATGCTCAGGGGGAAAGCCTGTGTCCATTAAACTTTAAAAATCTCTGGATTTGCACCCATTTCCAGCTGCAGATGGGGTGTTGGGGTGATAAATTCCCCCAAATGACCCTCTGGGGTTGGCTGGGCTTTCAAGCCCCTGCAGGACAGGAGCCCAGGGTGGCTCTAGGAGGGGACTGGGAATCAGTCCCCTCAGCCTGCAGGAAAGGTTTTCCAAAGGCTCCCAGCACCGACCATGCCCTACAGCTGCAAGAGATCATGGAAAAGGATCTTAAAGTGTTGAAAGAGACCTTAAATCTCATGGGCAGGGACACCTTCCACTATTGCAGACTGCTCTCAACCCCGTCCAGCCTGGCCTTGGACACTGCCAGGGAACCAGGGCTCCTGTGCCAGGGCCTGCCCATGCTCACAAGGAGGAATTTCTTCCAAAGATTGTCACAATCTCACAGATTTTTCCACTCTAAGGATGCTGAGGGTGTGTTTGGGAGGGCTGAGCCCAGGCAGAACAGGATCAGTGTAGGATTGATGGTGTTAGGACGGTCGGGATGGATGGAGATGAGAGATCTCTGCAGCCAGGTCAGGAACTTGGGGTTTATTGCAAAGGGCCTGGGTGCAGGGCCCTGCTGGGAGCTGCCAAACACAGCTCAGAGCAGGCTGAGAGAAGAGAGGGGCAGAGAGGATGAGAGGGTGAGAGAGTAAAAGGGGTAAGAGAGTAAAAGGCAAGAGCTAAGAGGCAAGAGTAAGAGTATAGAAAGTAAGTGAGCAAAGTTCCCGTTCCAATACAATAAATCATTTTCTGTGTGGAATATTCTGATTCTCACTAACCAATCTAGTACAAGACACAAATCCTATAGCATTTACATACAGCCTATAAGAATCATTACATTACCATCCTGTGTTACATTTTAAACCCTAAAAACTCCTCTTTGGGCCCCTTCTGCCAAGCTGGCAGGGTCTGCTCTGACCCTTGGGCCTGTCTGCAAGCAGAGGGTGTTGTTCCATCAAAAGGGGATCACCTTCAGCTGGCCACACCATTGTTTTCCAGTTGTTCAGTAACTGAGGGATCTCAAAGCTTGCTTTCATTTCAATCTGGCTTACAGTTTCCATATTCTCAAAATCTTTTGCCAGGCAATCATATTTGTAAGGCTTTCCTGTTTCATCTTCCCCAATAGGTCAGGCTTCCCTCATCCCTCCCCCAGGAGTGCCCCATCCTGACTCCCTCCTCTCGCAGAGTGTCCCGGTGTCCCGGTGTCCCCAGCAGTGCCCGGGCACGGCGCAGTTTTGCCCACCCGGAGCCGGAGGGTGGCACTGCGGCCCCTCTGCAGCGCGGGCACGGCGGGGATGGCAGCGCTGGAGCGGGGGGACGTCATCCCCACAGAAACCCCTGCAATAACAACACCACTGTCCATTAAAATAACTGCCCTGATCGGAACAGCCCTAGGCATCGCTTTAGCCCTAGAAATACCAAAAATAGTCCAAACACTCATCCTCACAAAACAAACTTTTCAACATCCCTACGGTACTTTAACCCTTTAATCCACCGCCTAAGCATAATCAACTTCCTCAACGGAGGACAAAACATTGCCCCCCCACCTAACTGACCTCTCCTGATACAAAATATTAGGCCCAGAAGGACTAGCCAAAGATTGAAGACTAAACCCCTTCTTAGAGTTACCCCACAACCCCATCTCAGGTTAGAATGAGGACGTTGGCAACTAGGGTTCAGAACAGGATTTGTGATAGAGGGAGGAGGGTTATTGGTCACTGTCACGCCAGGGTGACAGCGGCCACTGAGCCCAGCCCTGAGAGCCCCAGAGGGTGAGGAATGGGTCACACTGCTCTGGGCACTCAGGAACAGCTGGGACAGCCCCGGCCAGGCACGGGTTAACCCGCAGTGCCTGGGGTGGGAATCCACAAAATCAGAGGGTTTTGGGAAAGCTGCAAAAGGCAGGCCTTGGAGGCAGTAGAATTGTGATTAGAGCTAAGCAGCAGCCATGAGATTGGTCAGCAGAAAAATTATGCAAAAAGTAGAAAAGTAAGAACAAATAGAGCAATGGTCTGTGTATTAACACTTGTCTAGCATAACTCTCTAAGCTGCAGAAAAGTTTATCTAGCAAGATATTAGGAAGTTTTAAGGTCAATAATGGAGCTCTGTGCGTTGTGTTTTAAGGCTTACAAGCAGGTATTGTACTTGAAGTAAGCAAGCATTGTTTAACCAAAGGTATGTGTGCTTATAGTGGTTGGATAGAACTACTGTCAATGTGCTTTTGCTTTGTGTGATTGGTCAAAAAACTTATAAAGTGAGTTGTAACATTAAATTCTTAGTCTGCTGCCTGAGATGTGAGCTGGCGGCATCTTCCCATTGTCATAACCATGTAATGAGACCGATGCTGGAAAATGAAACAGCTCAAGGCAGTTCCGCAGCAGCCCCGTCCTGTTGGTGATTTGTGCACAGACCCCTGGCTGGGGACACCCGGGGTGCCTGGGGTGCCCTGCCCAAGTTCCCTGATCCTCTGGAGCTGCCGGGGCTCCCTGCCTGGCACAGAGGGTGCCCTGAGCTTCCATCCCCTCCTTCCTCCCACTCCGGGATGGTCCCAGTGCTGCAGCTCGGGGAATTCACCCACTCTGTGTCCGACACACCAGGATTGCCCCTTCCCTGCCTGCACAGGGACCGGCAGCTGTCACAGACAGCTTTTATGAAAAATCCTTTCCTCAAGATTCTTCCTCCTGAGAAGCTGAGAGGCTCCAAGAACAAAATGTAAACAAGGGTTATCTGCTGCTGTGGAATGCAACAGGTGCATCTGTGATGGGTCTCGTGGTTGTTTCTAATTAATGGCCAATCACAATCAGCTGGCTTGGACAGAGAGCCTGAGCCACAAACCTTTGTTATCATTCCTTCTTTATCTATTCTTAGCTAGCCTTGTGATGAAATCCTTTCCTCTATTCTTTTAGATTAGTTTTAATAGAATATATATAAAGTTTTAATAAAATATATATAATAAAATAATAAATCAAGCCTTCTGAAACATGGAGTCAGAGCCTCGTCTCCTCCCTCATCCTGGGACCCCTGTGAACACTGTCACAGGCAGAGACCCTGGGACACGATGGGGACACAGCAGGGACAGAGATGGCAGTGAACAGAGCTGGAGAGGGACTGGGTGCAAGGGATGGAGGGACAGAACACAGGAAATGGCTCCCAGTTCCACAGGGCAGAGCTGGATGGGATATTGGGAATTGTTCCCTGGGAGGGTGGGCAGGCCCTGGCACAGGGTGCCCAGAGCAGGTGGGGCTGCCCCTGGATCCCTGGCAGTGCCCAAGGCCAGGCTGGACATTGGGGCTGGGAGCAGCCTGGGACAGTGGAAGGTGTACCTGCCATGTACTGGATGGGCTTTGAGGTCCCTTCCCACCCAAACCATTCCCTGATACTGGGATCCTGTGGTGGATCCAATACCACAAGCCAGGGCACCTCAAATACCCAAGGCTGGACCAAGCATGGCCCTGATTCCACCCTGGAAATCCAAAGACACATTTTTCCCACCCTGATCAGTGTGGTCAGTGCCTCTGGGTGCCCCAAGCTCCCTTTCCCATTGGGATTTCCTTGGTTCTGCAGGCAGAAGAACTGCAGACAGACCCTCGGTGTCCCCGCATCCCACAGGGCACGAGATACATCCCAGGGTTTCCAGCCTCACTCCAGGCCTGCTCTTGGACTGGGAAAAGCAAAAATGGACCTGTGGAACACAAAAAGTCCCCCTGTAGTGGCAAGGCTGCGCTTGAGGCAGCTGCTGGGAGCCACCAAACATCCCCTGAATTTCCTGCTGTGACCAACAGAGTAGTGGAAAGTCCCCAGAGGCACAGCAGGAGGGTGGCCCTGTCCCTGTCCCTGTCCCTGTCCCTGTCCCTGTCCCTGTCCCTGCTGTCCTCCCAGCCAAACCCTGGGATGCACAGGGAATGCTCCATATCCCTGGATTGTGGCTGTTGTTCTGCTGCTTAGCTCCCAGTGTGAGCTCCTCTTGGATTCAGCCCTTTTCTGACTCACAGATGGGGTAAATGAGAGGTGTTTTAAAAACTTTTATTCTATTTCCAGTCTCATGTGAAGGGTGGGACAATACAGATCAGTGGCTAACTGTCCACCGGCTCCCAGTGCCAGCCATGCCTGTAGCCACCCCTGGGAGCTGCTCTGGGCTCTTCCCTCCCTCCTTGCCTTTATTTTATCCATTCTGAGCCTGCTCAGGGCTCCAAGCCAGCCAGAAGGGCCCTGGTTTTTAATTGAAGAGATCCAAGTGATGCCTCCCAAAGCACATCTTTGGTCTCTGTGGCCCTGATTTTTTAAGATTTTCTAAGCCTTCTGATGTTTACATTCTTGAAACAAACTTTCTCACACACTTTATGTAAATAACTTATTGTTTTGCATTCTTTTATGAAGGAGGAGAAATTTGATGGACTGCTGGTTTGTTCAGTGTCATTGGAGAGGTGGCACTGTCCAACATTTATAGATTTCCAGAAGTGACAGTGGATTGGAGGGTCAGCAATAAGTTTCGGGCTTGGGCACAGCGCTGGCAGCGCCGCTGGCTCCGGCTGCCCCCTGGCCCTCACACTTGTCCTGCTGCTCTTCCCAGCCCATCACTGCCGGGAAGGCGCTGGCCAGGGTGGCTCCCACCTCCCCTCCACCTCCCCGTGTCCCTTGGGGCGCCGGAGCCGGCCCAGAGCTGCTGCACACCTGGGGCACTGCACTGTGCCTGGGCAGAACTCCCCGCGTGGGCCAGGGGTGATGGAGATGATGGGGACCATGGGGGTGATGGGGGCAATGGGGCCATAGTGGCAAGGCCATGGGGGCCATGGGGGCCGGGGGCTATGGGGGCTATGGGGGCCATGGGGGTGATGTCATGGGGGCCATGGGGGTGATGGGGGCAGTGCAATGGGGGCCATGGGGGCTAGGGTCGATGGGGGCAATGGGGGTAATGGGGGTGATGGGATAATGGGGTTGATGGGGGCCATGGGGGCGATGCAGCCATGGGGGCTCCGGCCCCGCCACCGCCGTGATTGGCGCGGAGCGGAACGGAACGGAACGAATGCCGCAGCTGAGACGGGCCAGGCTACCTGAAGGAGCCCGCATGTCCTCAGGTTTCACTCATGACCATCTGACAGCAGCAGCAGCTGCGCTGCCAACTCGCCGAGCCAAAGGCTCCAGGAGTCGAAGGAGAGGGAAATTCTGGCCCTAAAAGGTCTCTCCTTGGGATTTCGCACTCTCCACCCGACAGTAAGTACCGGGGTCAGCGCTGGGCGGCTGCCAGGCCCCCGGGCGGGGCTGCAGGGTCAGGGATGTGCCCAGGTTTGCCACTGTCACTGTGCCTGGAGCGGTACCGGCAGTGTCCCGGGATTTGTGGTCTGAGTGCTGGAGGTGGACAGGACCAGGATGGACTCTGGAGGCTCTGGGGGGGTGTTTAGGGCTGGAGACACCTGCTGGACCCCCCTGCATGGAAAACTGTCCGGGACAGGGGACAAAGTCCCCACAAACGTGCAGGCAGGGCACGGACGAGGGTGGCAGCAGCCAGCGGGCTCTCGGTGGCCACAGGGCTGTGTCGGGCTGAGAGGGGACAGTCAGGGCCAGCCAGGCCATGGGCTCCCGAGCCACCTTCCCCGTGTCACTGAAGGAGCCACGGGCAGGGCGCACAAGCCTAGGCTCCTTTCTCCTGGCTTCTCCTCCTGCAGGTCTAAATATAAACCCCGGCCTGGGCAAGCCAAGGTTGCAGGAAAGGTCTGCGGGTGCTCCCAGTGTCTCCTTTCGGGAAGGGCCCTGTCCCTGCAGAGCCCCCGTGCTCCGTGGGGCCGCAGAGGGGGACCTCAGGGCAGAGGGGACAGTGGGAGCCCTGTGCCATGCGGGAATGGGGTGCCAGGGAAGGGGAGGCTGTTCCCACTCCGGGGCTGTGGGCACAAAGGCACAGCCCAGGGTGGGGTTCAGAGCTGGATCCCCCACGGCAATCAGACGGTGCCAGGCTAGCGTTCAGCTCGGGGTTTTTGGGTGCTGTATCCCCCCTGTGCCAGCTGCCATCCCCTGCCGCATGGGCAGGGCCCGCTGTGCTCCCCCAGAGCCCTTTTGGGGTTTGTCCAGGGGCAGTCAGCACCATTCCCTCCCTTCCCCTCCATTCCCCCCATTCTCCCCATTCCCCGTTCCCCCCAATTTCCCCCATTTCCCCCATTTTCCCATTCCCCCATTTCCCCCCTTTACCCCCCATTTCCCCCTTTCCCCCCATTTCCCCTATTCCCTCATTCTCCCATACCCCCATTCCCCTAATTTCCCCCCATTTCTCCATTCTGCCTATTTCTCCATTCCCTCCATTTCCCCATTGCCCCATTCCCCCCATTCTGCCCATTCCCCCCATTCCCCCATTTCCCCCATTGCCCCATTCCCCCCATTTCCCTCCATTCCCACCATTCCCCCATTCCCTCACATTCACCCATTCCCCCCATTTCCCCATTCCTC
This sequence comes from Zonotrichia leucophrys gambelii, assembly GCF_028769735.1. Classification (NCBI taxonomy): domain Eukaryota; kingdom Metazoa; phylum Chordata; class Aves; order Passeriformes; family Passerellidae; genus Zonotrichia; species Zonotrichia leucophrys. The sequence continues at coordinate 1,040,574 of NC_088196.1, forward strand.
TCATTTCCCCCATTCCCCATTATCCCCATTCTCCCATTCCCCTCATTTCCCCCATTCCTCATTTCTCCATTTCCCCCCATCTCCCCATTTCCCCCATTCCCTCCATTTCCCCATTGCCCCCATTGCCCCCATTGCCCCATTCCCCCCATTCTGCCCATTTCCCCCCATTCCCCCAATTTCCCCCATTGCCCCATTCCCCCATTCAACACTTTCCCCCATTTCCCTCCAATCCCCCCATTCCCCCATTCCCTCACATACACCCATTCCCACAATTTCCCCATTCCGTCCATTCCTCCCATTCCCCTTATTTCCCCCATTCCCCCCGTTCCCCCCATTCCCCCCATTTCCCCGTCCCTGCAGAGGGACGTTTTCCAAGGAGCACGAGCATTTCCTGCCCTCGGGGCATTGATGGAGCTGTCAGGGAGGGGTGGAACTGCTGCTGCCACCAAAGGACAACAATTCCACAAAGCCCTGGGGACAGCAGGACATCCCAGTCACTCCCACTATCCCGGGGAGATCCTCGATGGGTTGAGGCAGCACTGAAGCTGCCCCCTCTGGTTCAGAAAAAAAATGTTTTATTTATAATGGTTTGAGGGGGAAAGAGCATATTTACAGGAACTGGTTAACGAGCACAAAGTCCTGCCTTGGCCGTGCTGTGCTAATATTTAAATAGCATTTTCTATTTTGTAATGCATGCAAAAGGGTCCAGTTCAGGATTTTGCCTGGCTCTGTGGAGTCCCTTGGGCAGCTCCAGCTCCACTCAGGGAAATTTGCTGGATTTGGTGTTATGAGACCGAGCAGCAGAGCCATGAGGAGACGCCCAGCACTGTTTCTGTTTGGAGCAGGTTGGATTAATGAGATTCTGTTTGCAGCAGGTTGGACTAAGGAGGTTCTGTTTAGGTTGGATTAAGGAGGTTCTGTTTAGGTTGGATCAATGAGGTTCTGTTTGCAGCAGGTTGGATTAACAAGGTTCTGTTTAGGTTTGATTAACGAAGTTCTGTTTAGGTTGGATAAATAAGGTTCTGTTTGCAGCTGGTTGGATCAATGAGATTCTGTTTGCAGCAGGTTGGGTTAATGAGATTCTGTTTGCAGCAGGTTGGATTAAGGAGGTGGTTTCTGTGCAGGGCGAAAAGGGGAGAAGGTGGTGGATGCTTTGGGAAGTTGTGAGGGAAAAGATCCCAGTTTAGCACAGGAGAGGGCAGGGAGGGTGCTCAGCCCCTGTGCCTGTCCTGCTGCCTCCTTCCTGGGATCCATAAATCCCTGGAATATCTCATCTTTGTGTTCCGCTTCTCCATTTCCAGGTGGATCTGGATGAGATCCCTGGGGTTATGGGCTCAGCATCTGTGCCAGCTCCAGGTGCCCCGTGCTGGTCCTGATTGGCAGGGTTTGCTCCAGGGCATTGGGATCCAGAGGTTGCAGTGGGAAAGGGGCATTTTCCAGTTGCAGGGATCCCAATATTGCATATCCCACGGGGGCAGCAGGGCTGGGACCCGTTCCTGGTGCTGTGCTGGGGATCCCTGCGGGATCTGCTGCCTCTCCTGGCATCCCCCAGGGCTGGGGGCATCCCTGCTGCTGTTCCCCGAGCCTGGGGAGGCAGGAGGTCACTGCAGCCCGATGCCACCCTCCCTTCTCCTCGCTGTCCCTTTCCCTTCCCGGCACGGCTCAGATCTTTTCCGAGCCTGACACGGGAGGAGCCGCTGCTCGGGCTGACACCCGAGTGCAGGGTGGGCAGTGGGCAAGCGCAGGGTCCCCTTTAACTTTAACCCTTCCCTGGCTGCTCAAGCCTCCAACACTGCCAAATCCCCCCAAAATAACCCCGAGCCGCCACCCAGGCCGGTGTCCCCTTTCCAGCAATGCCCTGTCCCCCGGCAGGGACAGCGGCAGTGGGGTTGGGGTGGCATCCCCGGCTGCGGGCAGGAACGGGTCAGTGCGTGGCTGCAGGATGGTGCAACCTCCTATTTCCATCTGCGGCCGGGGAGAGCATCCCAGGATTTCACAACTCCCGGGCCGTGTGTGCCACCCCCACGCTGAGCACAGCAGGTACAGCCCCAGGGCGGCGAGCCCCGGGAGCTGCCGGGCAGCAGCGATCCGGGAATTGCGGGGAATTCCTTCCCATGTGGGGTTGGTGCTGCTGCAGGAGCGGAGGTGCCTCTGCAGGGCTGGAATTTCGGGGCTGATACCTCCCTTGGAGGTTCTGCACGGAGGATTTGGCTTTCCAAAGGAAGGCACAGCCGGGATGGGCTCCAGCTCCTTGCTGGATTTTGCAAGGAGCTGGAGGAGGGAGCAGCGCTCATTTTGGCAGGTGCAGAGCAGCCAGGGCAGCGCAGAGCACACAAAGGCGCTGCTGGAACGGGACATAATTCCAAAGGAACTGTGCATTCCATCCCATTCCATGGAAACCCCCAGCACAGCTGCAGAGTGTCCCTGTCCCAGTGCAGCACCAGGCTGGAGCAGCTTGGCTGCTGCCTGGAAAAGGCTGCAGAGTGCTGGGAGGGCTCCTCTCTGCTCGAGGCAGGCAAAAAGCATCGTTCCTATAGCAGGGAGTTCATCCTCAGCGTGCTCAAAATCATGAAATCAGGGAATGGTTTGGGTTGGAAAGACCTTAAAGCTCATCCCATTCCATGGCAGGGACACCTTCCACTATCCCAGGCTGCTCCAAGTCCCGTCCAACCTGGCCTTGGGCACTGCCAGGGATCCAGGGGCAGCCCCAGCTGCTCTGCGAATTCCATCCCAGCTCCTCCCCACCCTCCTAGGGAACAATGCCTAATTCCCAACATCCCATCCATCCCTGCCCTCTGGCAGTGGGAGCCATTCCCTCTGTCCTGTCCCTCTATCCCTTGTCCCCAGTTCCTCCCCATCGCCCTGTGCTGCTGCCCTGGTGACCTGAGGGTGACACGCAGCCGCCAGGCTGGGGTACAGAGGTGGCACACAAGGAGCAGGAGGTGCTGCAGCATCTCAGTGCCCTGCTCTGGCTGGGAAGAGGCACCCAGCAGTGCTGGGCTGGCTCTGGAATCGTTTCCCAAGGAAGGACCTTCCTTTTGGCTGGGCTCGGGGGCATTCCAGGCAGCCCTTGGTGATGGATGCACTTGGAAGCATCCCCCATCCCTGCTGGCACGCTTGGCTCGGGCCACGCTGCAGGCAGAGAGCAGCAAACCCCCCCAGAGCAGGGCAAAGAGCCGCGGTGGTGACAGGAACCCGCCCTGGGGACGTGTCACTCAGTGCCACTCACGGAGCCACCGGTGCCAGAGGTGTCACAGCCACACGGCCCTACTGGGTGCTTAAA